>NC_143013.1:168472268-168797685 GCF_055824585.1 Amblyomma mixtum | reverse complement strand
GAAAGATGAGCTGGCTGGAATACCGCTTTATTCTTATGCATGATGAAAACAGCCCAACGATTCGAATATAGCATGCGCAGGCTTTAGTTAATTACTATTAGGGTGCCTTGCACCAGCGTCTAATGTATTCTTAAATTGAACATAGCACCCAGTCAACCAGTTTACCTTGCATAAATGAGAAGAGAAAATGCAAAAGACATGCATTCAATACCAAGGAGCCCGATATCTCACGTCACAACTGAGCATGATACGAAAATTAGTAGTGCATTTAACAAATTGCACACAAATAAAAACAGCAAAACATTTGTCGAGTGGTAATGCAAGTAGGGGCAAGAGCAAAAAAAAAATACCGAAGAACACTGGTGAGTGAGGTGCAGGGAGGTCTGTGGGTAGGGTTCCGTGCCTGGGAACAGTTCCGAGCGCGGAGAACTGCTGCCGGCAGTCAACCAAGAATAAATAAGAGAAAGTGAAAATGAATAACAAACCATCACCAATTGCGAACGACCTGAAAGCGGGCCGCATAAGCGAGGCATACAGCAAAAAGCTTGAAATCCCAAATAAGTGTGCAGTTGCATCCCCAACAGTTCAGTGCCCTGAAGGAGAGGAAGCATGGACGCCTACAGTTCAGGGAAGACACAAGAACGACCTAACTGACATAATATTGCCAAATTCTGTTCCAATGGGGAAGCACAGATAAAAAGTTTACAAATGACTAGTACATATGCGCCAGCCTTCCACATGCGATCACTGTCTTCAAAATAATTTGCATGACGAATATTAAGAAGTAAGCACTGATCCGATGAGCACCAACACCGAGCAAAACCATCCGTCGTCTGTTCGCAGTTCGCCTAGCGCGAGTGCTTCATCGCGCAGCACTGCCGCTCATAATAATCTTCTAAATAGCACAAATCCATCCGATGGATACCAGCCGCGAGCAAAATCACCCGTTGTCAGTTCCCTCGCCTGTTCTCAGCTGTCCACGCAAAAGCGCTCTCACCCGCGGCACTGATCGTCGTCTTCTACGCAGTACAAATCCATGCCAGTTGAATGTAGTAAACATTGTCTGTAGTTTTTCGCAGCGCTAGCAAGCGACCGCATAACTCTGTTGTGATCTCTGGTGGCATTTTTATTTACCACGGCACCTGAGTACTAAACGCAGACATAGACTATGAAGCAAGACTTGTCACGCAGACTATACGTCCGTTCTTTTCAGGCAACGCATTATAGCTGAGGCAACCGCACGCAGACTGCCTCCACTGCCATCCCTATATAGCCGCACACTAATAACGCGTGTGAATACAGATCAGTAATAGAGAAGCGGTGACGGTACTCACCAATCATGCAGCTCATCCAGGCTTAGTAAAACCGCGCCGTCGTCTTCATTGCCTTTCCAGATGACAAGACGTCGTAGCGCTGCCTTTCTTCATGGCTTTGCCCGTCCAAACTCACCGATGTTGACTGGGCGTAATACTCGTCGTTGGCTTCCAAAACACACTTCTGTTCTTCACACATGTCCGCCGCACAAGCACTCAAACAATGCCATGAAAAGCCAAATAACACAAAACGCGAGGCAACGCACGCACTGACATGGCGCCGGCGCCAGCGGCTTTGCCCTTGTTTTTGCGTCGTTGAAAAACTGCAACTCAAATGCGCTTTTTTACTACTAATATTTAAATTATGTTCAGAAGAAAAATATTTCAATTTTTTTAAATTTATTTTTTTATTACGTGCGAACACTAAAGCGCTTTTAAATACTTTTGTAGAAGCTGCGATCCTGTGATCCCATCACCCAGGGTGCCCCGGATGTTCTAGCAGACGACGGAGCAGACGACGGCGCAGACGACGCTGTTGACGGAATGAAATTTCGTTTGCTGCCAGCTAAAATCTCTTAATTGCGACAAAACGGGCAAAGAAATGCACCGTACCTCAAGCTGGTGCATATCAAGGATATGTTGGACGTGACCGGTAGGACTGAGAGCAGCTGCGATGCATTACTTTGACTGACGCGGGCATGCTCGACGGAGATTTACACGAAACTGAGGGCTTAACTGTGACCCGTACAAGCGGATAACTTTGATATCAACTGCTTTGCGAAACTACGCCGATAGTTGCGTCACACTTTAGCTGATATGCAACAGCGGCTCGCACTCGCCGCATCTTGTTCGCACGCCCAGTCAAAAATTCCTTCAGCCTATCGGTCTGAAGGCTGAAGGAACCCGTAATTTGGGCTTGTTGGGCCTGTTGGTGATGGGCCTGTCGGGCCTGTTGGTGATGGCCTGTCGGGCCTGTTGGTGATGGACCTGATGGTGATGGACCTGATGGTGATGGACCTGTCGGTGTCAGACCTGTTGGTTCTAATGGCGTCGGCCTGTTGGCACAGATCCTGCTTGCAGGTATCGGGATAGTGTTAGGCCTAATGAGGGACGCCAGTCCTAATGGCGCACCATAGATAAGTTTTTTCATCACTCAGAAATGTGTGCTGCACATTGCGCATGATAACATAGCTTCTTCGATTAGTGCATCGCAAGCTGTTGCAAAAAGGCAGCGCCTGCTACTAATAATATTTTCCAATTAAGCTGGCCAAAAGGGTCTGTAATGCCCTACGATATATATACTGACAACCAGATTTAGGGGAAACGAAAGCTTTATTATAAATAGAAACCTGTAAAGAGGAAGATGATCAGCAGTCAGAGCAGCAGAACCGAGGCGAGGCGCGAGATGAGAAGACGACGATCGGCAGCTGAAGCAGCAGAGCCGACGCGCGGCGCGAGACGAGAGCGTGAACTGTTCCGGGACCGGACCTGTCCTTGCCCGCTCTAACCGGCCTTCACAACTGTCAATAAAGGCCGTTACATCTTGGTGGAGGTGCGGGGTAGCGGAGAGACGTCTTTTCGGGTGATTTTGTTGAGGCGCCAGTAGTCAACGCAAAAGCGGATAGAGCCGTCTTTCTTGGTGACAAGGACGACGGGGGAAGCCCAAGGACTGTGTGATGGTTGTATGACGCCACGCTGCAGCATATCATTCACCTGGGTGTCGATAACCTGGCGTTCGGTGGCCGAGACGCGATATGGGCGTTGGCGCAACGGCGAATGGGCGCCAGTGTCGATCCGATGGGTAACAGCTGAAGTGCGACCAAAACGGTGGTGAGAGAAGTCAAACGATGACCGAAACTTATCTAGCAGGGCCGCAAGCTGGGTCTTCTCCGGTGGCGAAAGATTTGTGTCGATTGAGCCCACAAAGACGGCCTCGGGAACGGGATCAGGAGACGGTGAGGAGGAAGTAAGTGAAGACACTTGCAGGCGGCAGGAGTCGTCCTCAGAAGGGTCCCAGGCGACGACGGAAGCGAAAGGCTGGACACATCCCAAGCATTCACCACGAAGAAGAGTGGAGGGGCACAGGAATGGATTCGTCAGGGGCAAGGCGCTGCAGCCGGCTGAGACGGCAAGCACGGCGAAAGGCAGGGGTAGACAGTGGCGAGAAGCAGAGGAGTCGGACGGGATGAAGATGACAGGGCCGTTGGATCCAGAGTCGCAATGAACAGAGGCGAGCACAGCAGAGCACGGCGGGATCATGACGTCATCAGCCACAGTCAGCTTGGAGCACAAGTTAGTGGAAGCGTTCACAGAGTCGTCGCCGAAGGGAAGAAGGGCGACTTCGGAACGAGCGCAGTCGATGACAACGTCATGTTGGGAGAGAAAGTCCCAGCCTAAGATGACGTCGTGAGACGGCCATGGGAAGACGATGAATTCAACAATATACAGAACGTCCTGAATAGTAACTCTGGCTGTACATGCCCCCAAAGGCGCAATAAGTTGCGAATTAGCGGCGCGAAGCATAAAACCATATAGCGGAGTCATCACTTTTCGTAACTGGCGGCACAATTTCTCACTTAGTACAGATACAGCAGCACTGGTGTCAACAAGCGCGAAAGCATCGGTGCCCTCCACAGAAACCGCGATCAAATTTGTCGGAGAAAGTCGAGGTCTTGAGCTTGGTGACGAGCAAGCAGTTCTTGCCTCCGGAACTGCGGGCACTAGTTTTCCGAAGGCGAAGAGGGACGACGGCGCATCGGGGAAACCGAGCGACGACGCGGAGATGGAGCACGGCGGCGAATAGACGGCCTGAGATCGGAGGAAGCAGTGGTCTCAGTAGGCGAAGTGCGGTGAAAAGGCTGGGGAGGGGCGTAGGCGTAACCTCGAGGGTCAGTATTGGCAGCAGGGGACAACACTTGGCGGCGGCAGGGACGCATCACATGGCCAGGAATGCCGCAGACATAACAAATCGGTAGGTTGTCCGGTGTCCGCCATGGACGGAAACGTTGTGGTGGTGGCCAGGCAGGACGAAATGGTGTCGACTGGGGTGGATGCTGGTACGAAACGAACGTTTCTGGGCGGGGACGCCTGACGGCTTCGGCATAGGTAAGTGGCAAAATAAATTTATACATCATGACCTCCAATTTTTCGTTGCACATCCCCCAGCTTCTGTGAGAGGTGCATGCGCACGGCTTTCAGTCTCTTCTCTGCAAGCTCCTTTGGTATGTCTCCCATGTAGATATGAAACAGAGCTGCACAATAGAACACAAAATAGGCCACATTTGAACACAACTAGATACATGATAAATGCAAAAGTGAGATTCAGAATTACCACTCTCATTGTAAAAACACAGAAACGAATGTTCGCCATTAAAGGGGCCATGAAGCCTACTTTCGTGCATACCCTTGTTGTAGCATTTAATTCCCAACGCATTAAATTACAATACCCAAAACTTTCAGTTGATTCCGTGCGGCAGATATCTTTAAAACGATTTTCGTTTCCTTTGCGAACTGACTGCTTGTCTGGCAACCTCTGATTGCTGACGACACATGGGCCTACCCACTCCGCGTCTGCTGTGTGTTGTTGGATGCATTGAGATGCTTGCATGAAAACCAAAGACAGAGATTACTCGAAACAACGGGCAATGCTATTCATACATTCTGTGCAGATATGTCAATTGCACTATCTTTGTCGTAGCAAGATCGGAGAACGCGCATAATGACTTGCCACCAGTCGTTGAGAACGCTAATTTCACAACCAAATAGATAAATCAGGTTACTGGCAGAACGGATCTTAGCGAGAGCCACACAAACAGTGTGGAGATCTCTGAAAGTGCTGTGATAGAGCCTGCATGAAGAAACGTATGGGCATAACACACCTTGCAAAAACTAAACGTCACTTTTGCCCGACTTTGCAGTTTTGGATGCAATAAGGACATTGCAGTTGTTACAAACCTCGGATACAATGAACAGGATCTCCATGACTATCACGCTTTCTGTAAGTGAGCGGGACTGTATTTGGCTGAAGCAAAGTTTGATTGCCTAGGTGTTACTCAAAGCAAAGAAAAAAAAAGCACTAGCACCTTTCAGAGAAGACTTTTTCCGGTGTAAGTGCCGGTTTCGCCTCTGTTCTGCCAAGAGACCGGCACTTATTTGAAAGCACGCCAGTCACGCTGCGGCTCTTCAGCTCATCAGGTGTCCAATACACCTGAGTAGCACCGTGGCAGAACATTGAGTCTGTTGGTGCTCTCAGGAGCATCTGCCAGGCACCAGGCTCCATCCAGAGCCCACTGCCTGCATAGACCTGCAGCAAACGTGGAGAATTTCGCATTTGTACACATTAACAGCAATGAATCAAGGGATTTTAAATATTTCATAACTTAAAACAAACAGCTGAAAAACATAAAAATTATGTAGGCATGAATGCACTCTTTTACAGCGAGCAGTGTCCAAAATCAGTAGATTTTTTATTTCTAGCCTTATAATTCGAAAAAAAAAGAAATTGCTTGCGTGCAACATGAAATATATAGCACAATCTTCTGACAGTTCTAGCTTCTCTTCATTCCGAGTCAAATACCGCCAAAAGTTGAAATAATGTTCTCTGCCCCAATTCAAACAAACTTCAGAAATGAGAATAAATTTCACATACCAACAACTAGGCATACCTGAGAGAACAAGGCAGCCTCCTCATGATCAAAAATTATTTGTGTACTAAGAATTTCCTCAGGACAAGAATAACTGCAGACCCATTATGGCATCGTCAGGTAATGAAGTACAAAAATGACAAATTAGAAATGCTGACCTGTGCCTTACATGATATTGTCTGAAAAAACACATCTATGCTTTGCACACTACCCTTTTCGGCACACTTACTGGGACTAGTATAAGTTTCTACTGTAAGCTAGCATCATCCTCTAAACTGTACCCATTTCACTATGTACCAGCCCCAATTTAATTAAGAATCATTAACTCACTCTACTATGGTATTTGATACACTATATGACTTAAGAACACGCACAATCACCTTTCCATCATCCCTAGCAGAACCTATCACAGTGTCCTGCCCACCAGGCAGCTGGAGCTGGCAGTCCGCGGCGCTCTCCATCTCCTCGGCTGAGCATACTTTTTTGACAAGAAAAGGAAGTACACAAATATCAATGCACCTCAGCAGCACATATAAGCAAAAGCAAACTGAGTTCAGTTTGACATTGTGGGCTGTCAAGTAAATGAAAAAAATTAAGTATTTTGCTCTCAAGGTAACAGTGAAAGCTTTGCACAGTAGAACCTCGCTGCTGAGTTGATGGGTGCTGCATTTTCCTGGCTGCTACACATTGTAGTGGTCTAGATCTGGCATGATGATAATAGGGTTCCATGCATTATAAACCCTGCTGTTCGTTGCATTGTAACTTCGGCCACATTCCTACACAGTAATACTTGTGAAATAACACCCCATGCCAGCCTAAATGAGAAACAGTGGCAGTCATATGTTAACTTCTAAAGCGGCTTTACTTGGCCTGGCATGTCTAGCACCACTGTGTTAGGCAGACGGCATTCAGACAGGCTGTGCCATCATCATCCACAGTGGTTGCACTTTTTTGAAGCAGTAGCTTCACTGCTACAGGTGCACGGCTGAGATCGCCATGTACGCAACATGACCTTCAAGTCTGCCACAAATAAAATAAACAAACAAATAAACCTCACAATCAGTGGGATTCAAACTCAGGTCCATTGGGCGAGAGCCAGGTGCGCTAACCACTAAGCTTCAGACCCACGGTGTGACAATTCAATAAAACTGGAGATATACAGGGTGTCCCAGCTAAAAGTAACCAAGCTTGTTAAAAAGAGGATGATCCCTAGCCGAGTGAGACCAACTGAGGGTTGTTGATAGTCGCGTGTCCTAGTCTGCAGTATTTTTTATTATGCAAACGTGATTAATTAGCAAAGACTAATTAGCTAACTTTTTAATTATTGCTTTCAGGAAGAAATTGTCAATGCAGGAGTTGTAGATCCCATAGAAAAATAATCGTTTGCCTTGTTTGCAGCTAAGTACCACTGATACAACTTCTTTTATCTGACTTAAAAGAAAGCCCGCGAAATACAAAAAGAACCACGTGATAGGGAAGCAGTTACAGCGCTCCCAAACGAGCGATCAAGCAACGACATCCGCTTATGTTTGCAACGCTGTCCCGTACAGCTTTTGGCGTCTTGAGGAGGTGGCGAGATATGCACCAGGAACTGCTTATGCGTCATGGAAAGTGAGCGGGTGCTGCTTTTCAAGGAAGTGAAGCGCGGCTCGCATGGAGCGCTTTTTCACGCGTAACCTCGCCTCGAGTGATAGGAATGTGGCCGTGCCGCTAACTTGCACCGTCACGCGCTGAAGAAACGGTCGCCCTAGCGCCGATGCGAGAGTTAATTACGTATATCTCGCAACCATCACAAAACGCCGAACCCCGTTCGGGACAACGTTGCAAAGATAAGCGAATGTCTTTGCTTGGCTGGTCGTCTGGGAGCGCTGAAACTGCTTCCCTATCACGTGGCTCTTTTTGTATTTCGCGGGCTTTCTTTTAAGTCAAATAAAAGAAGCTGTATCAGTGGTACTTGGCTGCAAACACGGCAAACGGTTATTTTTCAAAGGGATCTACAACTCCTGCATTGACACTTTCTTCCTGTAGGCAATAATTAAAAAGTTAGCTAATTAGTCTCTGCTAATTAATCATGTTTGCATAATAAAAAAAAATACTACAGACTAGGACACGCGACTGGCAACAACCCTCAGTTGGTCTCACTCGGCTAGGGATCATCCTCTTTTTTACAAGCTTCGTTACTTTTAGCTGGGACACCCTGTATATGTGCTTCTTGTATACTAACTGCTAGGTTACACAGGCGCTCATGCAATATCATGGTAATTTGTGATTCGAGCGATTCATGATTGATCAGTGACAGGCGATTTCGAGAGGAGTTTGAAGAGGAATAACAAGAGGAAAACGAAGAATACAAAGAGGAAGATTAGCGCTCCACACGCAGAAAATCTAACACCACGGGTATAGGAAAAAATCAGCTGTGGTTTAGCTTCGGTTAAACCTGGTGAGAAGCAGTAGTTTCACGTAGCTACGTGCGGCAAAGTCCAAAGAAACAACAATCTTTCAACAAGCCGAGAAACTAGAAACAAACAAAGCTTTGCAAAGCGCAGCCACATGAAGCTACCGCTTCTCGCCATGTTTAATCAGAGCTAAACCACAGCTAATTTTTTCTTCACCTATCCTTGTTTCTTTGTAATTGTGCTGCTAGTGTTAGTGTGGCTGGCGCGATTGATTTTGTCCTTCCGCACCTCATCACATCTTTTGTGACTTCTGGATGCACACAGCAGTGGCAACAAAGAGGACGAGGGCTAGCCTCCGCTGGAACCAACCATTATGTTGGCTGTAGCGGCATTAGACATTCTCAGAAAGTATGTTTGCAATGATCGCAACAGCCACATAGCCCCGTAAATTCTGGAGAAATGAGTAGTCCTCACCGGACGTAAGAAAATGCAGCAGACAATGCTGCATGATTTTTTCAAGTGCCAGCACTGCAATAAATGTGTTTAGATCTTCAGTTCTCTCATTTTTCAATTTGTCCTACTTCCTGCCTCTAATGTTTCCTCGCTCTTGCATTTTTTTTTTTTGCAGCAAGAGCTATTGGTCGCAAAGTAGCATTTTCACTGCGGCGGTGGTCACACCGTGGTCACACCGCTTCTTGCGCCGCTGCCTAGCAACCGTTGCCAGATGGAGCCGCGCCATCTGGTGCAACCTCAGAGGAGGAGGAGAGCCAGAGATAGCAGTAGGCACAGCAAGAGACCTCCCAGGTCTACGTATGCATTCACTGGACACCCAGAAATCACGCACAAGGGACCGGGAACAGGACTGCCCACGAGGCTGCTGGCGCGCAGCTAGAGGAAGACCGTCGGCATTGCCTTAACGTGAGCCGACCAACTCGGACCACCCTTATCGTTCTCCCATCCCGCTCATAATACCTGACTCTATCATCACACGCCTTTAACAAGAGCAGAGGGGTTTGTCGTGGGACTTTGTCCCAGACATTACTCCATCCATTCCTTCTGGACTTTCTCGCCCGGCCCAAGTTCTCGCTCACAAGGTGCGAGCCGGTGCAGCGTACACCCCAGACATCCCGAGTCGATGACACCGAACCAGGATCGGCTGCCCCGATTGCCCTGCTGACTCTGTTGATTTGCACCACCTGATCTGGACCTGTCCTGGCACTGCGAGCCTCTGCGCCTGCTACACCTCTGCCTACCACATCCAGACATACGATGACTGGACAGCCCCCAGTACCGACGCCAAGCGCAAGCTCAGTGCCCTGCTAGACTTCATGTCAGAGACCGACACCCTCACCTTCACCTAACCAACCCACTTCCCCCTTGGGCCTCAGGTCATCCTTGTGATTAAAGATTTATGAATGAATGAGCAGCGGCCTGTATAAGAGGGCGGTTCGTTGAAGCTGTTGTGGCCAGAGATGGAGAGCGAGTCGGAGAGGCTGAAACAAACCAAGCTTAGCTGTTGGAACGAAACAAGGCAAATGCGACGAGACCGAGGAAGAACGTGCAGAACGTCTGAATAACCGACGCCGTGAAGATGCAGCTCGACGAGTTCGCCTAGCCTCTGAAGGTCCATTACCTCTCGCTACGTATGTCTGGCATAGCTGAGCTAAGCCACAGCCAATTTTTTTTAGTCCCGTGAGGAGTACATCAGCAGGGTTATGCTGTATTAAAACTTGTAGAAACATTAATACTATGAGAAACACATCTCAGTGAAGAGTTGATCGGCTGCTACACTAACAGTAGTAAAGCTTTTTGACGGGCTAGTTGGTACATATTCATATTTGAAAGGGTGTGCGCTAAAAAAGACGTACACAGGAAAAAGATAGAGACGACAGGAAAGAAGCGCAACTTCCAACTTTAATGACGACAAAAGAAGCCAGGCGCACATATATATCCACTGATAAACAGATATGAGCTGCGTGATGGAGCGTGACCCCATCAACCAAACATAAGACAGCGCAAAAAATGCATATCTAAGTGACATTAAAAGAAACCCAAGAAAGTGAACATATCAAACACCTGCCGAGGTAAGGTAAAAAAGTGGGATTCGTATCGGCTGACAACAATGCATAAGAACATGGGAAAACAGAGCTGTATGAAAGACGACACTGAAAAAGAGGATAACACCATAAAAAAGGCTAACAACATGATGAAATTTTTAACAAAGAACAAGTGAAAGATGGAGATAAAAACCGTGTAAAGGGTGGTAAATAAAGGCACATTGGAACATCTAAAAGGACAATAAAACATAGAGAGGCGAACGGGTTAATAGTCTAGATGTACCCATCCAGAAAGGCAAGTTCATTTCTAGACAGGTTAATGGAAGGCGTGCTAACGCACTTGTCTTTCCTGAGGTGAATAAAAAAGGCCTCGATTACTTCTCTTTCTGTCTTGTCCTGAGCCTTAGCTAGAAACTTGGTTTCATTAAACTTGGGGTAGCAGTTCTGGCAACTGCTGCAGTGTAACGGAAGGTTACCTCCAGACCTGTTCTTCATGGTGACGTTGTGCCTGCGGGCGCGCTCATTGAAACATTTCCCGGTTTGACCCACATACACTTTGCCGCACGTCAAGGGAATCTCGTACACAACATTGGCAGTGCATTGTGTGTACACGGTTTGATGCTTGATATTACAGGCCTTCTTAACACGCTTCCTGGTCACCATCGGACATAATTTCGCCAGTTTGCAAGTAGCCGAAAAAACTAGCCTAACCCCGTGACGAGACGCAACTTTCTTTAAATTTGTGAAAGACCATGCAGGTAAGGTATAACCTGCACAGGTTTCCGTTCTGTTTGATGTTTAGCATGCTCCGAGGCGGTCAAAGGAGCTGAGACCGGATGCCTCGAAATATTCTTTTCAGGTAAAACGCATAAGCCTGCTTGTCCACTACGTGCCATTGTGTCTGAAAGGGATACGTGGCAAAAAGTTGTGGGTGACTTCCTTCGGTGCCAACTGGACAGAATAGCTGGCGCTTACCCTTACCGCGTTCGAAGCTCAAAGGAAGTGGTGCAGGTACTGGAGGGAGGCAAGGTATCGGCCACAACTGGTTTTTCAATTGACGTTGAGGACTTATTTTACTCTGTGCCTCACGACGGGTTGTTGGATGCTGTTCGTGAACATTTGGAAGAATTTGGCGAAGTCAGGTTTCAAAATTCTGCCGGTGTCACAACTGAAAAATTTCTGGACCTACTATTGTTTTATTTGGATTCCACTGTTATTTGCTTCCAGGATGAGTTTTAGTTGCAAAAAGCCGGAATTTGTATAGGTTCCTCAGTCGCACCGGTCTTATGCGGAATTTTTCTGGCGTCATTTGACCGGCGCCTTGAAGCTAGCTTGAAGGACACAGGGATAACACGTATTTTCAGATACGTCGACGATTATCTTGTCCTTCTTAACGCACCTTCATACTGTGCTTCTGATACACTTGTAGTCCAAATTCTCACTACCTTCTGTTCTTCATCGAGGGGTCTAAAATTCACGCATGAACGAGCAGATCATGATCGACTCCAGTTTCTTGACTTACAGCTTATTTTTACAAATGATCATGTGTGTTGGTCTTATCAGCCGCACTCAAAGAAGTCACTTTTGCCCTATGATAGTGCCCACTCCAAGCTGGTAAAGCTTGGCATAGTATCTCTTTGCATGAAATCTGCATTAGAAAAATCCTGCGGCCACAAGATAGGTGAAAGTTTCCAGTGCCAGATCGACCGAATTTCTGCTGCAGGTTACCCTGCAAATCTGGTCACGAACATGTCTGAAAACCTTTTGCAAAAAATTAAAAACTCGGAGCATGCTAAACATCAAACAGAACGGAAACCTGTGCAGGTTATACCTTACCTGCATGGTCTTTCACACAATTTAAAGAAAGTTGCGTCTCGTCACGGGGTTAGGCTGGTTTTTTCGGCTACTTGCAAACTGGCGAAATTATGTCCGATGGTGACCAGGAAGCGTGTTAAGAAGGCCTGTAATATCAAGCATCAAACCGTGTACACACAATGCACTGCCAATGTTGTGTACGAGATTCCCTTGACGTGCGGCAAAGTGTATGTGGGTCAAACCGGGAAATGTTTCAATGAGCGCACCCGCAGGCACAACGTCACCATGAAGAACAGGTCTGGAGGTAACCTTCCGTTACACTGCAGCAGTTGCCAGAACTGCTACCCCAAGTTTAATGAAACCAAGTTTCTAGCTAAGGCTCAGGACAAGACAGAAAGAGAAGTAATCGAGGCCTTTTTTATTCACCTCAGGAAAGACAAGTGTGTTAGCACGCCTTCCATTAACCTGTCTAGAAATGAACTTGCCTTTCTGGATGGGTACATCTAGACTATTAACCCGTTCGCCTCTCTATGTTTTAGTGTCCTTTTAGATGTTCCAATGTGCCTTTATTTACCACCCTTTACACGGTTTTTATCTCCATCTTTCACTTGTTCTTTGTTAAAAATTTCGTCATGTTGTTAGCCTTTTTTATGGTGTTATCCTCTTTTTCAGTGTCGTCTTTCATACAGCTCTGTTTTCCCATGTTGTTATGCATTGTTGTCAGCCGATACGAATCCCACTTTTTTACCTTACCTCGGCAGGTGTTTGATATGTTCACTTTCTTGGGTTTCTTTTAATGTCACTTAGATATGCATTTTTTGCGCTGTCTTATGTTTGGTTGATGGGGTCACGCTCCATCACGCAGCTCATATCTGTTTATCAGCGGATATATATGTGCGCCTGGCTTCTTTTGTTGTCATTAAAGTTGGAAGTTGCGCTTCTTTCCTGTCGTCTCTATCTTTTCCCTGTGTACGTCTTTTTTAGCGCACACCCTTTCAAACTACACTAACACTGATGGCTAAAAAGATAACTGGTGAAATAATGAGGGCTAAGTGACAAGTGACAACCGTGGCCGCAGTGGCTCAGTGGTTATAACGCTTGGCTGCTGACCCAAATGACGAGAGTTCGATCCAGCTGCGGCAATGGAATTTCGATGGAGGCGAAGTTCCAGGGGCCCGTGTGCTGTGCGATGTCAGTGCACGTTAAAGAACCTCAGCTGGTCGAAATTTCCGGAGCCCTCCACTACCACGTCCCTCATAGCCCGAGTCGCTTTGGGACGTTGAACCCCCATAAACGAGCCTTAAAGACACAGCAGAACACTGCGGAGCGAGAGCAGTTCAGAAAAATCGCATATCCTGCCAAAAATGAAAGGTACAGTACAGCAAGTATCATAGGCAATGCAAAAAGAAAAAAAAAGACGTCAGGTTCAATTAACTGCGCATCTGCTGAAGGACAGCAGGAACACTGTGCCAGAAAACTTTTCAACCTGTACACGGTAGAATGCCTAACAACTTTGAATGTACCAGACGACCAGAATAATGCTAATATATTTTGTTAATTCATAAGAAAGGGGATGTCAATCAATTAAAAAGCTTTTAATTATTAGATAACTATGGGAAAGAAACATGAAGCTTAATGAAAAGGCTTGAAATGCAACTGAAGGCAGGACGGCAAGCTATCGAAAGGTATAGATGTAATCACACAGTAGAGTAGGAGAGCGACACAAAGTAGAGATAAAAAGTACAGAAAGAAATGGGGCCTGGGAAGGGTATGTAACCAATTTCAAGAAAGGTCAATGTAGCACATACAGTCAAAGTTAGGGGCACAGCAGAGATGGTGGAAGGATGAGAGTAGAAGTTTCAGGGGATAAGGCGCCCTCAAGTGGCACAGGACAGGGTTAACAGGCGCTCATTGGACAAATCCTTTGTTTGCAGTGAACATTTTCTTAGGCCGATTTGATTATGAAAAATAAAAAATGGCATGCATCACAAGAAGGTTCGCTCACCAAACTCGTCTGGCCCACTGCCACTAGCCCCATTGATGGATGTCATTGCTGGGGCCAGTTCTGTGAATTAGGTATAGTTAGAGTTCATGTCCTTACACCAAAATGCACATCAAAGGTACCGTAAAAACCCGCGTATAATACGAGGTTTTTTCCCATAATTAGCGTCCTATATTTCCGCCTCGTACTATTTGCGGATCCGAACAAAAATTTTCGAAGTTGCTCGATGTTTTGGTTTCGTTTTTGCGGCGTGGCTATGGCTTCGCTTCGCTATTGGCGCGTGGCTACGGCTTGGCTTCGTTACTCTCGACAAACGACGTCACGACGTCGTTTCTTTGTTGATCCGTTGGGTGCGCCGGGGGGTCACGGTGTGCCGTGCGCCTGTTGACAACACACGTGCTAGCATGTAAGGCACGCTTCGTGAAGTGGATATTGTTTTAGAGAGCACGATGTCACGGTCTCGAAAACAGTACTCGGCTACTTTCAAGCGATTTTGGCTGCGGAGAACATCGGCAACGGTGCGGCCGGGAGGCAGTTTGGTGTCGTCGAAGGAAGCATTCGTGGATGGCCACAACAGAAAGAAGCCCTTTTCGCGTGCAGCGGAATGCGACAAAGCTTTCGCGGCCGTTTGATGGTTGTGTAAACAAACCGTTCAAGGACGCAGTCAGGCGGTGCTACGCAGAGTGGATGCGCTCAGGTGAGCCTGCAGTGACGCCAACCGGGCGGCTGAAGCGGGCTTAAGAAGTGCGGCATCTCGAACGCCCTCGATGGCACGGAAGATGAGTACATTTGGGATGATTTGTCGGACAAAGAAATGTTCGAAGAAAGCGCTACTGAAGAACAAAGTAATTGAAGTGAAGTGCGGGATGCGATTTGAATAAATGTCTTCTATGAGCTTGTGTTACTCGTATTATACGCGGGTGAAACTTTTTTTCCCATTTCGCGTCTCTAAATCTTAGCCCCGTATTATATTCGGGTTCGTATTATACGCGGGTTTTTACGGTATATTCAAACAACGGATGAGGTCGCAAAAAGATCTCTAGCATCACCTAAAGTAAAGGCAGTGTCCGCATGCTGAAAGCATTCACACATGAGATGAAAACAGCAGATCTTGTCCTAATAGAAAAAAAACGCCCTCCTCTTTCCATCTGCAGACACCAATTGGTTGGCGTCAATTCGTGACGTCAAGCCACATAATGCACAGTTCACCCTCAAGATTTGCAATTCAGTCCACCGTGCGAATTCACCTTAAGATGACTTCCAAGAGCACTTACTTTAAGCTCTAAGATATACATGCATGGTGACACCTACAACATGCAATTTGATGAAGTAGCTTAGCTAAGAAAAAAGGGATGAGCAGCACACATGTGAGCTACTCAGGAACAAGAACCAGAGCTAATGTTTTAAACAGTTACTAGGCACATTACCATAGCATGAAAATGCACACACACCTCTCAACTGGCATGTTAGAAATACAAAACACTTCAGTAAACTATCTACACAACAATAGCACACCTTGCAAACATACACCACCTGGACTTTGTGTTTCCCAAATATAAGACATTCATTTTGTGCACAAAATTGCAACAAATAAACAAAGTAGCAGTGCCACCTAATTGGCCATTTAGAAACAAGGAGCAGAGGTATTATGAACAGCAGAGTTAGTTGTTGGCCTGGTTAGCATCACTGATTTAAGTTCATAGTTTTCCAGCCCTACGGAACACACACACATACATGAGCCGCCACGGCAGTTCAGTGGTTATGGTGCTCGGCTGCTGGCCTGTTAAGACACGGGTTCTATCCTGGCCGCGGTGGTTGCATTTCGATGGAGGCAAAATGCTAGAGGCCCGTAAATGCAAACTGCATGCAGGAGATCTAAAGAATGAGGACAGGTTCCAAACTTGTCAAGCACTGCAGTGATTGTACAGAGATTTTCAAGTGTGAAGATCCTTAGCAGAAGCAAGCCACTTGTGAAGGGACAGAGACGCATCATATTAAAAAAGCTGGTTCACAATGTGCGAGCAATACTTCAGTTGTATCATATAACACAGAAATGATGTTTCTTTCATAGTTTTGATGATAAAGGTGTGAAAAGTTTGTTTTTTTCCTGCTCCGCTGGTCTGAAGGCATTTAAGCAGTGTCTGCGCCGTTAAATAACCAGTTGTCAGTGAGTGCTGTGTTTTATCCTTCTTCCCAACTTCAGTAAAACGGCAAGTTGAAGAAAACAGCGCAGCAACAGGCACAAGAAAGAAGATGGGACAGGTGCTGACTAGCAACTGAAGGTTTATTGAAAAGGAACACTTAAAATATACTCTCTTCACAACCAAGAGCGTGCATGAGCTGCGCGAACAACACTGATAAGCTATCAACTTCAGTCATGGTGGTCAAGATTCAACAGTTCACAGCCATGAACGGCCATCCGTCCTTGTTAATGATTGTGAACTATTGTATCCTGACCACCATGACTGAAGTTGACAGGTTATCAGTGTTGTTTGCGCAGCTCATGCACGCTCTTGGTTGTGAAGAGAGTATATTTTATGCATTCCTTTTCAATAAACCTTCAGTTGCTAGTCAGCACCTGTCTCATCTTCTCTCTTGTCCCTGTTGCTGCGCTGTTTTCTTCAAGTATCCTTCTTCCCTTCTTTGGTCATGCACCGTTGCACTGGAAAACTACAAATTTAAAGTACTCTCAACATCTGCCTGAACAATTTAGCACGTCTAAAATATGCTTATCTTCTGGTAGCCTCCAGCTGCTCACAATGATGGTATGGTCTCTTCTAATTCATGATGTGACAAGCAAAGCTGCATCCCTGCAAAAAAAAGAAAGAACCAAAAATTTCCTAATATAAGCATCTTGGTGGGCACACGTCTAATAACAAATCTTTTACAATCCTCAATGAGCACAGACATTGGACAGCTCTGTACAAAGAACTTATGTCCAGTCACTTGGCTCAAACCAAAATAGTGAGAAAAAAATCCGCCCTTCCCTGGCAGCGCGAGCATATTTTAACAGCCTGAGCAACAAATTGTTCTGAAAGTGGCTAAAAATGCATTCATTACAAAAAAGACATCGACTATTCATGCCAACTAAAATTCCTCAAAAGCAAGCAAATAATATACAAACAAAAATTCCCATTCCCGCATCTCACAGCAATGGCCAGTGCTGCTGTCTGGCTTGAATCCTGCCTTACAAGCGGACCTACTGGTGTCAGCCATGGGGACGGCCATTCAATTGCTTAAAACCACAAGGGCGTTTGTAGATGAAGACGCGGCTGGAGGTGGTTGCACATCACTCCCTTTGTCTTCCCTCAATTGTGCCATGGCAGGTGGCCGACAAAGTAAACTGAGCGAAGAGGGCAGGCCCAGCCTATAGTCTTTTTCAGCCTCACTGCTGTGCACAATTTGAAAGGCATAGTTGCTAACGGCCGATTCTTCGTGGGCTACATAAGCTAGATCACAAACTGATGATGGGTGCAGGGGTCAAGTGGATGCAGCTAGCACAGGAAAGGGCTAATTTGGGGAATATGGGAGAGGCTGTCGCCCTGCTGCGAGTATAGTCCGGCTTATGATGATGAAGGATGATTGAATTCCAATGAATATTTCACTTTTCTTACCCTTGGTGCAAATCGCGGCACAGTCCCATAAATGTTGGTTATAAGAGTATACATCTGATTAAGAATGAGAGGGAAAATACTACACTACTGGCATGATGCAGCAGCGTCAGTGTTAAGTGAAAGAATAAATTCTGGTTCCTTGCTTACAATGTCGCTGGATCTATGCTATCTTCCAGTAGAATGCATGAGAACTGGTGTAATGCCCTCGCACAAAGTGCAGACGTTAAGGAACATGCACAACTTGTTCTTCCAGAGAACGAAAAATTCCAAAGTAGTGGTAATGACCATCGCTCATCACTGCTGGATCACTATGCCTCTGCGTCTTTAGTAATTTTTTAGAATCCGTGGGTAACTCTGGATGGTATGGCTTCAGCACTTTAAGCAGGGAATGCAGGTGAGAAGCAGGCAATTGGCTATTAATTGCCCACACGCGCAAGTCGTGCTCTAGACATTGAGTAGCGGAACCAGGCTCAGGTGTCATCCTATCTTCATAACCCACCAACTCCTCATTGTCAGAAATTCGCGACAACTCTTACGTTGCACTTTCTATGTCAGGGATGCTGCTAGCGGTGCTAAAATCTGACAAGTGAGAACTGCGGCTTTCAACTGCGTCCTCGATCGGCGCTGATAAAGAGGATAAAATAACATTATGCGATGAAAAGGCATCTTCAAACTGTTCTGCTCCTGTTGCGCACAATCTGCTGCCATGACCATTATCAAGACTGACAACTGCCAAACAGGGTAGCATTTCGTGATGCGTACCCGCAAAAGCCGGCTCTCACCATCGTGGGTACCCTTGACGAAAACAGTTTTCTAGTTCGTCGTGAACAGTCTCTGCTGTTCTTCGGCGTCGTTGCCGAAATGACACCTCGATTAGCGAACACTTCATTCTCTTCATGATACAACGAATGTAGCACTTTATCAAACTATCACGCAGGGCATGGGTAGCATATATACACTACTGGCTTTGTGCCAACCAACACAGGTCACAGCACAACAATGCAAGTCTAGAAATCACTCACCATTGAGGTCATCCTCTGGGCAAGCCTTTGTTGTTTCAGCTGAATTCCAGTGAAACCACAACGAAACACAGCAGTGCGGGCACGACGACCGCCAAAAAACTGTACTAGAAGAACAAAAAACGTGAAAATCTTGCCATGACTGCCGCTGACACGCGAGTTCTCGGACCAGCGCACGCCGCAGGATTGGAATTTGTCTCTCGGCGCGGCCGCGAGTAGCCGCGGTTTGGATTTGGACCATTAGACTGCAGGGCGTCAGTGAAACCAGAACTAAATTTCTTCGGCGGTTTTAATTTTGTCTGCCTGTTTAATTAAAAACAAAGTAATTCCAGCTGTTTAAAAATATTTCAGATAGAAATATATCTTTCTACCTTAGTGTCACCATTTGCATACACACCACATGCAAACTTGCAATCGAAGTAAAAATTAATAAACAAATTAATACTCTCACGGTGAGGGGAAGTGATTGGTACCGACTTTTCTATTTGGGCTTCAGAAATAGCCAGAGAGGGCAGATTAACCTATAGCATGAATGTTATAGCAATGCCATCGTATGTGGTTCAACATTTATTCATCATTTGACAATATTGCTGCAATGTGAAAAGACCACTTCAGAGCAACGTTATCAGCAAGTTGCTTGGTAACATTGCAGCAACATTGTCTAATGTTGAAGAATGTTAGCGCAACATAGTACAACATTGGCAATGTTGTGGCAACGTTGCAGTTACATACTGTGCTACTAGGGATATAGCAGCGAGGCTCTATGGTGAGGCAGCTATGACATATAATGTTCACCAGCTGCTGCACCTTTCTAAGGCTACGCGCATGTTTGGCCCATTATGGGGTGTGTCCACGGTTCCTTTTGAAGATGGGATTGGCCGTGCACTGCGGCTTGTGTCAGCAGCCAAGCTGGTGCCTATGCAGGTCGCTGAACGGTGCATAATGCAGCAGTGCTATCGAAGCTCAGAAAGAAATTTGGAGCTCCCAGCTCATTTGGCTTTTGCCAAGAAAAATATTGGCGCTTAGCACACAAACAGCTACCAGACATGTGCTCTAGGTGTGCCACACCCTGTTCCTTCATTTCCCGAGCAGCTAAAAATGATTTTCAATTCACACTTTGGCTGCATTCCTCAGATGTCTAGGTACTTTCGAGCACAAATTGGCAGCATTATTATACACAGTTCGGATTATTTGACTCCAAAAAAGACCAGCTCTTGTTATGTTAAAATGGTAGACGGCTCATATTGTTATGTACTTGGAACTTATGAGATTGCAGGCTGTATATATTTTCACTCCCAAAGGCTTCTTGTTTCACCACTTGTATTTGATGTCCTACATATCATGCAGTGTCAGCACCCACCGGCTGATCAGAATAATTGTTTGCACTCCCTTGATGATGTGTCTCTGCAATGTGTTTTCTTTAGTATTAATAATGTTTCATACTTGTGTGAAGTGCCCAACCAGAAGGAAAGAGATTGATCTGGTAGTGATGTATGATGTGCAGTTCATGAAGGTAGTTTCAGTGTATTTTTATTTTTGTATTCCTTTAAGGTAGCTCTTCAGTGTGTTTAACTTTTTTCAAACTTGTGGCCATGAAATTCATTGCAGTTAGCAGCAATTACACCAATCTTCAGATTGTGACGGGAGGTTGCTCCATATTGTCACATTGTCAAAAGTTCGTCGTCAGTTATAAATTCAGCACGGCCACAAGCGGCAGGCATTGTCTTCGACGACCGCCAAGCACGCTTGTTGCTACACCGCTGCCGAGTCGTTGAGTTCTTTGTGGGTGTGAAACAGCCCAACAGTGTTTCTTTGGAAGCCGTTTTGCTGTCTACCTGACTGCCAAACTGCAGCCATCACAACTACGTGACAATATTACACCAATCTCAAAGTTTCTTTTATTCTTGGAACATTTATGCTTCAAAGTATTTAGTGCAAATAATGCAAGAGAGAACACATTGCCATGTATGCTGACAAAGTCTGTTGATGGGATTTATAAGACATAAGTAGAGGCCGGATTTTTAGGCGCCAAGAAGGCATGTTTTAGGCGCCAAAAATAGGTGGTTAAGATTTGATTTTAGGCACCTAAAAAGAAAAATAGGCACTATAAACTGCATCAAAATTGCACTTATCAGATCCGAACATCAGCACGCAATATCTGCCATAAAGTAAAAACAGCCGGAATGATTTGAGATCTTAACCATTGTGTGCGAACCTTAGAAGCACTCTTTTTAAAGCTGTCGTGAAGCTTTTCGTACAACACGCATGCTTCAGCAGAGCAAAAGAGATGGTTACAAAGCCTTTTAAAATGCGTTGGCATACCTGGAAACAAACAATTTGCTTGTCGTGCACAATAGTAAAACAAGAGGCCATGCATTTAGCAATTGACGCAAATGTGACTTTAAAGCATCCGACATGTGTTCAGAGTCATCCTCATAGGAATTAAACTTATCTATTGCAGGCATGCACGGTGCTTTAACATTAATAAATGTGTCACCATTTGTGTAAACTGCGTTTTATAGTTAGTGGCTCCAAGTGTCGGAAGTCACGCGGACTTAAAATGGTGCTTGCTATTAAAAGGGTCTGGAAACCATAAGTACGAGATGCTAAAAATGTAGCCGCTTAGTGCTGGTGATGCTTTATATGCCGAAAATAATTATATAGTTCAGCACGGGCCTACGTACATCCACTGGGGATTCATAATAAATAAACACCGTTCATATAGTAATCACTGCTAAAGTCATGAAAGCAGCAGCACACAAGCAACGTCTCCATGTTGGTGGGCTCAAAATTGTGCCTCTTCTCATTGAGAACAAGCTTGTAAGCTGAAAAGGAACGCTCCACACCAACAGATGTTACAGAAGTGTGCTTGTAGGAAACCATTTCGATTGAAGGGTTGAGATAATATGACATAGGAGTGACGCCAAAAGAGTGATATTCATACAAGCATCAAACATTGTTTGAGTGCATGAATGTGTTCCGTATGCACGCACGACTGGCACGGCTCTCAGCTGTCCAGTGCGGCCTACTCCAAGAAAACTGCCGCCAAAGGCTATTTGATTAGGATGACATGCAGATGAGGCACAAGGAATGATCATAAGGCAGATTACCAATATGGCAAATTTTATCCAGTTAAACTTTATCCAACCAGCTTATGGAACAATTTGCAGTCAACTCGAACCCACTGGGAATTATGTGGACGAAACTTACGTACTTCATGTACTTTCCAAAATGTAGCACCATCTGGTCAACTACCATTTTAATGGCCAGAGTTTACAAGCTGTAACTACAAAACGGCAGAAACAGGAAAAAGGTTATTTCGATATTTTTGGCTGATGTGGTTGACATTGTCTACACAGTCGGCGTTGGAGTAGTGTTCACCACACCCAAGTGACGAAGTCATTTAATGTTGCCATGTGTGGGTTCAACTCAAAACCGAAATGGATTCGAAAACAAAGAGAATCTGAAAACAAAACCACAACATATATCAGGGCCATTTTCTTCAAAATAGGGCATTTTTAGGCACCAATGTTGGAAATCGGCATTTATAGGCGCTGACGCCCAAAATAGGCATTTATGGCACCATCAAATGTGTATTAAACATGTCGTGAACGCCTAATTCATGCTCATATGTAAAAATGGTGCGCCTATGATGCCTTGAAAAAAATAGGCATTTGCCTAAAATCTGGTCTCTAGACATAAGGATATACCTGGCCTTGCAGCCTGATAGTATGATGCTTTGTCATCCTTGTTTTTTCATGTGTTTAAAATGTTTGCTGCTTTTAAGTGTAAAGAATAATGCACGTTCCTGTCCAACATTTATTACTCCCTCTGCTTTGTTGTTGTGGCCTAGTGTGTGTAATAAATCATGTTTGTAGATCACATCACATCACTTTATTTTCCTTAAAGACCCTTTTCCAGGGTGTTACATAAGGGGTGGGGTTTACGAAATGCAGGAATCAACAGTGCTTGAAAATGATGATGAACATGTTATGGCAGTAATATTATGGGGAAGGCCGTTCCAGTCAGCTGCTGCACGAGAAAAAAATGAGTTGGCAAAAACAGTGGTACGGCCACGTGGACGCAAAACTTGGAAGAGAATGATCGACCGATGCGGTGGGACCTACATTGTGGAAGTGCGCAAATGTATGGTTCTTGTTTTATTGGTGAATAAAAGAACTTGTGAAACAGGACAAGACTGGCTATGCGACGGCGACTAGAAAGATTAGCTAGACCTGACTACGATTTGAGGGATGATATGCTGACATCGTACTAGTATGAGGAGTGCATGAATCTGATAGCCCTGTTTTGAAAAGATTCGATAGCGTGTGTTAAATATTCTTGATAAGGGCTCCAGATGGGTGATGCGTATTCAAGTTTAGTTCTAATGAATGAGATGTACGCTTGTAGTCTTACGTGTTGTGGGGCTTCCCGTAGGTGATGTTTTAAGAAACCTAGTGTTTTATTAGCAGATGATATCAGGTTAGTCACGTGCAAACGCCAAGATAAATCATTAGAAATGGTGACTCCTAAGTATTTATATGACTGGACGAGGTCAACTGGGGAATTGCAGACTGTGTATTTGAAAACAAGAGGATTTCGACGGCGGGGAAAGGACATGCACTTGCATTTGTTAGAGTTGAGCATCATCATCCACTGGTAGCACCAGTCTTGCACATGGCGCAGGTCTGCCTGAAGGGATTCTTGGTCAGAATGGTTAGTCACTGAGCGATAAATGACGCAATCATCGGCGAATAAGCGGATGTGACAAGAGACATGCTGGGGTAAATCATTAATGTATATGAGGAATAACAAAGGACCGAGAACAGAACCCTGTGGGACGCCAGAGGTTACTGGAAGCGGGTTGGAAAGTTGGTTATTAATGACGACGGACTGAGAGTGATGCGTGAGGAAAGCTTTAATCCATGCAATTATGTTCGGATGTATACTTCAACTGGGAGAGTTTAAGAAGCAAGCGTTGATGAGGTACTTTGTCGAATGCCTTAGCGAAATCTAAGAAAATGGAGTCAGTTTGCAGGTTAGTATCAAGGTTGGCGTGAATATCATGTAGAAAAATGGCTAGTTGAGTTTCGCAGGAGAACCCCTTGCGAAATCCATGCTGTGATGGATGGAAGAAATTATTTGAATCCAAAGATTGCATGATTTGAGAGTAAATGACATGTTCCATGATTTTGCACGGTACACTTGTTAATGAAATGGGGCGATAAGTAAGAGGTGAATCAGTACTACCTGATTTGTGGACGGGAACGACCTTCCCCACTTCCCAGTCGTCTGGAATGTTACCTTCGGAGAGTGATTGCGAGAACAATCCTCAAAACCTCAAAGCCTCAAAACTGGCTGCACTTATTTTTGATGCAGCGTTACATGTTCCATGGGTGTGTTCCGGGAACCAAAATTCTGTTACTGCTGTCAATTAAGTTGCCGTATACCCTAGTGATACGAAGAATTTTTACGCAAATGCCTTTCAAAGAAGGTCCTCCAGCTAGTGGAGCTGGCCAATTGGTGTGATGTGATGGTTAATCCCCATTCACTTAGTGTGACATAAAGGGGGCTGGGAATTAACTGCATAGAGATCATGAATCCAGCGTCAAGGAATATGTTCACTTGACATCGCGGTGCTAGGTGGGCGAGTTTAATGTTTTCAACGATACACATCGCCAGAGAGAGAGAGACTCTTTAATGAAATACAGAGAATTTAGCCGGTGTTTCAATATCGCTGGCATGCTACTCTGCGTAGGGAGGGGAGTTTGGGAGATAAAGACTGAAGGAGAGCCGCACATGAGTTGTGCGGCTTCTCATGACAACACAGATGCCTCGAGGGGACTTCAGTGTACTCACTGCGCTTGGCTTCAACAGTCAATGCAAGTGCAGGGCGCTTTCCTGCTTGGTGAAAATTATTTAAACAGAAACGTCGCGCCATGGAAAAAAAAAAATATTTGCGCTGTCGTTCAGCGCGAGCAATTCGCTGCACGTCTTTGCCGCGCTTATAGCGCTGTGGGCTGCATTCAGTCACCTTAATCCCCGACTGAAAGGTGCGCTGGCGTATGAATTCCTCGTGACTACGAAAATCGGTGCGGGCGCGCGCTCCCGCGTAGAATATGGGCACTGGTTTCGTTGCCCGATCGAGGAAGCTCTGGACGATCGAGCATGCATGCAGCGTCTCCACCTTGCTGAAAGGATGATCGAGGATCGAGGGAAGGCTTTGTGTAGTAGAAAAAGTTAATTCCGACTGGCGCAGTTCCTGGCCGGTGTATGCCGCACACAAACATGCGTACGTGTACTGGCTATCAGATAGGCAGATCTGCCCTGATAGCGGGCGGGTTCACTGCACGCGGTGCGCAGCATATGCATAGCGGAAAGGTCGAACATAATCAGTTTTGAGTATGAAGTATGATCGACGTACTACGTACCGATACCACATTTGCTCTACTTTTTGCGCGCAACGCGCACAAACGCGTTAAGCTAGAATTAATTGTGCAGCACCTTTTAAAAATTCATTCGCCTCAATTGATGGTTCTCCCTAGATTAAAATTAACTGCGCAGCTAACACACATTTTTTTTCACCTGGCCGTAGTTTATGCCGTGCGCCTGGAATCGTCTGCGCCGAGGACGAGTGAAGAAAAGTCAGCAAAGCCGAATAGCGGCCGGCCGTCTTTGCATGCTTCGCACGAAACGCAGAAGTACTTCAGTTATGCGAACCGCTTGGTTGGTACGCATCAGTTGTCAAGTTTACTACGAGACAACGTTTACCGTCCAATATTGATATATGATATGTGTACAGTTTTGCCGAAAATGAGCCAGGATCGAGTGAAGCCGGCCGGATGATCCTTGAAAGCTAAGCATATGATCGAGAACGCGAGCTCTACAGCGATTCATGGCCTCCGTGCAAAGAATTTTCAGGCACTATCGGAAGGGCGCGCAGCTCACATATACTTAATGCGTGCTTGCAAGAATCATGCAATTTGCACGAATATTGTATGTGTTTGAGCATACGTACGTGTGTTTCAGATATGTCCCCGCTAATTTCGTAAGCTGCTTTCTGGCCAAATAAATCTCCACCGGTGAGCGGTTGTGCTGGTACAAGGTGTGTGCTACACAAACCGATTAAAACGTACAATTAAGCTTCTTGCCAGTATTATAACTTTCCCGAAGCGATTCGCAGCTATGCCGGTGACGGTCGAAGCTTACGTCGCCCGCAGACAGAGCAGCTGCATGCAGATTTCTGCAGGACCGTCAGAGTCACTCCGGTAAACAGAGCTGCTAATGGAGATGCCTTCAGCACAGTCAGAGCTCGTGCCGGTACAAACAGACGTGCTGACGGAGATCCCTTCAGCACCATCAGAGACGCGCCGGTGCAAACAGAGCTCCTGACGGAGATGCCTTCAGCACCATCAGAGTCACGCCGGTACAAACAGAGCGGCTGACGGAGATGCCTTCAAACCGTCAGAGCCGCGCCGGTGCAAACAGAGCTGCTAATGGAGATGCCTTCAGCCCCGTCAGAGTCGCGCCATTGCAAACAGAGCATCCATGCAGATTCCTTCAGGACCATCAGGTGCATGTAGAGGTGACAGTCAAGAATCCTGTTGGCTCCCTGAAGGAACTTTGAAGGATTTTTTGACCGGGGTGTACTTTCACAATTGAGCAAGAGCCCACATGGAAGCCGATAGAAGCAACTGTGTTTTCGAGTTCAGACGATCGCGAAATACGAGCAGCTTGTTTTAGCACGCACTCGAATTGTAGTTCTCAGCCAGTGCGTCACGAGCGGTGACGATGGCCTCGATGACGAGCGTAAGAATCACCTTAAGGTGGCCGCAACGAAGCCGGTATCCCAAGCGTATATGTGAGCTAAAAGTTGTTTACCTGTGCTGCAAACGTGGGCTCAGTCGCAGTCCAGCCGCTAGCTGCTCAGTTTTCCAGCCTTGCGAGCCCAAGTCGCTGGCTGCTGAGCATAGCGGGAGCTCAGCTCTCAGAAATGACACTGCCCGCGAGCGCGCCGGGCGACAAGTTTGCACTGCTCCCTGGATGTCGTATTCGTCGCTAAGCCTGGCAGGTTTCATATCGATGCCAGAGCTGAGAGTGCTTTCGAACTGGCTAGCGCTGAGGTGCTACTCTCTTCACTGTACGTTGTACTGTGAACCATGTCTCGTAGTGAAATAAAGATATGCGCGGTTTCCGCGCTAACGGTGACGTCGAGGACGAGCTTAATAAACGCTGTAAGGCAGCAGATATTCGATGCATATATGTGTGCTAAATTTGTTCACCTATGCTGCATGCAAACGTGAGAATAAAGTCTCGCTCAGTCGCAGGACAGACGCTCGCTGCTCGATTTTCCAGCCTTGCCTGCTCAGTTCGCGAGCTACTGAGGCAATCATTGAGCGAGCCGAGCTTTCGGCAACGACGCCGCCCGCGGGCGCGCCGGCCGACGAACTGCGCGCTGCTCTCTAGCTACCCTTGTCGTCGCTAAGCTTAGCCGATTGCACATCGACGCCTAAGCTGAGTGCGATTCGGAACTGGCTAGCACTGAGGTGCTACCCTCGCCACCGTTTTACTGTGAGCCCCGCGTCATAGTGAAATAAGCTCGGTTCCGCGACCCCTTCAGGAGCAGAGCTAGCAGAAGCCAGGCGAGCTGCAATGGGCAGCAGAAGCGGCTGTGGGAGAAAATTTGTTTTGCTGTTATCGCTTCTACCAACAACTCGATATTGGCTAACGATACTCTATCCCAGAGCTTAGTAAATGGACGTGAACAAACAATACCAGTGAATTTTTCTGACGCCGGCTTCCAGGCTGGCAGGCCGGTCCCGAGAAGAGCGCCCTTACGCTTGCACGGCAGTAGCGCACGTCAAAACCGCCCCGACATTCTACTCTTCGCTCAGGTTGTCGTAGCACACTGTTAATAGCGAGGGACCAGAACACTTTAGTGGACCGAGCGTGAGGGACCAGAACACTCTAGAGGACGAGGCGCGAGGGCGCAGGAGACTGAACCAAAGCGCGCGATCGACTGACGTCAGTCCCAAGACTTCTCATTTCACGTGAGAATCAAACGAGCAGGCGAGCTGCAGGTCACTCTTGTAGGTGTGAGGAAGTGTCGTGGAGCTGCTGCCCGATCGCAAGCGACTGCTGGCCGCATGGCCTTTGCTATTGCGAGTGTGAATGGACATTAAACGCACGTTTACAGTAGGGAGTCACAGAGTTCGCGCGAGTTAATTAAGCCCCTTGGTCACGGAGGGGGAGCCCCGAACTAATACATCCTCATGGGGAAGTCACTCACTGACCGAATTCTTGCGGCGCGACTTCATGTCGCAGAACTCGCCACCCAATCCTTGGCGTCGCGGGGTAACGCCACGTCGACTGGCAAATATTCGGGTTCTTGCTCCTCCGGGAAATTACAGCGCAGGCGCGACGCAACGGTCCACGCGCGCGCCCTTTCTAGGCGTCCGTGTTCAAACACGCTCAAGGCTGTACTGGGCCTTAGGATTCGTACGCTGTTCTCTATATTTAGCGAGATGGTTGTATCACTGTCATGAAATTTTCAATGGAAGCAATGAACGAAGTCGTAAGAATATATATATATATATTTCATATTTTATGATGATCTTGCAGCATGCGCGGCTAAAAACTGAAACGTGGAAACTTGATATGGGAGTCGCCTTGATCATTTATACCGGCAACAGGTCATGCGTGCGTAACTTACATGCTGCCTTTGTGATAGCAGGACGATTACTGCGAGTAATCTTCCAGCTTTTTCGCCATCAGGTTACTCTCATTACGTGACGTTAAGCGACGCGTATATGTGACCTTAGCCTTTTCTCCGCATGTGGTAGTGGGTACAGTATGTTGCGAGACGCACAGGTCACTGCAGCCACGAGTACACTGACCTTCAGTAGCGCTATTCGTCATGCTCGCGCCGGATGGAATGAAGACGCTCGGGTGGCTCGCAGCATGCCACTACCGCAAGCACTGCCTCATTCACAGGCACCGCTAGCATTCTCGCTGGTGCATATGCTTTCTCTTGAGTTCACACTGTCATGTGTGAACTGAAGGGAAGATTGATTGCGAGCGGCGCCTCTCATCCCCGCCAATTTTCGTGCGGCCGGTAGCTAGGTAGGGAAGCGAGTTGCAAACTCGAGTCGCGTTTGTCAATTAACACTTCATTTAATTCCCTCGATGATCGTCGCCAATCGATCAAAGCAAGTCGCATCGCCTTCGTGGCTCGCCAAAGTGCAAGCGATTTAACACGAAATTGGTGAATGTCCGCCTATCACTATCCCACGATGGCGCTACAGAAATTCGAGATTTCTGTAGAAAACCACAATTACCATCGACTGCAACCTCTAACACGACACTTGCCTCGACAGATATTTGTCCCAAGACAGAACCCACGACACATATTTGTCCCAAGACAGAACCCACGACAGGTATCTGTCGCAAGACAGACCCACGACAGGTATCTGTCGCAAGACAGATACCTCGACAGGCTGTAGTGTCGCAAGACAGATACCTCGACAGGCTGTAGTGTCGCGCGACTGAACCCGCGACAGGCAACTCTGTCGAGGCACGCAGGCCCTGTCGCGCGGCACGACTCTCCCTGAAGCACGACAGCACCTACGACAGAAACCTGTCGCGCGACAAATCCTGCGACAGGCACCTTCTGCACACTACAAAATACAGGAATGATGACTGTCGTGCGACAGAACCCACTACAAACACTTTTGTCGCCAGAACGAACCCACGACACGAGCCCCTGTCGCACGACACAATGCACTACAAGAGAGCTTGTCGCGCGACACAAAATTTTGTCGCGCGACAGATACGCGACAAAAAATTCTGTCGTGCGTTTTGATCGGGTGATGGATGGAAAAAACTTTATTGTTAATAAATTTCAAGTGTTCTTGGCCCTTACGGGTAACTGGGCGCCGTGGTCGATCCTTGGTCCAGGATGCCACACTTGGGTGAAGAGCGTGACGTCATGGCACCCTTCCGCTGCGACAAATATGGCGGCGCCCTTCGATGCATGAAACCCCGCTTCGGACTGGTTCCGTCGTTGTTACTGGCTTCTTCAGCACGTTAACTAGCCATAAAGGGGCCACCGGTGTTTCGCTTCGTCCGCTGTCACCCATAAGAAAGCTTATGAGTAATAATTTGCTTTATTTTTTCATTTAGAGTGACGATTCTGCCCCCTTTAGGATAAGAGGGCTGTCGATTTGTTGACAACAATGTTTCCCCTCCTAAACACGCGCTTCTGTTTTAAAAGTGAGAATGTTAGAAATGGCGTAAGGTCTGGAAAAAGTACCTGCATTTAGTTACGGGGACAAGGTTCGTTGACGCCGCGGAATACGCAGAACGCTCGCGATTCGCGGTTGCGGTCGTCGATTCGTGCGGCTAAACGCGCATAACGTCAAATGTAGCGTGCGAACGCGCAGAAGAGGAGGAGGAAGCGGCGGTGGCACTCGCCCTCACGGATCCGACGTGCACCGTGGTTCTCTGCGACTCGCGTCAGACGGTTAGAAACTTCGCCAAAGGATGGATCTCACAGAGAGCGGCCCGAGTCCTGAGGAACCGACAAGTCCAGCAGGAGGTAGAATTCCAAACCAGAATTCAATGGTTCCCGGCGCACATGGGAGAAGTATCGAGGACGTATCGCAACCGCAACGGGACGGCACACGCCAAGGCGCGCGAGCTCGCGAACCGCGCCGGCGACCGTCGTCCGTGGAATAGCACCAAAGACTGCTTGATCAGCTACAACGAAATTACCAAGGCCCTCTGCCTGGCCCGCCGAACATTCCCTCCGCCCAGCGACAAGCTGGACAGGGCGCACGCGGTGACCCTCAGACAACTGCAGACGCTCACGTACCCCAACCCGGAACTATACCACAGGCTTTATCCCGGTACATACCCGACAAATATATGCAAGGTCTGCAACGCCAATGTAGCCACTTTAACTCACATGCTCTGGGACTGTAACAAAAACCTTCACGGTACAAATTCCGGAACCCTCCCGCCGCGGTTGGCCGCTGCCTTGCGCAGCCCCAGCCTCGGGGACCAACTCTGGGCCGTCCAGCAGGCCCGCGAGGCGACGGCGAGGCAGCGCCTCGACGTCCCCACGTTGGAGACCTAAGGCCCCGTCGGCGAAAGCTCTGCAGGACTATGAATAAAGTTGTTACCAACCAACCAAGCGGACGTAAGCGTGCATACGGTTATGGTATGTAGACAGCAGCGATTAATATCTTGACATATCTGTGTACGCCGTGAGCAGACGACAGACATGGAAAAGCCGCCAGTGGCGATGGCAATCCTGCTTTTGCGGGAATGGTGGGCGCGCGGGTGTTATGACGTCCAGTCGCAGCTTCCACAGGCGGCCGCCGGGTCAATGATACGGCAATAAATCGCGAAAAAAAACGTGTTATCCGCCTTTTTCGCTAAAATGTTTGCCGGATTTATAAATTTTTGCCTTCAAGCACTTGTTTACATGTAAAAGAGCAGCTCCAAAAGTTTGGTTCAGTATCCCATTAAGGGCCACTCAGCGAGACTGCTGGCTATCGCCGGATTTTTTGTAGCGTAAGCTACACTACGCGGCTTGGAGGGAGCTTCGCGTGCCGTCTGCGCTGACCAGTGCTGCCAACCTCCAGAGCCGTCTCTCCGCTATTTTGTAACCAAAAATTCCCTAGATTTCCCTAGACACCAAAAGTAGTGTTCAATTGTGAAAAAATATATATTTATGCGTAGTTCAGTAGCAAGTTTTATCAGGCAGCTACCCTATTATCAGATGAATTTGAATAGAAGGATCTAAAATGCAGAACTTCTAAATGAAGCTACAGATAAACCGTAGCGCTCTTTGGAAATTAAAAATGAAGGCTCTATATCGTGTATGTGTTCGTTTCTTTTTCACTGTACGCAAGATATTAGTAAACATGCGTCGGCATGTGAAGTTAAATGAATTTTTCCCCCTCATGTTGTGTCGGTTTAGACTTCATCCGAAGGATATCACGTAGAAAATGCCTGGAGGTCGCTTGAGGAGTGTTCTGAAACTGCTATATAAAAGCTGCTTGTTGATTTGCTGCGATTGCTCTAGAGGATGGCTGACATAACAGTTTGAGTCAAATAAAACCATGAAGCAGTGATTTTTACAGCATTTGTATGCCTCATGTGACCTCAACTCGCTTTGCTCGTCTTGGTGGAACTGGGAATTATCGGTTATGATTTCGGAGGTCCTAGCGTCCCAAAGCGACCCAGGCTATGAGGGATGAAATAGTGAAGGGTTCCGGAAATTTCGACCACCTGGTGTTCTTTAACGTGCCGAGCGCCATAACCACTGAGCCACCGTGGCGGGTGAACTGGGTATTGTGAATTGTTCCCCTAGTTAGACTAGCTAAGATTTCCAACACGGCGCTCCTTTATCAAAAAATGGCGCCCTTGTTCTTTCCTACTTATCAAAATCAACATGCAGATATGCTTACTAAATAGTAATTTCACGTCGTGATGCGAGCTCCAAGCACAGCGTGAGAAAGGGGCGCGCGTGTTGAGGTAGGGTGGTGCCGCTCCAGATCACAGCAGCGGGTGCCACTGGCCACGTCAGGGACCATACACATCCGACTACGTGCGTGTAAAGGCCGGTTCACATACATGCAAGCAACCGAAAATTGAGCAGAGCAGTGCTGCGAAAAATTTTTGACTTGTTGGAACATCGCCGCTCTGAGTACTGGAGCTGCCGCGATGGCTATAAACAGCTTTTGAGCCTCGGCAACAACGTGTTTTCAGTTGCATGTGAAAGAGGCTTTACTCGAGCGCGCGGCGGCGTTGTACGGGCCTTCGTCAGTTGTAGCGAAAAAACAATAAAAACCTTGTTCTGTGTTCCTACTTTGAGAGAGAGAGAAAAAAAAGAACTCTCCAAGCAAATTAAATTTCCTTAGATTATAGAAAAAATCCCTTTCCCCTAAACGATGCCCAAATTCCATACATCTAGGGAAAAAATTGCTGAGGCTCAGCTTGGCTAAGCCTTGGGAATGCGAAGCATCCCACGGCGACGGCGCGAGGTGGAGGCCGGTTCTCTCATCCGATGTCACGTGGTGTGACGTCACGGTGTCACGTGGCGTGACGGCTAAGGGTCCCACGGCGACGGCGCGAGGTGGAGTCCGGCTCTCTCATCCGATGTCACGTGGTGTGACGTCACGGTGTCAGGTGATGTGACGTCACGGTGTCACGTGGTGTGACGACTAGGGGTCCCATCCCACGGCGACGGCGCGAGGTGGAGGCCGACTCTCTCATCCGATGTCACGTGGTGTGACGTCACGGTGTCACGTGGCGTCACGGCTAGGGGTCCCACGGCGACGGCGCGAGGTGGAGGCCGGCTCTCTCATCCGATGTCACGTGGTGTGACGTCACGGTGTCACGTGGTTTCACGGCTAGGGGTCCCACGGCGACGGCATGAGTGGTAGCTCTAGCAATATGCTTCGCATAAAAACCCTAGGGTTGGCAGCACAGGCGCCGATCATACTGCGCATGCGCGGCAGCCCCTTTACGTCACGAGTGGCGCATCTGCGTCGCCCCCGCCGCCGCCGGCGCACCTCTCCGGCGCTCCACCGGTCGGCGCATTCCAGAGGCGTGACGTCACAGTCTCGGCAGACGCGCCGGAATAGCGTGCGCCCACCGCTGTGTTTAGGACTGCCGCGCACTACTGCGCATGCGCGAAGAGTGCTCATCGTGCGTGTATAATGCGCGGGACAGGCGGTTGATGTAGTGCGCTCTACATGGAGGTTAAAGAGAGCCGGGTCGCTGCCTGTCGGCGGAGAACAGTGGAAAACCTCAATTCCTCAGACTCCGAGGTTGTTGCTTGGCAGTTAGCCTCTTATGGTACGTATATCCTGGCATAGCAAAGCTAAGCTACTGCCGTTTTTTTTTGCTTCATTGCATGGAAATATTGTCGGAAAGAAAACTCAAAGCATGCTTACGCCACAAACCTCCAAGCCACCACACCGCCTCATGACCCGGCACTCCAAAGCACCAAAATTCTGGGACGCACACACATACATCCAGATAGAGGAGTCAGCTAGGCGGTTGTCAGTCCAGTTCTTCATCCAGTCGTCGTGTGTTTGCCTTCTCTTTTCGCTGTGGTCCGTCATTTGACTGTTTTTGTTCATCAATATGCTCCAACTGACCCATATTTCAACTCTACAGCTAGGAGGCTTTTGCACGGCAGCATGTGCAGAGGGTAAAATGCTTGCCTAGAACACGTTCTGGGCGTGTTTCCCTCTGAACACGCAATTTCTAGCAATACCTTTCGGCTAAAAACGGTCTGGCTTTGCGCATGTGCAGCTAAACTCATAGGGTTTCATCTTCATTTCTTGCTTTCCTGGTCGCGACGGCTGTGGGATTTGCGAAACGGACAGTTTGGTCGTTCTAGACATGTGTTTTTCTCTCAGTACTCCCCGCACCGAAGTGCAGTGTTCATGGAACGAACATTTCATTGACTGTGGTGATTCAGCAGCCAACACGCCTCGTGTTAAAGTGCACCCCACTCTCGCGCCTTCTATTGAAGAGCGCCGTCTTCATCAACTTTCATATGCTCCGTCCCGCGGCACTGCCTGCTCATCGTTGTCTTCTGCGCAGCACAAATCCATGCCCCATCCATGCTCTGCTCCACGAAGTACACCGAGAACTGCAATAACGTTCGTATCGAAACAGGGAATTGGGCCGACGAAATCCTCTGGCTGCACAACCGCTACCGCCGAAACCTGGCAGTGGGACATCTGGCCGACTTTCCAGCGGCGGGCAACATGCTCGAAATGCGGTGGGAGGACAAGATGGCCGAGGTGGCCGAGGCGCTGGTACAACGCTGCGCCACTTTAGAACATGCCGTTTTTCACGACAAGCCCGAAGAACGCGCCACTGTGAATTTTTCTGAGGTGGGCCAGAACTTGCTCTGCGACTGGTCGAACCCGCAACGGTGGTCCACGTGGAACATCGTTATTCGGGACTGGTTCGACGAACATGCGGTACTCTTCGCCCAAAGTGGAGAAGTACGATGCGGTGGAGGCAGCCACAAATTTTACCCAGATCGCCTGGGCACGCTCCTACGCCGTCGGCTGTAGCGGCGGACTTCTCCACGTAAGATCGGAAGAATTACAAATGTATGTTTGCAACTATTGCGCCGGTCGGAAACGTGGCTGACCAGGAGTTGTAACGGCCCGGGCCGCCCTGCTCTCTCTGCCCGGAAGAAACGGAGTGCGTCGGGACAACGGGCCTCTGCAGGGTCACCGGTGACAAGCCTGGTAAAGACGCCAGGAAGACAACGACAACAACCACGATGGCGCCGCCCACGGAACCTGATAGTGACGCGCCAGTGGTGCCACGGAGCGGTTCGGCGCCGAGGGGTGTCGCTGTGATGCCTACCCTCGCAGCCGTCCTCAGAGCTGTCCGTGCATCGCTGCACGGCCTGGCCTGACTGTTTCTACCGGTTCACTTCACTCCTTTCGTCTTTTTTTTACGCTTGCGGCTCTCCACAACGTCATGTCGGATGTGCCAAAATGCGCGCGATGGCTAAAAGTGGTGGGGACAGTTTTTGGACCGTCCTAACCAACGGCGAATATAAAGACAAAGGAAGCCCTTAGTTAACGCGTTGGCACAATTATCTGAGTGCATCGTAACATTCGTCGCGTTGTTTACGTAAAGTTCTTATTCTGTATCGCTGCCATCTTAGGTAAACCTTTCCAGCGTAGAAATGTTGCCTTCTGGGTTCTCTGGAAGGCGCCCTAAATGCCCGCTGTGGAAACGCCAGCTTTCTGTAGGCAACAAATCGCAGCAGCATGACGACAGGAAGTCAAGCCCTCCATGCAGCGAAAGTTTGGATTCAGAGTAGTCTAGGCAGTGTCTCGAGAAGTATGGACGGCCGACCGCCTCGTCCATTGGGCTTTAAGCGGATCTGCGTCCTTACTGAAACCTTTGGTGCTCACTGTTTTTACGCAAGGCGTAAATCAATCAGAGATAGCCAAAATCATAAATCTATTCATGTACAGCTTTATAACGGCTGTTTAGGCTTTATTGCTCGGTTTGCAATGCAAGACATCTTTTCACACTGTTTTCTTTTGGCACATCACTGCGTTCGCTACGCATTTCTTCTGCGTATAGTGTTACGGCTCATAGCAGCGGTTCTCGTTCCCACCAGACACCGCCAGCCTGAAAATGTAAAATTCGAGCAAGTATCGGGGGAAACGCATGAACGCGTCGATGTTACGAGCGTGGCCAACATGCATTTGCGAACCTAGCATGCGGAGCATTGATGCAGAACATACAAGATGACATCTACCAGCGATTAACAAGCATTCCCCCATTCCCTCTAGAAGCTACGAGTCCCATTTCACGGCCAACAGTGCGTTTTGCTCGACATATGTCTGGGACCGTTCCGGCTACAACACGGGCTGCCAACGAGTTGCTCACAGTGTGCTAGGAGCAGTGGGAAGAGAAGCTCAGGTGCAATGAATGCCCTTAAAAGCGTAGAAGACACTTTTTGGCCCACAAGCTGCTTTGAAGGGTTAATTCACAAACGCGACTGGTGTTTGCAACTCGTTTCCCGACACCCAGCCCGAGACGAGACGAGAAGAGAATTGGCAGGGACGAGAGACACCTCTCGCGCGCCCTCATCGCCTCAGTTTGCACATGAAGTGTGAGCGAAAGAAGACCATGCTTAAGAGTAATGCGTCTTTAAAGCTCAGAAAGTGTCCTCTTGTCTGCGATGACGTGAGCGTCTCGCCATATAACGTACTGTATCCACTACCACATGCGAAAAAAAGCTAAGGGCTGTCACGACCCAACTTGAGACCCGCGATGATAACGGTGGCGGATTCAAACAGCAGAAATTTCGAAAGGTCGTTTGACTGCCAAGATGACCCCACCAAAAAGAATGACTAGCTGGGAAATGGTCAAGGGAGCTCTTCCCACGCTCGACTCAGTGCCAGCGACCTTCCCTTCTAGAAGCGACCGACGTTACGACAAGGGAAGAAAAGAATTCACCTCGTCTGAAAAGACCCGGAACGAATCAGAGGAAGCCAGCGCAGCTGCGGCTGCGGCGCCATCTTGCCACACCTGTGTTCGATGGTCACGAGCTGCTGACAGTATGGTTGCATCTCAGTGGAAAAGAGCTGCAGACTTATGTTTCCTCCTCGCCAGTTCCCACGGGTGGACTCTACAACAGGTGTCTTCGTTTTCTGTGTTGTGTAGTGCCGATCTTTGTGTCGCGATGAATTGCCGCCTCGTGAAAGGGCGGAGCCTTGGCCTATTTAACCGGCGCCCAAAGTGAGCACGAACCCTCTGAACCTTGGGTAATAGGTTCATCCAGAGACTCTTAACCTTCGGTAATAGGTTCATGCAGTGGCTTTGGGCCTTGGGTAAGAGGCTCATCCGGTCGCTCGACGCTTTGAACTCTTAATTTTTGTTTTTTGTTTCCTTGCTATTCTGCCTTTTCTTCATTATGTAAATAAGTGTCTAAAAAAAGTGCCATTAAATCTGCTTGTTTTCGTATCCCCAACCTTCGAAGCTTCAGACCGTTTCCTCATCCCGGACGAGCCCCCCTGGTGATGCAAACAACTGGCCATGCTACACGAGATATAACAACTGGTTGGCAGCGTTGGGATACGAAGACCGAACATCTGTGGATCAGCGATGGGAATATGAAGCCACAAGCGACAACAACGGTCGGCCAGCAAGAGTGCAGCTGTCTTGGGACATGATCACGTGTGTGGGTGAGTGCTTGGCTTTTCCTCTGATGTGGACCAGGTTCTAAAAGAGTGTTAAAATTTAGAACTGGTAGACACCTGTGCTTAAATCCTAGTGGTTTGGTATTTTTGCATAGTCGTTTTGGGAATAGCTCAGACTCATAACTATCATGGACCTACAGAAACTGCAGAAGCCGGACCTGTTGCTGTTATGTGAGGTATTGGGGATTTATACGAGGGGTTTGGCACAAAAACCCGTGATCATTCAGGCAATTACGGATTTGGGGGCAGATGAGGAGGAGCTCAGGGAAGCGTGGAGCCTCATCGAACAAAAAAAGGAAGAGCAGCTCAGACAGCAGGAAGAGCAGCTCATACAGCAAAACGAGCAAGAAAAAGAGCGGCTCAGACAGCAGAAAGAGCAGGAAAAAGAGCAGCTCAGACAGTAGGAAGAGCGGGAAAAAGAGGAAAAGAGGCGTGAGCGTGAACGTGAGAATGAAGCAAAATTACTGAAGCTAAAGGCTGAGCTTAGTAAGTTAGAAATGCAGTATCCGGACCATAGATCCACCGAGGAAAAGTAGGAGAGTGAGTGGGGGTGGTGAAAACATTTATCAAGAATGAAGAGGAGGCATGTTTGGATCAGCCCGTAAGGAACCGATCGTTACAAACACTAGGTGGAGGTCCCTAGTATGGGACCTCAGTGGCGGTTGCCGCCGCCCGGGCGCGCCCGACTAAGGCTTGTTGGGCCTGTAAGTCGTGGCAGCCGAGCAGGGTCGCCTCCCAGCCCTCCCGGGTTGGGTTGGGGATGGGGGGAATAGCGCGGTTGGAGGGGCAGGCCCAAACCATGTGATAGGTGTCAGAAGACACTGCACTACAGTGTGGGCAGCTGCCGCTAAAGGAGGGTTCAAATTGTTTTAGCGCTGCCGGGCACAGCAATGTATTGGTGACAAGGCGGTGAAGGAGCCGCTCATCCGCCTTCTTTAAGCCTTTACATGGGCTAGGGTAAAGGTGATGACAATTTTGATAATATGTTGTAATATCGTCGAATGTATAGACCGGATTAAAATCGGGTTCCTGATCGGATGGGGAGGAGAAAACAGCCCGGAGAGAGAGCGCGCGGGTGGCTGTGTCTGCTGCCTCGTTTCCTGCCAACTCCTGATGAGCAGGGGCCCACATGAAGTAACGGTGTGCGGAGTCCGTATCCCGTATGCAATATTGGTAGATTCGTAGGCTAGGAAGGGAGTGCAGGCTTGTTCGACGTTCCGACAGGCCCCTCGCGAGTCGGTGATTATGTATTTTGAATCAGAATGTGAGGTCGCGAGAGGAATCGCGACGTCTTTTGCTTGTGTTGCACTACGGGTTCTGAAGGTGAGGCCGTTAACTGTGTTGCTGTTGTGAACTACCGCGGCCGTATACCATCCTCCGTGGTGAGGACCGGAGGCGTCCACGTAGTATACACCTGTTTTGTTGCCATAATGTCGGGCTAGCGCTTCCGCTCGTGCATTGCGCCGGCCATTATGGTCTTCGTGTGACATGTTTGCTGGAGGAGGCCGCACGTGGAGGGCACGTCTCCACAGTTCTGGGATGCGAAACCTGTCTTCCATTGGACGGGTGTGTTGGATATGGAGTCGAGCAAAAAGGCGGCGACCCGACTCCGTTAGCGACAAGCGCGTGTATTGGTTTGTAAGGTGCGCCTCCCGGAGCTCCCGGAAAGTATTCACCACCCCTAGAGCCATAAGCCAGTTGTTCGAAGTAGTGATGGGGAGGTCAAGGGCACGCTTAATAATTTTGCGAAGGATGACCTCAAGCGCATCCTCATCTTGTTTCCGTAGGTGGAGATAAGGAGTCAAATAGAGAATTCGACTGCTTACAAAGGCGTTTGCCAGCCGCAAGGCATCCTTACTTCGTAAACCCCGCGTTTGTTGGAAACCCGGCGCACCATGCGGCCCACCTGGTCCCGCACCTTACGTAGTTTGGCCAGTGTAGTGTCTGGCCGCCTGTGTTTGTGGATGTAGCGTCCTAGTACCCGTATCTCGTCACGTTCGCGCATGGGACCATTCTCAAGAGAAAGAGAGAATTTAGTTGTGCACTTCTGCGAGGGCCGGAGGTGCCCAAATTCTGATTTTTGAGGGGAACATTGAAGACCGCAGCGACGGGCGTAGCGGTCTACTATCGTCGCCGCTGTTTGCAGGCTGGTTTCAATGTCCCCTGTGCTACCCTGCGTGGCCCACAGGGTGATGACATCGGCGTACCGGGCGTGCTGCACGCCGGCAACACCCTCCAGCTGTGCCGGCAGGTGCATCATAGCCAGACTGAAGAGCAGCGGGGAAAGTAACGCCCCTTGGGGGGCTCCCCCCGTGCCGAGTAGGTAGGGGCCGTGCTCTGTATCTTGTATTCGGATGTAGGATAGACGATCCATGAAAAATTGGCTTATGTATCGGAATGTGTTGAGACCACAGTCGGTCTGGCTTAGGTTAGTGAGTGTGATCTCGTGTGTTACATTGTCAAATGCCCCTTTAAGATCCAAGGCCAGTACTACCCGGTCATTATGGGGGCATTCGAGGGGGTCAAGGATTTCCCGATTAAGTTGCAGGAGGACATCCTGTGCGGATCTGTGTGGGCGGAATCCTAACATGGTGCTCGCAAAAACATGCTTCTGTTCAAGATATGCAGATAACCTATCCCGCATCATCGTCTCCATTAGTTTGCCCACAGAAGAGGTGAGAGAGATGGGGCGAAGGTTATCTGTGTCAATTGGTTTGCCTGCTTTAGGAATAAATGTGACCAGAGCCGTTTTCCAGTCAATTGGCAGGGGGGTGTCCCAGCGCCAAATTGCATTGATGTAGTCGTGGAGGGACTGGTATGCCAAGTCGGTCAGGATCGTCAAAGGCTTGACGGTGACCTTATCCCTTCCTGGCGCAGTGCCCCGTTTCATTTTGGCAAGAGCCGCCCGCAGATCATAGAGCTGGAAAGGTTGATCCAGCTCCGTGTTCTCTCTGCCTGCATAAGAGTACGCAGATCCACGGGGGTCTTGGGCTGTACACAGATACTGGTCCCGAAGTTTCTGTGCCAGTTGAGTTGTGTTGCCAGGGAAAGCGTGAATGGCTCGCTGCAAATGTTTTTGTGTTTCGGTTCGTGTTTGGGTTGGGTCGAGTAGGCCACTAAAGAGACGCCATGTGTTGCGGCTGGACATTTGTCGCGCGGCCGTGTTACATCTATCCACCCATTTGGAGTCGACGAGTTGAGCCGCGTACTCTGCCGCTTTCTGGGAAAGCTCGGAAATTCGAACTTTAAGCTTTCTGTTATGTATTTGGCGTTGCCAACGGCGGACGAGGCTGCGACGGGCTTCCCAGAGGTGTAGAAGGTGATTATCCACGGCCGTGGCCGCCTCTGAGAGCTGGATCTGAGTTTCGTGCGTGAAAAGGTGTTTCAGCAGCTGTTGGGACCATGCTGGGTAGCCTTGCTCGAAAATGGGTGTGTTATCAAGTGAGTGAAAATTTTACCTGAATTTCGTCCAATCTGGGATACGGGCTTTTGTTCTGAGATGCTTGAGGGGGCATGTGCTTATTGTAGTGTTAAGGATGCAGTGGTCGCTACCGAGGGTCTCCTAGGTGTTGAGCCAGTCTGCGTGTCGTATGTTGCGAGTGAAGGTTAAGTCCGGACACGTATCCCGTGTCACGGAATTTCCTAGCCGGGTTGGGTGGACAGGGTCCGTGTGGAGGGTGAGGCCCAACGTGGACGCAAGCTCCGCCAGCTTACGCTCGCGCGACTCCTCCTTGCGATGCCCCCACAGCTGACTGGGAGCGTTAAAGTCGCCCACAATCAGCAGGGAATCGCGGCCCGCTACTATTAGCGCGCGGCTAAAGAGGTCCGCAAAAGTCACTCGCTTTAGTTTGGGAGAGCAGTACACGTTGAGTATATGCAACGGTGGGTCCCTGCGGCGGACTGGTAGGAGGGTCACCATTACATAAGTGTACTCTAGTTGGAGGTCGAGATCCACAAGGTTGGCTGTGTAGTCTTTGTGAACGAGAAGACAAGACGAGGGATCCTGTTGGAACGTCGTGTAATTTGAAATTGTGGCGCCCAGGCCTGGCTCTTGGAGGGCAACCACGGCTGGTAAGGACTGGAAAGTTTCAAGGTAGAGGCGGCAATTGGCCCGCTTAGTGCGGTCCTTAAATCCTCTACAGTTCCACTGTGTCATTGAAGATGACATGACCGAATTGGAGATGGCGGAACTCCTTTGATTAATGTGTCTCGCCATGATTTAAAATTCTTGGGGGGGAGGAAGAGGGATTGGCTGCCTCAGAGCCAGCTACTTGCGCCATCAAGGGGGTGATGACGGAAGGAGCGGGGCAGCCGTCCTCATTGTCCGAATCAATAATCAGACGGTTGATTTTTTAAGGGCGGGATACGTCCCTAATGGGCCCCGTCCGACGGAGGAGGCGGGGGTGGTCCGAGATGTGTTTTGAGACGACCGCGGGGACGGCAGATATGACCTTTGTCAAGATCTGGTCTATGCCGGTCTCGATCATATATCGCAATTTAGAGGTTAAGCGCTCCTCCATCGCAGAGATGGCTGTCGCGAGGGCTGGCGAGATCACCACGTCGCTCTCAATTCCGTCCGAGTTCTGCGGGCTCGGTGCGGCGGACGCCAATTTTGACTCTAAATTTTGAATTTTGTTGAGCAAAAGCTCATTCTGTGCCCGGAGCAGGTCTACTTGTTTTTTTATTCCGCGTCGAGTGCGGAGACGGTTACGGGGGAGGGTGAGGGATGGGAGGAAGAGGAGGCGATCTCAGCCCAGCTGCTCACCTTGTGCTGAGGCGCTGATGCCTGGGCGTCGGCAGCTCCAATCGTCTTGCTAGCCGGGAAGTGGCCAATGTCTCTGCCGCTGGGCGGTGGAGGCGTCGTCTTCTTCCCGGGCGCTGGCTTCACCGACGGTGAAGAAGGTGACGATGTCTTCTGGTCGGCGCCGTGAGCACCACGCGGCGTTCCGCCGCCGGCACCTGATTTGGAATGACTTGGCTGCTTGCCAGGTCGCTGGTTTTTTGGCACCTCTGGCCGTTTAGCCTTGGGGCCATGCACCTTGAGCTGCCGGAATTTTCCGGCGTGGTCGCGGGAGTTGGTAGCATGGGCTTGCCCACAGACTACACAGGACAGAGTACATTCATGCGGCGCCTTGACTCCGTCGAAGGTCGGCGCCGTTTGGCCACACAGGCCGCACTTTTCATCCGGGCAGGGGCAGGTGTCTGCTCGGTGGCCCACAGTGCCGCACCGCACGCAGGCCGGAATAGTTTTCCTGTAGGCACGCACAAGGGTCACCTCGGAGTTAAATGCACGTATCGCGGCACCACTTTTCCCACGAAGGCGAGCGACGCGACGTCGGATTTGCCAAGCTTGCGGATATCGGCAAGCTCTCCAGCACGCCACTGAATCTTGTTTTGGAGGGACTCACCGGTCTCGTGCTTGGCCATGATGATGACGCCGCGGCACACGTCTCCAGTAAGTTTCAACTGGCCGTACATGGAGAGCTGGCCCTTTGGTGATGTTAGTTGAAAATCCCGCAGAAGCTTGTCCGCGTCGTGCGGCTCTCTTGTGCCTGCGACGATCAGGTTTTGCTCCCATGTGGGGAGCAGGCTGAGGGATGCTGCGGCCTTGGCGCCCAGATAGGCCGCGAACGCTGCTCCCAGCTCGCCATGTTCGTATACATCCCTGAGAGCGACGGTCACCCGGGGCTTCAGGATGATGACGATGTCTTCTGGATGAAGACGCGGTAGTGGCTTTGGTTTCCAAGAGGGTCCGGTCTTAGACTGGGCCCCTCCGTGAAGCGCTGCAGCGCGCGCAGCAGCGTTGTGCCGTGTTGAGCGGCCTGCCGACGTGGCGTCCGCTTTCTTGGAGGCGGCGTTCCGCTAGTTTGAAGAGCCTCGGGTTCTACATGGGCGCAGAGTCCGGTATCTCAGGCGTTGAAGCTGAAGGAACCTCGGACCAGGCCATCGCGTCCGGGTCGTAGCCGCATTGCACTTTTTGGGCAGCCATCTTGACACGGGTGGGCGACTCACTCACGGCCGAGCGTCGGCGCAGGCGTTAGGCCTAGCGCTGTCGCCACGAAACGCAAGTGAGGATCGGCCCTAAAATGCGTAAATGTTGCCCCACCTGTGTGTGAGTGGTGTCCACAGGTAGCTGTCGACTTCGCGAAGACAGACGCGGCTGTGTTGACGGGGTTCTGGCCGAGGAACCGTGGCTCCAGCCAAACGTTGGCGGAGACGATGCACTGTACGTCCACTCGCTCCGCGCGCTCACAGCGCCCCCTGAGTGGAGGCAGCCAATGGCATCATCAACGCGTGGGAGCGGGTAAACATCCTTCTTTGTGACAGTGTTAAGCCGGCGGTAGTCGACAAAAAATCGCCATGTGCCATCTTTCTTTTATGCGTAGCACATTGCAATCACTTAGTTCAGCCCTTGGGCGCGGCCGGGCAGCCGCCAATCCACGTGACGTGACGTCACGATAGCCGGAGGAAAAGCTGGCCCCAACTAGCAACCATGCAACCAATTAAGGGGATCGTATAGTGATGCTCCAAGTAAGTTTGACTGAGTTTAGTTAATTGCTTACTTAACCAAGTAGTGTAATTAACCTTTCTAGTCAAACCAGATAAAGAAATAAAAGCAAGTAGGAAATTGGCCGAGCTTGGGAATCGAACCCCAGCCTCCGAGTGCGAGTCGAGCACAGTACCACTCTGCCATGCCGGCTTTTTTTTTCTTCTACATGGTATTTATTACAGTTATGTAATGTTCTATGTACATGAACTATATAGAAGCCATTATGAAAACAGCGTTATACAATACATATTGAAAAGACCATGCACTAGAAAAGGGGCAATTCAGAGCACATCACTAATAGTGAGTGCCACTCCGGTTCATACTCAGTCTGGGCATACACGTCTCTTAGATGAACAACCATTCGACTGAAGTGATCCTTTGTAGACACAACAGGTTCACAGTGTCTGTCCATCATGCGGATTTTCCAGAGGCTGTGCAGTCCAATCAGAATGAACATGTCCAGGGGTTCATCAACAAATGGCAGCGCAGTGAGATAGCGAACAGAATGTGGAGTCAGATGAATTCTTTTTTTAATTGTGCGTTGCAGGATATCCCAGAAGAGTACTGATGAAACAATGCTCAATTGTTTCTGGTTCATCACAAAGGCGGCAATTAACGGTAGACACAAAAATGCCCTTTTTCTCTAACCATGTTCTAACGGGCAACGTACCGGTGTGTAACGTAAAGAAAAAGGTCTTTGTACACGGCGAGACTGGCATCTTACGTACTCTTTTGAGTACGTCATGTCCAGGTAAACCAAAATACAGAGAGCAGTACATGGGCGGAGGGGAGAGCATACTAATCAAATCCTTATACAAGTTTTTCCACGACACCAAAAAAGGAACTCAGGAGAAAAACGAACAAGTAGGAAACGGACAGCCAAATACATCTCTTGCATTATGCCCCACAAACACGGGCGGTCACAAACACTGGAAGACACAATGAGGTTGGGTAAAACATGAACTAAATTTGTTTGCAGGAATGAACGTACTATTGGGTGTGTAGTGTCACGGAAAAACATGAAACGTGACACTATCTGTCGGACATACAGGTGAACTAGACGAAGGCCGCCAGCGCTTACAGGCCGAAAAAGGTATCACGCCTCATAGATTCAAAAGACGAATCCCACAGAAAAGTAGCAAAAACCCTGTGCAAACGCTGGATAGGAAGTTTTGCGCAATGAATAATTTGCAGTACATAATATATTTTACTGGCGAGAAAAAAATCACAGGCGGTCGCCCTGCCAAAAATTGAGAGGCCATGGGGGACAAACGTTTGAGCCTAGCGCTGAAGAGTTGACACGCGGTCTTTCCAATAATGTGCGCTATGCTTATAGGCACTCAAAGGGACGCCAAGGTACTTTGGTGGCCTGCATGTCAGGGTTGCCAGATGGCTCCGACCCCAGGTAGCCAAATTGGCCTCAATAGTAGCCCAAACGTAGCCAAAAGCGAAATTTTTGCGTAGCCCAAAAGAAGCCAAAAATATTTGTTTTTGTGACGACATTTTTTAAGAGTATTGAATTAATTTCCGGCAAGAATATTTACATAATAGATTTCTTTCCCGCACATGATGTCTAAGGGGGTGCACACGGCGTGTTCTTTCCGTTGTTACGTTTTGCATCCGTCATGCGCGCTAACCAGTGCGGCTAACTAGGTACGCTAACCAGGTCCTAAAGATGGGGCCGCAGTTCCACTTTGCCGGCGCGGCAGTAGGCCACATCACCCGAGGCGGGTGACGACCGCCAGTGTGCACGCAGAAAAGAACGGCGGCGCTACATAACGAAATCGCAGCTCTGGTTTAGGAATATTTAACCTTTTAAATGTTCGCACGCAGATTAGACACATCGACAGTGAAAATACCTTACTGTATACTTACGTAGCCTCACATTTCAATTTTATGCTTTAAGAGAAAGGTTCTCACTGAGAGCGTCACCTCAAAGCGTCTATAAAAAAAAGGGTATACGCCAATCAAGGATATATGTCATTAGTTGATATTATATTGCCACGTATCATTGTAGTGTTTCTTCGTTCACGCTCAAGGCTGCAGGAAAGGGTTGTTATCACTTTTGTTCGTGACGCGGAGAAGCGGTCAGACTAATCTCGATTGATCGCAGCCATGATAGGCTGCATCTAGGTTTTTCCAGATTACTGTAGATGATCTCGTGCTGTTATCTGGAAGTTTCCTTGCCGGCTTTAAATTGAGCGATGCCGCGAGCGGCGGACGTTCGTAGTTCGACGACCGACGAGCACGTTTGTTGCTTACGCCGCCGCCGAGTGATTCAGTTCTTTTACGGGCGCAAGTCAGCCCAAATAAAGAGCTTCGTTTCCAAGACTGATTGGTGTCTCCATGACTGCTGGACTGCCGTCACTACAACGTGACATCTGGTGGAGGTGCTGGGTAGCCGTCCATGTACCGGACACCCCCTACAAGCCGTGACGCCAGCCCTCTGAGTCATCAACCGCAGGACCTGAGTCCAGTCCACCGCGCTAGCCGACGCCTGCAAGGGGACGCACCAGAGTTCGGGAATCTGCCGGACCCTACCCGGAAGCGAAAGCGAGCAGCAACGTCCACCATGAGCTTGCCCCAGACGACGACTCCAATCATTCTGCAGCAGCCCCGGGTGCCACCAACCTTCGACGCTTCGCCTGGCGCCGACCCCGAAGAATGGCTTGAGCAGTTCGACCGTGTGGCTATCTTCAACAACTGGGACGATGCCACGAAACTTAGGTACGTCTTCTTCGCCTTGGAGGGACCAGCAAAAGTCTGGTTTGAGAATGAGGAAGCTAACCTCACGAACTGGGAAACCTTCAAGTAGCAGCTTCTAAAGACCTTCACGAACGTCATGCGAAAGGAGAGAGCCCAGCAGCTGCTACAGTCTCGCATACAACACCCAAACGAGACCGTTGCTGTGTACACTGAGGAAATGAAGCGTCTCTTCCGGCGTGCCGACGCGAGCATGAAGGAAGAAGAGAAGGTGAAGTTGCTTATGCGAGGAGTTAAAGAGCAACTATTTGCCGGCCTCGTTCGGAACCCACCGAAAACCGTCGCGGAATTCGTAGAAGAGGCATCCACAATGGAGAAAACTCTTGACGCCCGAGCTCGCCAGTACGACCGCCAGCAGCGCTTTTTGTCAGCAAGCTGCATGGCCGCCGGTAACAACGATAACCAGCGGGAGGTTATACGTGAAGTTGTGCGAGAGGAGCTCCGACGGTTGCTGCCAACGGGAACGCAGCCGCAACTTTCATCTCTCACTGACGTCATCCGGGACGAGGTTCAACAGGCCTTGGGTGTGACGCCGGCACCCACGCAGCCTCTGCAGCCCCCAGCCATGACTTACGCCGCAGCTGTGCGCTGTCCTGCACCTCGACGACGGGACCCAAGCCCCTATCCCCTCAGCCAGCTGCGCTGGACCGCCGCCCACTCGCCCCAACCCGCCCGTCCTACGAGCGACGCGCGCAGCCGAGGAAATGCGACGAGTGGAGAACTCCCGACCAGCGCCGCCCACTATGCTTCCACTGTGGCGAAGCCGGTCACGTCCTCCGGCACTGCCCATACAGAAGACTGGGCATCCGAGGGTTCTCTTATGACGCTCCACGACCCCGATCCGGCCAGCGACCAGCCGAAATCGAGGAGTTTTTACGACGGGAAGAATACTCATCGCCGAGCCGCCTATCACGTTCCCCGTCGCCATCGTCCTCGCGCTTTGTTTCTCCTAGCCGAGGTTACGCCGTGCGTGGACGCTCTCCCAGCCCCCGAAGGTTAAACTAAATAAAGCAGCCTCTGGAGATGAGGTTGCTTCTAAGCGCAATGACAAAGATCCTCCATCGACGAGTACTCAAGACCATGCCTCAACTACGATGACAACACCGACGATGACAACACCGACGACGACAACACCGACGACGACAACACCGACGACGACAACACCGACGACGACGACACCGACGACGACGCGGCCAGACTTGAAGCTTTTACCGCTGCCCAGTGAAGTAACATCGCAGTACGCCCACCGCAGCCTCACTACTCGACGAAGCCGAGATCGGACACCGAAGACAACGTACAATACCAGAACGCGAACAAGTGACCTTGAAGTTACTGTCGGCGGTCACGCGGTTACTGCCTTGGTGGACACGGGAGCTGACTACTCTGTCATGAGTGGCCCACTCGCTGTCCGACTCAGGAAGGTAACAACAACCTGGGATGGCCCTTTGATCCGCACCGCAGGTGGCAACCTGATTACGCCGTCAGGTTGCCACCTGCGGCAACCGCGAGAGTTACTGTAAATGGGAGAACCTATGCGACAACCTTCCTGATCCTACAGCAATGCTCGAGAGACGTGATTTTGGGAATGGACTTCCTGAACGAACATCGGGCGATCATCGACCTTCGATCTAAGTCGATCAAGCTTTCCACGGAAAAAGCCATACCTGTTGCGACGGGCGCGACTCATCACGTTGCCTTAAACGTCCTCGATGAAGCATTGAGCGTGCCGCCCCGATCAAGTGTTCTCGTCGGCATAGGTACTGGAGACATCGAAAATGCCGAAGGCGTTATCGAGGGGAACACCCAGTTACTCCTGGATCGAGGATTGGGCGTCGCGAGGGGAGTCGCCGAAATCCGAAATGGCCAAGCCCAGGTGTTGCTTGCCAACTTCACGGAAGAATACCGCCATCTAAACAAAGGTACGACGATCGCTTTCCTCGACGAGCTGGCAGACATCAGTGACGTGTTTGCCCTACCCGACCAACCCGCAGAACCATCTGACCAAGGCCATCAACCCACGTTCGACATCAACCCGGCATTACTCCGGAGCAGACAAGACCAAATACGCAGTCTTCTTCAAAGGTACACCGATTGCTTCTCATCAGCATCGAATGTGCGTCGAACCCGGCTTGCCAAGCACCGCATTGTCACAGACGAACACGCGCGACCACTGCGACAGAGCCCCTACCGCGTATCGCCGCTAGAACGCCAAGCTATCCGCAAGGAAGTTGAGGAAATGCTTCGTGACGACGTCATACAGCCATCGAGGAGCCCCTGGGCAGCACCGGTCGTCCTAGTGAAAAAGAAAGACGGCACCCTTCGCTTTTGCGTCGATTACCGCCGCCTGAACAACATTACGAAGAAGGATGTCTACCCCCTCCCGCGCATCGACGATACACTGGACCGGCTGTGCAACGCTAAGCACTTCTCATCGATGGACCTGAAGAGCGGCTACTGGCAAATTGAAGTCGACGAAAGAGATCGCGAGAAGACTGCGTTCATCACGCCAGACGGACTCTTCGAGTTCAAGGTGATGCCATTCGGCCTCTGCTCTGCCCCAGCGACGTTCCAGCGAGTAATGGATACGGTTCTCGCAGGCTTGAAGTGGCAGATTTGCCTAGTCTACTTAGATGACGTTGTTGTCTTCTCCTCAAGCTTTGAAGACCACCTCAGAAGGCTTCGGATAGTGCTGGAAACGATCAAGTCTTCAGGCCTGACACTGAAACCAGAGAAGTGCCACTTCGCCTACGAGGAGCTGCTGTTCCTTGGTCACGTCGTAAGCAAGGATGGAGTTCGCCCAGACCCCCAGAAGACGGCTGCGATCGCAGAGTTTCCACAGCCTAATGACAAGAAGGCTATACGCAGATTCCTTGGATTGTGCGCTTATTACCGACGATTCGTCAAGAACTTTTCGCGCATCGCTGAACCTTTGACTCAACTTACCAAGGCTGACGTGCCTTTTAAATGGGAAAGACCACAAGAGGAAGCTTTCAGCGAGCTGAAGCGCCGCTTACAGTCCCCTCCTGTGCTCGGGCACTTTGATTACAATTACAATATTACAAATTACAATATGAATATGCCAGCAGTGTAGCCAAAAGGCACCTGTTTACAGGTGCATTTAGCGATGCAACACCTAAGTCAGTTAAAGATTTGGCCGACTGTACTTAAGCCGATACTCAAACGGGCACAAGCTATACAAAACCAGCAGGCAGAAGCAACCAGTTCACCACAGATTTGCGCCTATAACTTGAAGCACAAAGACGGAATAGCATACTCGTACATCTGCGCGCGCTCTTAGAAACAAGCGGGTTGCAGCGCTTCCATGCCGCGCTCATTATTCAGAAAACTAATACAGCACACAGAGGCTGCAGCTTCGCCGTTTCAAAAGCAGTCGCGAGGTTGAGACAGCAAATTACTGTCACGATAAAATACCGCCTGAAATTCACTTAGTTTTTCCTTCAAGTGCAGCTCCAACAGCGCAGTAAAGAGGTGTGTTTCTTGCATGGAGGCAGCCTAACCCAACACTGCTAGAAAAATCAGCAAAAGCATTGAACGTGCTCAAAGTAGGAAGTATTTCAATGAAACAATTAACGCCTTCAACAGGCGCAGCTATAATAACACGAGAGCTTAATTTAATTTTAGGCGCAAATAAGCGGCGAGTCACATCGGCGCTTTCGTAACGTAGCAGTCTGAAATCAAAAACACAAACTTTGCCTCTTGCGCAAATGGTATTCTAGAAATCTGTGCATGCGTGAGCGGGATTCATGAACGAACCCCTCAGAACGAAATATAAGCCACCTCTTGTCGAGCCGACCTTCACCCAGCTTTCAAAATGAAGTGCCCGCAAGCCAGCGGCGGCGGCCAACGGCTCTGATGAGACACGGACGAATCCATACCTGTGCCACGAAGGGGAGATGGGATAGAGCTCGTGGGTTCTTCGCGGTGTTTGAGCACGCTGGCCATTCGCGCCGGCAACGAATTTTATTCACCCATCACACTACAAGCATTCCTCCAGCGCCGCTTGAATACAACTTTGACAAACGTCTCGCGCTCAAGTCCATGACGTTACAAGACACCTTTGCTGAAACGTCGGCGTCCACGACGCGCACAGAGCGAGCGTCCATACGTAGCAAGCAATGCACACCTCAAAAAGAACAGCACTCCATGGTCCAGACAGGCGATAACACAAAGATAAGAAAATAAATGTAATCCATCACTGAATGAGACTGTATGTAAGTACGTTTTCGGAGGTTCGAAGTAAATTGAGCTCACACGGCGCTAACTAACACACAGTTCCCTTTCGGCCGTCATTCACAGGCTAAACGACATTTCTGGCCGCGCATCTACCTTGAAACACGAAAAATCTAGTAGACAGGTCGCGAGAAGCGGCTTATCATCAAGGGCATCGCACAGATTGCCTTTCCGCGCGTTAGTAAAGACAGCGGGACAGAGATAAGCGGCATCAGTCGAGAACCCGATGGCTTCCGCCTTAGAAACGAAGATAGGACGCTTGTAACTGCGCACATAATCTGTTCTGCACCACAGCTCTGGTTAGAGTGGCTTAGGAGACCAAATGAATAAAATATAAACGTGTAGACTTACCGTAAGCGGACGATGAATTGGATTTTGAAGACAACGTAATCCGCGAAAAACACGCCAACGCCATTGATGCAGCCACGCACAGGGTCGTTTGCAGCCCTAATGATTTTCCGCCGTCTCGCGGTAAAATGGGTAAAACGTGAAACAGAAACCCATTTCACGGTCGTATCTTTATTGCTCGCACTCTTGCCGTGTGCAGCTTGATCTGATATCCAAGACCACAGAAGGCAATTGGTTTATAAGCTTAAATTCTTCGCTTACCCTCTAAAAATCTCATTGTTTTCGAGAAAACAGAACCGAAATCTAACTTCTTGTCGGTATACGCGCCGCATCTCCCACCGAATAGTATGTGGTACAATTCTCAAATAATAATTGTAAGGTTGCATAGCATAACGTCTTTTTTGCGTGTGTTCGTGTTTAGAAAACTGATATGCGCCACATCAGCGTGTCATCGGCTCCGAAGCCAAAGGTGCAAGGGTAGGAACGAAAAAATACTGGCTTTGTGATTGTTGCGTCGCAGCACTTATTCACGTGAATACAAACTGCAAAGGTAGAAATGGCAGATGTTAATCGCACAGAGGACCAGGCTCTTTGAGATTAATCTAAAGTGTTTCGAAGGGATGGGCGCTTCCTTGAATTCTCACACCCGTATTTCCCCCTTTATTTTCAGGACGTTTTAAAGAGAAATGTAGAACCTTTGATGAAATATTTCTGATTTCAGCGCGTTGGACAGTAACGATCGAAAGATGGAATGGAATTGTGTAGAGCGATTCCTTTAAGGGACAGCGTATTCGTTCGATGTAGTACAGTTTGCGGGCGCCCTTACTTCAAGAACGGCTGCCTTTCCTCGGCTTACTTGTTAGCATTAATATCTAATTGTATTGACAATATACGTCACGGTATAACAAAAAGGAGCTTGTCAATGCTCCTGAAAACAATATACAGGAGGGTGTTGTAATGGCCTTAGGCAATACTTTTTAATTTCCGTAATAGCGAAGGAAGTGGGGGACTCGCGACATAGTTTCGGTCACTAGATGCAGGTCCCCTCAACATGCAGTGCAAAAATGAATTGAGATTGTTCTGGACTTAGTAGAAAGTCATTTTATCGATCATTGTTAGATAAAATTACGATTGTTATAGACTGGTCCATAGGCAGTAGACTATCTATAGTGTACAGTCTATAGACGAAAGGAAATTGAGGTAGTTGTAGACTGTAGTCTATAGAGTCTATAGACCGTCTATAGACAAAAGGAAATTGAAGCAGCTATAGACCTTGGTCTATAGTCTATAGACCGTCTATAGACAAAAGAAAATTGAGGCAGCTATAGGCCTTAGTCTATAGCGAGTCTATAGACCGTCTATAGACGAAAGGAAACTGAAGCAGTTATAGACTTTAGTCTATAGAAAAAAGGAAATTGAGGCAGCTATAGACCTTAGTCTATAGCGAGTCTATAGACCGTCTATAGAGGAAAGGAAATTGAAGCGATTATAGACTTTAGTCTATAGACAGTCTATAGACAAAATGAAATTGAGGCGGCTATAGACCTTAGTCTATAGTGAGTCTATAGACGAAAGGAAATTGAAGCAATTATAGACTTCAGTCTGTAGACAGTCTATAGACAAAAGGAAATTGAGGCAGCTATAGACCTTAGGCTATAGCGAGTCTATAGACCGTCTATAGACGAAAGGAAATGGAGGTAGTTACAGACTTCAGTCAATAGCGAGTCTGTAGACCGTCTATAGACAAAAGGAAATTGAGCCAGCAATAGACTTTAGTCTATAAAGTGCCTATAGACAGTCTATAGACAAAAGGAAATTTGAGCCAGCTATAGACTTTAGCCTATAAATTGTCTATAGACAGTCTATAGACAAAAGGAAATTGAGGCAGCTATAGACCTTGTCTATAGAGAATCTATAGACAGTCTATAGACGAAAGGAAATTGAGGCAGCTATGGACCTTAGTCTATAGAGGGTCTATAGACAGTCTATAGACGAAAGGAAATTGAGGCGGCTATAGACCTTAATCTGTAGAGAGTCTATAGACCGTCTATAGACGAAAGGAAAATGAAGCTGCTATAGACTTTAGTAGATAGATTTTCTATAGACTGTCTATAGACAAAAGGAAAAGTCTATAGGATGGCAATAGAGTCTATAAAATGTCTATAGAAAGTTTATAGACCATTTTTATAAGGTTGACAGTGGGCGAAAAATGCCCGAAAAAATTTCCAGAGAAGCAACTTTGGAGGCAGGCGGGAGAGCTAGGTACTATGACCATGGGGCTTTATAACAACATTCCGACCGGATTGTGAGCAAACCGCCCACCATGGCAGGTGCCAGATAAATTAATGATTGGTCGCAAGATGTTGCTAGAAAGAGGAACCTGGATCCCACAAGTCCCTCCGGTGGCAGGACCTGCCATCGTGGGGCAGTTGCACATCGCTTAACCGCTGTACTCCGCAGCGCCAGGAGTGATATGTGAGTACTCAGGGGTCTATGAGTGCTAAAAAGAGTACGGTCAATTCTGCATATATGCGCATTAGCATTAGTTCGCGACATGCCATTAACTCGAAGCTTAAGTGACCCCTTTAATTTCAAAACGGTTTGAACTGAATGACGCATGAGGAGCTTGCACAAAGTGCACCATAGCTAGCTTTTTGTTGATGTGTGTGAGGTGGGGTCACATACGATTTCCCAAGCATATCATACCAGTTAGTCAGAGCATCATTCAAGGGGAAAGCTTGCACCCGTTGTAAAATTGCTGGGTACCCGGCGTAATAGCAGGTTTAACCTCCAGCTTCCGGCATAGAAGATGACGTTGAGGCAACTATGTCCTCGGTAAAGTAAAAAAAATTAATTTTGTAGCGATAGCAACACTACGCCAGCCGCTACGCGAGGTCAGAGTGGCTTGGCGTTCAGCCATGGCACCACCACTCCACCAGCAGTGCCCATGCGCGGAGTGACGTCATAGCCCTTGCTGGTGTGCGCGCAGCACGCCTCGCCACTGCCCCGACGGTGGAGCAGACGTCGCCCACCTCGTGTGTTGTGCGCATGCGCGGACTGACATCAGAGCACGCAGCTGGAGTGCTGACCGCGCGCTTACTTTACGCTAGCATTTCTAGCCTCCATCGTGGCGGCGCCGTGGCTGGTCACGTGTTGCGGAGCAGATTCCAGAGGCGCGGCAATGCGGCGAAATTGAGTGGGGGAGGAGTGGTAAAGGGGAGAGAGGGAGAGAGTGAATCCACGCCCAGGGGCGAAGATAAAGAAGTAACGCACAGAGAAAGGGAGCGGCGAAAGACTGGCTTTGCAACTCGACTGAGCGAGTTACACTCACCCAGCTGCAGATATCGCCACAGAGTTAAGCCACTGCTAATTTTTTTATGTAACTATTTCTAAGTTACTCTGAAGTTGTTAACGCACGAAAATAGTCGAATTGCGAAATACTGCTACCGATTACTTAATTTGGTATTATTTCACGACTACCGAAATCTAACCGAATGGTATTGTTTTCATCGAATCTGCAACGATATGCAGCTACCGTTTTGAACTGGATATGCAATTGCGCGATAAGTGGGCGAACGTCACTGCCCTTAGTCGCTGCTTTTGAGTTAATTCCAAGCAAATGCGGCAATGTAGTCTGCGACTGGTACACCAGACCGTTAGATGCTTTTCGACGAACAGGCATAACAGTGAGTGAGTGAGTGAGTGAAAACTTTATTGTATCTTTCAATGGTTTCGCGGTTGTGAAGTCTCCGTCGTCTTCTCTGGCGCTGGCGGCTTGAGGCTTCTCGTCAGCAAGGGTGGGCCTTTATTCCAAGGCTCCACTGAGTCGTGCTGCATCAGTCGCGTGCTGCACTAAGGCCCTTTGGGTCGCGAGCTCGCCGCTGGTGAGCCGACTCTCCCATTGCTCCGCACTCGGGTGTTCGTGTTGGTGGAATGCTTTGTTGCGTTCGCATTCCCACGTGATATGATAAAGTGTAGGTGTGGCACCGCACCAAGGGCAGGTGGCTCTGTATTGTGTCGGGAACATCTTATTAAGTACGTGTAGGTTAGGAAAGGAGTTGGTCTGTAATCAGCGCCAGCCGGTCGCTTCCTCCTTTGTTAGGGCTTTGTGTGGTGGTGGATATCTAATTCTAGCTCCCCTATGCAAGTGCAAGGTCTCTGCGTGTGCCCCCTCGCAAGCCTGTAGGCGGAGCTCTGGATCATTTGACTGCCCTGCTCGGAATGCGCTACCTCGAGCTAGGCTGTCTGCCCTTTCGTTCCCCACTATGCCCGCGCGGCCCGGGATCCAGATTAGATTATGCCTGGGTTTCTCCTCGGCGGAGGTTACCCCGCTGAGTATTTTAAGGGCTCTTCTGCTAATCCTGCCCCTCGTGTAGTTCCTGCACGTCTCCTTTGAGTCCGTCAGCATGTTGAGAGATCGGCCCGTTCTGTAGCCTTCTGCTGCCGCCAGCGCAACGGCATTTTCGGCCTCCGCTGTGCCGGCGACCTTTGCCGTGGCACACGTGATCATGTTTCCTTCCTTGTTTACCACTACCGTCGCGGCTACGCGTTCTCTCTCGCGCGGGTATACGGCAGCGTCCGTGTATACGGTGTTGTCTAACTGGGCTAGCGTTCTCTCCACGTACTCGGCCCTCGCTTTTCGTCTGTTTTCGTGAAAATTGGGGTCCATGTTTTTCGGAAATGGTTCCACGTTAATGGTTTTCCTAAGGTGGTCCGGTACGTCCGCGTATCTGTCTACCAGTCCGCTCGTGTCGCGACCCAGCCTTCTTAGGAGCGCTCGTCCCGTGGGGGTGCCTCTGAGTCTCGTGGTTTGCGTTCCCAGCTGAGCTTCGGCGAGCTCGCTGAAGGTGTTGCTGATGCCTAGCTGGAGCAGCTTTTCGTTCGACGTGTGCTTGGGTAGGTGCAGAGCAGTCCTGTATGCCTTCCTGAGAATGATGTCGGCTTGCTCTCTTTCCGCCTTGGTCGTCGCGTGGTACGACAGGGAGTACGTGACTCGGCTGACAATTAGGCTGTTAACTAGCTTGAGACTGTCTTCTCTCATTCCATATCTCTTTTGGGAGACTCTGCTGATCATACGGCCCACCTGCTCTGCCGCCTTACTCTGCAGGATGATGGTGTGGCTGCATTTGCAGCTTCCTTGCAACCACATGCCCAGCATCCTTATCATGTTCTTTCCCAGGATGTTCTGTCATCTGGGTGCCAGCTCACGCAGGCGTAGCAGGAAACGAAAGGGCGGACAGCCTGGCTCGAGGGCTCACTTACCGAGCAGGCTTATCGGACGCCCCGGAGTTACGGCTACTCACGTGCGAGGGAGGCTACGCAGAGACCCTACAACTTTATAGGGGAACTAGATTGAGGTATCCACCACCACACAGAGCACTGACTAGGGAAGAGGCTGTAGGATGGCGTTGGCTACAGACGAACACTTTTCCTAACCTGTACATATACAGCAAAATGTCACCAACGCAATTCAGATCAGACTGTCCCTGGTGCGGCGGTACACCTACACTCTATCACATTACCTGGGAGTGCGAAAGAAACATAGCATTCCACAATTATCAACCACCGAGTGAGGAGCAATGGGAGAGCTGTCTCTCCAGCAGCGAGCTCGAGGTCCAGAGGGCCTTGGTACAGCACGCTGTTGAAGCGGCACGACTCAGTGGAGCCCTGGACTGAGGGCCCACCCTTGCTCGAAGACTCAAGTCGCCAGCGCCCAAGCAGGCCGACCAAGAAGTCTTCATCTCCGCGAATCTCTTGAAAGAGCAATAAAAGTTTTCTCTCTCTCTCTGTCCCTCGAGAACGACCTCCAGTGTCGCTTGGGTGGGATGCTTGCCGACCCTGAGGAGTTCCGACTTCTCCGTCGAGCATCTTAGGCCCCTCTCTCTGGTGTAAGTTTCTACGGAAGTTGCCGCTTCCAGCAGTTTTTCTTGCTTCTCCCCGAGTGATCCTTGGGTGACCCATCTCGTGATGTCGTCGGCGTACACCGCGTGTTGGATGCCCTGGATCTCCTTGAGCCGTCTTGCAAGTCCAATCATTGCCACGTTGAAGAGGACGGGCGATATGACGGATCCTTGGGGTGTGCCTTTGCACGGCGTGGGGAAGACGTCGCTTCTCAGCTCGCCCAGCCCCACGGTCGCCGTTCTGTCGCTCAGGAAGGCTCTGACGTAATCGTGCGTTCTCTTCCCGCAGTTGGTGTTGTTGATGCCTTCCATGATGGCCACCTGGCTTACGTTGTCGAAAGCCCCATTTACGTCGAGGGCCATGAAGTCGTTTTCGCCCGCCTTCGGCATCGCCTCGAGCACTTCCTCCTTGAGTTGGAGCAGCACGTCTTGCGTAGAGAGGTTGGCTCTGAACCCGTACATGCTGTCCGGGTACCATTGTTCGTTTTCCAGGTGCGACTGGATTCTCTTCGTGATCACTTTCTCGTACAGCTTGCCCAGGCACGACGTTAGAGATATCGACCTGAGGTTCTCGATCTGGAGCTTCTTGCCTGGCTTCGGAATCATCACGACGACGGCGTGTTTCCACTCAGCCGGCACTCTTCCCTCTTGCCAGAGCTTGTTGAGGTAGGTCGTAAGCTGATCTATCGCCTCGTCACTGAGGTTCCTTATTAGCTAGTTCCGGATCTTGTCCGCCCCCGCCGCCGTGTTCTTCGTGGCCGATCTTATCGCCTCGACGACCTCCTCTCTCGTGATGGGTCGGTCCATGGCCGGGTTCTCGCCACGATATTCTTCTCGGTAGCTTTCGACCTGATCTTTGCCGTAGCACTTGATCCGGACCTCTTCGAATAGTTGTTCGTCCGTGCCTTTGTATTGGTGCACCAGCCTCTGTATCGACTTGCTGCCTTCGGATTTGTTTTTGCTCGGGTCCATGAGGGCCTTGAGGATCTGCCACGTTCTGGCTGTGCTGAGGGTGCCGTTCAGCGAGTTGCGGAATTCCTGCCACCCCTGCCTGGCCAGCTGCGTCGCGTACTGCTCCGTTTGCTTGGTTATATCGGCAATTTTCCTCTTTAGCTTCTTGTTGAGTTTTTGTCTTTTCCACCGCTTGGTGAGCCCGCGTCTCGCCTCCCATAGCTTGAGGAGCCGCTTGTCCACCTCCAGCGTTTGTTCCGTTCTGTCTACTTCTTTCGTGTATAGGACTTGGATTCGTCTGAGTTGTTGGCTCCACTCTTCCGTAGAACCGATGTCGCCCTCGAGCTGCTTGCAGTGCGCTCTGAAGGCGTCCCAGTCCGTCAGGCGAGCCGTGCCAATCTTCCTCCTGACGTTGTCCGCCACCGTGCAGATCCTTATTATGTGGTGGTCGCTTCCAAGGTTCTCGAGTAGGTTTTCCACTCCGCTTGTTTGGCGCTCCTTATGAAGGTTAGGTCGGGACTCGTGTCTGGACTGACGCTGTTCCCCTGCCTAGTCGGTTGATTCTCGTCGGTTAGCAGCTCGCATCCTACGTTCTCTGCCGCCGTGCAGATGCCGCGCCCCTTTTTGTCCTCTCTGTTATAGCCCCATCTCGGACTCTTGGCGTTATAGTTGCCCGCTATGATTAAGGTGTTTTGTCCCGCCAACTTTTTCGCCTCCGCAAAAAGCCTAATAAAGTTCCCATTTGTTTGCTTGGGTGGGCTGTATAGAGTTACTATATAGGTGCTTTTGGAATTTGTTTTCTTTTTGGGAATTATCTCTGTAATTACGTGTTCGAACTGGGTGTCCTCTATTTCTTTGTGTGCTATGAATACTACTTGTTTGCTGATGAGGGTCGCAGTGCGACAGCTTTCCTGACACGTGTAGCCCCTGAGTGTTGGGGTGTTTGTTTCTTGTAACATAATTACGTCCGGTGGGGTTCCTCTGGTGTATATGAATTGCTGCTGGAGGCCTTGCTTACGCTTGTACCCCCTGCAGTTCCATTGCCAAAGTTCTAGTTGTTGGTGGCGTTCTGCCATGTTTGGTTATTGTTGTTTGTGTTGGGGGTCTCTGCGCCGAAGCTGCGTTCGTTGTATAGTCTGTCTCTGGCGTCGTTGGTGGTACTTTGCGTGGTCAGGTTTTTAACATAGGTTCTAAAGTTCTGTTCTTGCCGGGCAAACTTTTGTTGTGTCTGTTGCAGTTCACTTTGCATTTGCTGCATCTGTCCCTGTATAGCCATTATGAGAAGGGTATATGCTTGGGCTTGTTGGTTCATAACTGCAAGGTGAAAAACGTAGCGCAAAGAGACGAGGACACAGAAAGACGGACAACACACGGCGCTAACTTCCAACAATGGTTTATTTCAGCAAGAAAGGTGGTTTTATAACGACATCACGACCAACACGCCGTCAAACCATGAGCTAGCAAAGCGTATCAGCCAGATATGCGAGCTCTTTCGCCATCAATGATACAGAGGGGGTACTAACACAATCACCTTTCAAAAGTGATATCCATTCCGCTTCTATGATTTCTCGTGTCAACCGGTTATTGCGCACTTTTAAAACCATGCATTGTTCAAGAAGCGGTATGCAGTGACACGACCGGCAGCGGGCTGACAAGCCTTTTCCACGCATATCATCTACGTCACGCCCATGCTATCGAAGCCTGTCATTCAGGCATCTGCCAGTTTGCCCTACATACTGCTTGCCACAGGAAAGAGGAATTTGATAAATGACATTTTCAATACAATTGACAAACTTTTTCCTATTTTTTTTCGGACAACCAACACCCTTTTTAGATTTTTTGAAATGTTTCGTACACAGATGACTCAACTTCTTAGGCGCCGAAAAAAACCACTCTAGCTCCCGAACGTTGCGCTATTTTTTTTTGAGATTATGGGAAAACTTATGAAAATAAGGAATGACGGCAACTTTTTCTTTCCTACTCATGGCTTCCTGGTTATCCTGGCCTTTTTTATTGCAGACTTTTTTCAAAACACCTTCCGCCACAGGCACTAGGACATGGGAAGGGTATCCAGCATTCTCAAGCCTCTTGCACTGCTGAGAAAAACTTTCATGCATGAGGTGCGGGCAAGACTTCTTCAGAGAATAAAAAAATGAAAGGCTACCAATAGATCTTTTTACGAGCTTAGAATGGGCTGAATGAAAAGGTAACAATGGTTTTTCGCAGCGAGGTTTGAACATCCAGCACGTCCGGTCATGATGCATTGTAATGCTGATGTCAAGGAATTGGATAACCCTGTTTTCAGGTAGTTCAAACGTTAGTTCAAGAGGACTAAAATGGTTACGAAAAAGGGTGAGGACATTAAGAACGTCATCCTTAAAGGAACTGTCATTACTGTTAAGAACAATCAGAAAGTCGTCAACGTACCTAAAAATCTTGATTACATTGGTATCTTTTACAATATCAGCAAAAGACCTGTCCAAACGGGCTAAAAACAAATCGCTGAGGATGGGTGCAATGCAGGAACCTATACAGATGCCATCTTTCTGAAGATAAGGTTTTTCATCCCATACTATTAACGTTGACTTGAGATATAATTTCATAAGTTCTATAAATCCATTCACCGAGATGCCAGAAGCATATTGAAAAGCAATTGGCCCTTGCTGGTCTATACATTCTTCAATACAGGATAACAAAGCATCATGCGGAATGGAATAATACACATCTTTTATGTCCACAGAGAAAGCGCATAGGCCTTGCTTCTCATGTGACTTGAAAAAATCTAGAACCTGCTCAGAATTACGGACAAGAAAGGGATCCTGAATAGAAAGCAGCTTTAGTTTTTCTTGTAGGCACATGGCAACCGATTTTTGCTAAGTACCATTCTCGGATACAATAACTCGGAAAGGAACATCAGTTTTATGGGTTTTTGCATTGAAGAAAACGTGAAGGAAGTCCTTATTACAATCCGTAATTCTTTTCAAAACAGAACCAAGGTTTAACTTTTTGCACAGTTTCTTCGCTTCAGCTTTTTTCTTTAAAATGTTTACAGTTGGATGGCAGTTAAAAGCGGAGGACAGAGCTTCACACGCTTTTTCATTAAACATACCAGACGGAAACACAGCAAACCCTCCTTCTTTATCCGCAGGAAGGAGGCACAATGAATGCTGCTCTAGATACGACTTAACACGATTTACAGGAAGTCTGGTAGGCTGCCACTTACATTTCACCAAGGTATCGACGCCTGCCGCTACGTTTTTCACCTTGCAGCCATGATGAGGTTTTTTATATCATCCATGGGGTTTCCGCCTTCGTGGTTTTGTTGCGCCATGTCCACTGCCTGAGATGGTGGAGTCGGCGTTCTAGCCGGCGAATAACACGCCCTCATTTCTTGTTTCTCTCTGATAATGTCGTTTAGTTGTTTCTTTAGTTGCCTCGCTTCCTCGCGACTTTGCTCGAGTTCGCGCCTGAGGCTCGTAATCTCTTCTAATAGTTGTTTGTCTTGTGTGGTTTGTATGTTCTTAGTGTTAGAGTGCGGAGCAAAGTGATTTGGGAGGGCCGTCTCCCCAGCTCACCTTAATACCTCCGCCGCTCTTCTTTTTCTGTTGCCACGGCTGCTGCTTTTGCTGCGGCTGTTGCTTGCCGGCGTTGCCCAGGGGTGGGTAGGACCCGTCCCGGTTGGACCCTCGGCTCTGGCACCGGCTGCTGCCGCGGCTGCTACGGCCCGGGTCCTGGCTTTCGTCCCGGAACCATCTTCGTCTTCTTCCCCGGCTGCGGCCTGAGCTGCGATGCTGCTGCTGCCGGGGCCCCCACCGCAGCTCGCTCGCTGACTTGAGGCGTTGTTTGCAGTCTCTCGCGCCCACCGCGTGATCGCCGCCACACAGCAGGCACTTGGGTGTGCAATGGTGCCCTGCCGCCGGATTCTGGCATCCGCACTGCCTGCAGGTCCTGGTTTCCGGGTTCGGGCAGACGTCCATTCGGTGCCACTGTTGGCCGCAGGAGTAGCACATCTGCCTCGTGGGCCGGTACGGGTAGCACCACATCTCCCCGCCGTAGTACAGTACCTGCTTCGGGAGAATGGGGCCGTCGAAGGTGATGACGGCCGTGCTGGACTTCCCGAGCATTCTGGCTGCCAGGATCTTCACGCCTTGCGTGCGGACTGTGAGGTTGGTCTTGAGTTCTTCCGGTGAGGTTCCCGGGTCCACGCCGTGGACGACCCCGCGCAGCGTTCCTTCCGGTGCTGCCACGTGGGCGTTGACGGCGTAGCTCTTGCCCCCGAAGCTCAGTTGCACGATGCGCCTAATCTTCTGGGCCGCTTTTTCGTTGTCGGTGCTGATGATGATGATGTTCGATCCGTTGCGCAGTCGGATGATGAGGTCTTCCGCCTTACATCCTTGTTCGGTAGCCGCGACTACCGTCCGCGCCACTTGGTGCGTCTGCAGGTTTTTAACAGCGAGTCTCCTCGGGCGAAGGACTATTTTAAGGTCGTCTCAGGGGAGCGGCGGCAGTCTGCGCTTCGGCGCTGCTACTCTCTCTTTCCTTTCCGACGCAGCTGGCGTTCCATCTGTGACCTTCGCCGCGCCTAGGGAAGGCCCGTTCCCTAGGCTCGTTCCCGCCAAAACTTGCTGCTTGTTATCGCTGCATTGGCGTCTCTTCTGCCTTCTCGACATGGCGATTTCCCAATCTGCGTCGGTTCCGCTATTGTTGCTTACTTGTGAGCGTTACGTCGATGGGGTGCTGCTTCCTAGGGCCTGGCTGCCCGCCGCCGCGGGTCCGCCTCGGACCTGTTGCACGGGAGTCGCTTCGGTGGTGTCCTGGAGGTCGTCCTCCATGATTTCTTGCGAGTCGGCCGAAAATCTTGTCGGGCCTGTCGCAGAGGGTCGGCCGTAGCTGGCGTCCCTTGCTCGGGACATCGCTCCGGGTCTTCTTTACCTCAGGCCGAGGCCGGGGAGGCCGCGTAGCCCCGCTCTCTTGCTAAGCCTCGTTAGCTTTAACGCCTGCTCGGCCACATGGAAAATTCAAATGCCGACAAAATCCAAAATATTGGAATCACCGGCTTGAATTTGGGGTCCTCGTGGTCCTCGTCACTTCCGGCGTCGATCCCAACCAAACTCTTGGTGGTCCAGTCGGGTTGAACGGGTCAAAAAGCCCAAAAACTGCGGAGCACATGTGACACGCGTCCGCTCGCCTCCTCGGTTGCAAACATAACAGTGAACAAATTTTGTCAAGCCTCTCCAATTGATAATGAACGGGAGTTACGCGGCGCGAGCCAAGTACGATCCGCAAAGACGTACGTCCCTCCCGCCCCCCATATAAATGAAGTGACTAATAGCATCCTCGATCGCCCGCACCGGTGCGCACCGGTGCGTACCGGGGCGCCTTGGTGCGCACCTTCCATCCTCGATCAACTGCACCGGTGCGCACCCGCAGTCCTCGATCACCGCAAGCGCACCCTACCGGGTCAGTTTTTCGTTGCCCAGACTCGCGCTCGTAAAATCGGCGGTTCGCTAGGGTGCAATCCCGGCAAGCATTGCGGGACGCGTGCTGCGGACAAGCCGCCTTTACTCGTACACGGTGGCCCATACTATCCTGATCGTGTCTGCGCACAGACTCACGCGATGGAGCAGAGAATGCGGTTGGTTGTCGCCATTGATGAACTGCTGTCAAGTTCGTCTGATGGCGAAGATGACATGATAATCGACTTCATAGCCTAAACACGGCGATGAACGACCGAAAATTCGTTTATCGGGTCATCAGGCGCCTCGCCGATACCGGAGTGAGCGTCTGTTTACATTACACTGCTTGGCATATATAGCTGCAGTGTGCATGGCCTTTGACATATGAAATGTGTGATTCATTGGCAGTTCCGAAAGCGTGTGACCGGTGTTGTGGTTTACAATCAAATGCACGCGCCAGAAGAAAGGCACCATAAAGGCGGCGCTGCATGCACGAGCCCCCGCGGGGTGCAGCTTGTCCTCGATGTTGACCCTCGCCGGTGCGCCACCGCCGCGGTGCGCAGGGAACCGCGCTGGTTTCGGGGCGCACCCGGTGCGAGGCGATCGAGGACGCTATAAGAGACCGGGGATGGAGTGACGTCGTGGATAGAAACGCCATTCTTGGCCTCACCACGTGTCGTGTACGTGACCTACAAGTGTTTAACACGCGTTCCACTCTCGTCTTCACGCGTTTATCTCGTGCCTTTCCTCTCATAATTACAGAGGCCTCATCTTGTGCTACGTCACTTACTTCAGTGTCCGAATGTTTCTGCTACGAAGGGATCCACACTTGCGCTGGGGACGTACGCCGGAAGAAGTCTGCTTTGGCTCTGAGTGCGCGGAAAAAAAAAAAGAGTGCCATTGCAATAGCACTACCTCCGATTAAACAACAGAGAGAAAGTACTGGCGCCCGCCCAGTCCCATTAGTGTGGGGTTTCGTCTGCTTTGGGAGGTTTACAGGTTTAGGACTGGTCTGACTCATGGCCGTTACTTATGGTATGCCAATGGACAATCTTCGAAAACTGAACATTGGTTAGGAGGAAAGGAAATGGAGCAGTAACTGCCTCACGTATCTCGATGGAGACCCGTGCTGCGCTGTAAGGGAAGAGGTAAAGGAGGAAGTGAAAGAAGAAAGGAAAAGAGAGCTACGTATTCGAGGACTCCGCATTAATTACTACCCCTTGGGGATCATTAATAGACAATTTTTTTTCTTCACTTTTGTTTCATTCGGGACCATATAACCCCTGAATATTTTTTTAACTCGTCAGCGTCTTACCCAGGTTGCAAAACAGCGCACTTGCAGTCTCAAATAACAACGGGACCCCCCGCGCTCTTTGTTTCCGACGTATTGTTTTCATTGTTTCTCAGTTGCCTCGACGATGATTTACAACCCCCTGTTTCTCTCTCCCTTCGTCGCGGGAGCCTAAAAGCGTGAGTTTCACATAGCTACTCCCCTTTTTAGTGGGAGAGGAGATGCAGGACCACATCGTTCGGGGTTCGTGCCGCAACACTTGGTACCCCCCTTCACGCACAACCGACGGCTGGCGGCAGCGGCGGGGATTGTCGCGAGGCGTGCGGGGGCCTCCACTTCTCTTCCCTGCGACCGCGTCATTTTGGGTGTGCCGGCCGATACGAACAGTGCGGCCGGAAGAGATACGGCGGCTGCTTGAGCAATGTGTAGGCGATGCCACCGAGAGCAGCTACCGGAGAGGATAAGAAAGAGAAAGCAGCTGCCGGACATAGCAAGAAGGGACTACATAGTGACGATAAACTATCGATAGTACTATCGATACTATCGATAGTTGAGTCACTATCAAACTATCGATGGTAAAAAAGACTATCGATACTTCTTTTGATAGTACTGTCGATAGTACTATCGATAGTTCTATTGATATTATTACCCAAAGGCGTATCGGTACTACTTGTTATATATAGTACTATCGATATATATAGTACTTCTAAGGCTTTGGCATGCCCGCATTTGTATTGGAATGAATGAATAAAAATATTATTATCGATACTATAAAATCAACCACGCGTACCCACTGCATCCTGAACTTTGTTTCCAGAGTGTGTGGTATGGAGGTGATGGTATGAGTTACTGACATGACTCGCCCGTTTTCGCAGCCTACGCGTCACCTTGCTCTGCTGACGTTCCCTACGTAAAGTTTCTGGATAAAATGTTAGCGTGAGAATGTCCTAGTTGCGAAGCATGTGTGCGAAAACCATTGCTGCAGCGGTTACGTCGGCAAGATGACGTCTGCAGAGCACGGTAGTGTCCTGTAAGCCAGCACAACTTGTGCTGCTTGTTCTTTCATCGGATGCTGTTCCAGGTATTTTCCCGAACTGTCCCAGTGCACATTAAAGAACCACAGCTGGTCGAAATTTACCCGGAGTCCTCTACTACGGCATCCCTCATAGCTTTAGTCTCTTTCGGACATTAAGCCTCATGAGACCGTCAAACCAATCAGGTATCGCAAATGTTTTGGTTATGTCGCTTGCCAACAAATGCATAATATAATAATAATAATAATAATAATAATAATAATAATAATAATAATAATAATGTTTATTTGATCACCACGTTGTACATGATGATGCAGGGGACCGAAGTAAAAGCTGTCTTTCAACAGCTTGACAGAGCAACGGCCCCCCTTTTTTTGGCAGCATACAAAGTGGCGCGACAACAAAATATACAAGGTAAAGGGAAAATACGTGCGATGAGCACACCGCACTAAAAGACAGTACAGAAACATGTTACAAAACAGATGCACCTGGCACATATATTTAAAGCAGTACAAAGCCATAAACACAAGGCAAAAAGAAATAAGGAATTCTAATATTTAACACAATGCAATTACATGGTGAAGACGCTTTAATAGAAAACATATGAATACGAGCCAGGAACACCAACAATTCCAAGGCGGCTGTTTTCGTTGCATGAAGATTTACATGAAATGTCTACAAAGAAAGTAAGTTAGAAGTCTCTGAAATGTTACACATTGGGGTGTTATATTCTGTTTTAGTAGATCATTAAGAAGTCGTGGAAGACCGTTTTCTAAAGTTTGCAGACCGTACGTTGTTCGAAATGTATTAGTTTGCCACATGTCATTATTTCTTGTTTCATAAGTTTGTTCGCGCCTTTTCAGGCCTGAAAGATTTTGAATAAAAGACGTTTTATTCAAAAATTCCTGTTTAAGTGTTCGGCTAAGGCGATAGTCATAGATTTTTGGTACTGGTATAATTTTGTGCTCTAAAAATATTTCTCCTGTGTGATGTAACTTTGGTAATCTCTTAACAATTCGCATTGCCTTTTTTTGCAATACGAGTAATTTGCTCAGATTGTCCTGTGTTGTAGTACCCCAGATAAGGCTACAGTAGTTAAAGCGAGAATGGAATAAAGAGTGATAAACTAACATCATAACACAAGACGGCAAGATTTCACGGTTGCGATGGAGTATACCAATTATTTGCGACAACTTAGAAGTTATGTGGGCTATGTGATCGTCCCAGGACATTTTCTGATTAAAGACAACCCCCAGGGTTTTGAAATGTGCCACTATTTCCAGTGGACAAGATCGCAAACATAATTGCTTTGTCAGGTGAACTTGTTTATTCTTGGCCCGGAAGATAACTGCTTTTGTTTTTGATTGAAAAGAAAAGGACCGAGTATACTCCCTTGCGGTACACCGCAGCGAACAGGGAGAGTTTCAGACATGAAGCCATTTACACTAACAGCCTGCCGGTGATATTGAACATATGACTTAACTATCGATGCTGCGTGCCCGCGGAAGCCGTAGCGTTCAAGCTTCTGGAGAAGTAATTGATGATTTATAAGGTCAAAGGCCTTTGTGAAATCAATGAATATTCCTAAAACTATCCTATTCTGTTCAAATTGTTTTAGTATATATTCCTTCTGATCTAACAGTGCAAATTCTGTGGAAAGGTGCTTTCTAAATCCATATTGTGATTTGGTATGTATGTGGTGTCTGGATTCAAATGCCGCAAAGCGTTTATGAAGCGCTTTCTCAAGTACCTTTGAGAATATTGGAAGAATTGATATCGGGCGGTAATTGCCTAGCTGGTTCCTATGACCCTTCTTAAAAAGTACAGAACAGCGGGCAACTTGCATTTCGTGAGGAAAAACAGCATTTGCAATACATAGATTAATTATATGGGTTATGTAGGGCAAAATAATGTCGAGAATCGATCTTATGGGCCGTATCCGTAGTCCATCAATATCGCATGAAGTACTACTTTTAAGGTCTGTGAAAATAGTCATTATTTCGGCTTCATTAACAGGATTAAGATATATCGTTTTGTCTAGTAGTGGGACACAATTCAAGTCATTGTCTACGTCCGTGTCGCGGCAAAGGCCAACAAAGTACTTATTAAACTCGTTCGCTAAACCCTGGTCAGACACCTGTACCCCATTTAATTTCACTGAAGAAATTCCTCTGGCAGCAGTATCATTAGCTATAAGGTTGTTAAGTTTTTTCCAAACAAGGTCACTACGCCCTTTAGTTGATTCGAAATCATTTTCGAAATATTCATTCCTAGCTTTCCAAAGTTCTTTGTTTAGGCGGTTACGATATGCTTTGAAAATAGACAAATCATCCATCTCTTTTGTCCTGATAAATTTATGGTAGAGTCCATTCTTCTTTTTTATCTTAAGCAGGAGATCAGGTGTGAGCCATGGTTTGCGGGTTTTTTTAGTCCGCTTAAAAGTCTTTGTTGGGAAACAGGCAGTGTAAATTGGTTTCAATATAGCGAGGAAGTATTCATAAGCCTCGTTCGCGTCACGTTTAGAGAGAATAGCTTCCCAATCAGCTTCAGATGCACGTTGTCTAAAAGCGAGAAGGCTTTCTTCCGTGATCGCTTGATAAGAGAATGACTGTTTAGTCTTATTTTTTAGTTTTCCCTTCAAACACAAGAATATCGACAGATGATCGCTAATGTCTGAAACAATTACTCCGCACTTAGTTGACTTATTGATAGCGTTTGTTACAAACAGATCTATAAGTGACGATGATCTAGTTGTTATGCGCGTTGGTAGCTGAATCACATTAGAAAGCCCGCTCACTTTTAGTAATAGGTCAAAACTTTTCTTACAACTGTCATTAGAGCACATGTTTATGTTCATGTCTCCACCACAAACGAACGTAAGTCTCTTGTCGATGACAAAGGAAAACAACGACTCAAGGAAACCAAGGAAAACAGGAATGCAACCTTGCGGTGGCCGATAACAAACAACGAAAAGAGAATTTTCTGCAAGCACTGATAGAACTTCATAATCTGTTGTGGTCCGAGTAAACTGCGGTAAAAGCTCAGGTTCATGTTCACTTTTAATTAACAAACAAACGCCACCACCACGGCCTACATCACGGTTTAAGTAGAATGTTTGATAGTTGGGAAACCGAGGTACTTCTGAATCATCTGTACACCAGGTTTCTGTTATCATAATAACATTGAATGTAACATCTAATTGTTGTAGCAGGACAGTTAAACTAGGTACTTTGTGTCTAATTCATTGGCCATTTAGATGGAGGCATTTGAAGGACTTTAGAAAGGTTGTTACTCAATAGTTAATCAATATTGTTACTATCAATAGTCTAACCATCGACAGTTTAACTATCGATAGTCTTGCTATCGATACCGGTACTATCGCTAGTAGTAGTATCGATAGTAGAATCGATACTATTACTATCGACAGTATTACTATCGATAGCAGACTATCGATAATGCTATCGATAGTCTATCGATAGTAGCACTATCGATAGTGTTTTTACACTATCGATAGTTTCAAAAAAACTATTGATACTATCGATAGTCAATTTTCCGTTAGTTTTGCATCACTAGTACAAGGACTAAATGCGGAACTAAATTTACGTGAGAGAGAGAGAATAAACTTCAATCTACAATGGATAAGCTGACCTACCTACGCCCCGACACGCAGGTCAGGGGGCAGATGACGCCGCCTCAGATGCAGGTTGGTAGGTCTAGGGTCCCAGCAGCCGCTTCAGTCAGGTGGACGAGCAGGAGATGGAGCTCAGGGTTGAAGCTCCGCATCAGGGTCTACCAGGTGTCTCTACTGTCGATATTGTGCGTCCTCCGGGGGAGTATGGCCTTTGCCATATTATAGGGTCGAGGGTACCTCTCGCGCCGCAGAGATTACATTTATCACTCTTGGCATCTGGCAACAAGTGGCTAGCCATAACCGCGTGTGGATACGTATAAGTTTGCAGTCGCCTCCAGGTGACTTCTTGTCTGTTGTCTAATATCGGGTCCGGAGGGGGTAGCAGTTTACGCTCCAACCTATAATGCTGCGTGGTCTCTCTATATTTTAGCATGTGCTCTCCGCTCCCTCGGTCATCGAGGGACCTTGTTGCGGCACGGTGGTAGATCTCGAGCCAGCTCGAGAGCCGTCTTGTTGCCGGGGGCGGCTTCGTGCGCTGGAGTACAAATTATTAGAATTTTCCTATCCAGCTTTCTCTGGCCTAGCATTCTGGCCGCTAAGGGTAGATCTTGCATTGTGGCAGCTGTCAAGGAATTGCCCCGGCCGCTGACGACCGTTGCCACCGTAAAACTACCAATATATGCCACCTCAAGTTATATTCCGGGTGCATGTTTTTTGGCAGGGGGGAAGGGGGGACTCGTCAGAAGTACATGTATTTGGGCGTGTTGGTTCATAACTTTTCAGGAGGACACAGGGGCGCAATAATAGACACGGACATAGAAGTAGACAGGGACGGCCGCTCATCAGATTTTGTCTGACTTCCCTGCCGACCTCCACTTTTTTGCGTGGGACCGCTATCCGGTTTTGATCCAACTTTAGTCAGAATGGCTGTACTTGTCCCCGTGATGCTAAGACTCTCATTGGAAACCTTACCACCGCCTCCGCCAATTCTGGCCATGTGTTGTGTGCCCGTAGAGCCATCAATCTCTGTATGGATGTGCACATAAGCAGACCCAACGCTTTTTTTACGCATTTTTTGAGTAGAAACTCAATCTTTTCTTTTTCCGTGCACCGCTATCAAAACTAGAAACGGCATTGCGCAGCTCAGCCAGCTGAAGATGCACGCCTGTACCAGCTTAATCAAATATTTTCCTTTAACCCTCAGCGCCTGCTGGACGCCCGCCTAATTACGCTCAGGGTCTGCATCGCGTGATTCTCCAGCCTTCTTACAGTCTCGCCATTATGTCCGTTTGACTGGAGAATTAGGCCTAAAATGCTTATTTGCTCAACTATTGGTACGTCCTTAACCCCTGCTTTAATTTTAATCTCCGACGGTGGCTTGCACCTTAGGTGCTTCGGATTACGTATAAATAATTCTGATTTCCGCGGGGAGAACGCAAGGCCTCCCTCGGCCACGTACTCGACTGTGATGTCGGTGCCGGCCTGGAGGAGGTTTTCGACGGCCTCAACACTTCCCCGGTTGACCCAAAGGGGGCGATATCAGACGCATATATACTAAATTTTAATCCCTCGAGCTTTGCCAATTGCTCGGAGAGCTCTCTCGTGGCCAAGTTGAAGAGTAGGGGAGACGGCACCAATCCCTGGGGCGTACACGTACTCCCTAGCTCAAATGCGGGGGATTCCAGCGTTTGGAACTTCATGCAGGCAGTTCTGCCCGTCAGGAAGTCCCGGATGTACTAATATGTCCTGATACCTGCATAAACCTTGTTCAGCCCTTCCAGGACCGCCTCATGCTTCACGTTGTCGAAAGCCTTCGAGAGGTCCAGCCCCAAAATGGCTTTCGCATCTTTAGTTCTTGAGTCTATTAAATAAATTGGTAAATTGGTTTTTGAGCAAAGGAAATGGCGCAGTATCTGTCTCACATATCTCGGCGGACACCTGAACCGCCCCTTAAGGGAATGGAGGAAGGTAGGAGCGCCTTGCTTGATTTAGAGCGTGACGTCCTGTGTGCATAAGTGAGGTCGAAACCCGACCATCTCATGTGGCCACAAATCGGCCTGCACCGTGAAGCTCATCAGTCTGATCTAGACGACGTCCTCTATCAATTTCCCAACACATGAAGTTAAGGGATTTGGTCGCAAATTTGCCAGTTGAGGAGGGTTCTCTGGTTGCTGTATTAAAGTACAGTCAAAACTCCATTTAACGAAACCCGATTTAACGAAAGTCCCCATTTAACGAAGATATCCTAATTTCTCCTCAGACGCCCATAGGGTTGAATGCTTTGACTAACCCAAAATAACGAATCCGATTCCGTAATCAGTCGCGATTTAACGAAACTTTTCTCGAGAAATAAAGGTGAAAAAGTGTTTGTTTTTAATCTATTTTGTAGAGAGCACCCCAAAATTTATTGAGCACAGCGTGGAAACAGCGTGGAGCACCTCCGTCCCGCTTTTTCAAAACTGCGCGGCGCAAAACAAGAGTTGCATTGTTGAGTCGAGCTCACCAGATGGCGCCAGCGGCAAAAAAGTGTTTCGTGCCACATTTCGTAGACGGCGCTGTTGCAGTTCAGAGTGTTCATGTTTGTGCAGTTCATGCACAAAAATAGGTGGGCGCGCAGAGTCTTTGACTACGTAAGTCAAAACTGCCTGCGGACTACATGGGTGAAGCGGGTCCAACACCTTCGTCGCAAGTTCGGCTTCTTCAGAAATGAAGTACAAGCCGACAACGCGAGAAAATGGGCCAAGGCAGTTGATGCCCAAGTGCGTGCACAGGAGCGAGAGGCTGGAGAGCGAGAGAGGGGAAGTCGACGCTGGAAGTGTACCGGGCAGCCAAGCAGGACATCTGCGTGGAGAGCTTCTACGACAACAGTGTAGGCAGCCGCCTGTTGTTTGAGGCACGCGCGGGTGCCATGCCAACGCTTGTGTACCGCAAGCGCTTCGACACTACAGTCGAATACACCCAGTGCAGAACCTGCGGAGAGCCCGACGAAACAACGTAACACATCGTCCTACTTTGCGAGAAGCTGCCAACACCACCGCACGAGGGCGCTACGCTTCCGCAGGCGCTGGGTTTCCGTTCTTTGAACGAGGGCTGCACAACGGATGCAGCAAACCGTGCGGCAGTTGTAGCGACGAAGCGCCGATTGACAGAGTGGTGGACGCTGGTGCGACATTAGACCAGTACTGTTTCGTTGGTGTTTGCGTGTGTGTTTGCCGCTTCGCGTTTGATAGTGGGGTTTTTATGTGTGTGTTTATCGAGCCAGGGCACCTTTGGTAGGCGCCCGCCCGTTACAAAGGGAAGGCTACATCATCATCATCACCATCATCATCGTGTGTGTGTTGTGCTCTGTGTCCGCGCGCCGTCGTAGTTGTGCGGATATTTCCCCGTGCCTTTGAGCGCACGTCTTGGTCAAGCTCAACTTACTTGGCCTCCAGTCAGTCTAGCCTCGCTATCGCGAACGCGGGCGTTCTGTGTGCGAACAAGCGCGCCGCTAACCTTCCCGACTAGCAGATGGAGCCCTGCAAGAAACGGAAAAGGCTTACCCTGGACGATAAAGCGGACATAATTCGTGCTGAGACAAGTGGACAGAAGAAATGTGGCGTGGGTGCAGCACATGGCATTCCAGCGAGTACTCTCTCTTCAATATTGAAAGAGAAAGATGACATCTTCCGCGCCACTTCGTCGGGGAATCTCTCGCGCAGAAAAACGCTGAAGACTACTCCTCAGGCAAAATGGAAGAGGCCCTCTTCGCATGGTTTATAGATTTGCGGGCGAAGAATATTCCCGTGAGCAACAAAAACTCGCTCTTTTGGCGTGCTTGCTGGCCGACAACCAATTCAAAGCAAGTCCCGCTGGCTGTCGCGCTTCAAAGATGACACGGCATCGTCGGAAAAGTGCTCAGCAGTGAAGCGAGGAGCGTAAGCATGGCTGTAGTTGGCGACTGGCAGTCTGGACACGTGCCCGACATTCTGGGAAAATATGCCCCCAGCGACGCCTACAACGCCGATGAGAGCGGTCTCTTCTACCAGATGTTACCTAAAAAACGCCCTGAAGGGGCAGGCGTGGCAATGTGGCAAACACAGCAAACAAAGGCTGACTCTTTTGCTGTGCGTCAACATGGGCGGTACCGACAAACTAGACCCGCTTGTCATCGGAAAGAGTGCGAGGCCGCGATGTTTTAAAGCCACCAAAAAGCTTCCTGTGAAGTACGTCTGAATTGCCCCGAGGACAGCTTGATTTTGGATTTCATTCATTTTGGCACCTAACCTTTCCAGATTTTGCATGCTTTTCTCCATAGCCTGAAGAGGGTCGTTCCCTTGAACTTTGCGTTTCACGAGTGGCGGGAGGGACGCCTCTGTGACCATCTTATCGTCTTCCTGAGGCTGTTGACGTGCCGTTGGGAAGATAGTTTGTCTGATGGGTTGATGTGGAGGAAGGACTCTCTGCTTCTCTAGTTTCTTTAAGTTTTGGATTTCGGACCGTTGCGATTCGACAATTCCCATTAATTTTTCAACCAATTCCTTTAATTTTTCATTTTTCTTGTCCCGTTTATCTCTGTGATTACTTTCCTGGGAACGTTCCCCATATTACTCACACCCTTAAGCCCCACCTCGATGGACACTTCCCAAGCGTACCCGCGAAGCCCCTGCGCGCCCAGCACACGCCGCGATGGGCGTCGAAAAGTGACATGCACCTCCATGCTCCTGTTGCTGGCTCGCTCCCCCTCGCGAGGCGGCTTGTTTGTGTGTTAATTTTTAATGTATCTGTGAACCCTTCTCCCCTAAGAAAGGGAGTATGTTGTATTGTGGTTCATGTGTTTTCTGTACTTGTTTCAGTTGTTGTTTCGATTCTGTGGATTGTCTTGGATTCTGTCTTGTGACGTCATCTCAAGTATATATGGGCTGTGTCCGTCCAATAAAGCGTCTTGGTCTTGTTCGCGGTCATGCAGACGGCGGCACGGACTCGACTCTTCTTACTAAGACGGCCAACACCACATTGGCGACGAGGGTTCCCGGAAAATTTTTGGGGAAGCTGAAAGAGCTTCCAGCCACGAAGAAAAGAGTCCCCGAGAGCCCCGCGGTCCTGCCATTGTTATCAACCGCACCGCGCTTCCGACGTGCGCGCTAGCGCCCGTACGCAGGCGCCGACATCTGACATGTACAGATATCTGCGCCCGGCTCGCGCCTGCTCGCACGTCGCGCCTCGCGCATGCGCAGACAGGCTCACCCTTACAAAAATTTTTAGTAAAATTCTTTATAAATTCTTTAGACAAATGTTAATAGAACCTATCAACAGTGAACAGAAAGTCTTTTGAATGTCTTTATACTCTGTAGTAACAACCTATCAACCGTCTTCCGACAATTGGCCACCGATATCCAAAAGACTCAAGTACGCAGATATTCTTTAGACTTCCTATGATCCCCTTATCGACTGTTTCTATGCACTTCCTATAACCTCCTTACCGACAATGTCTACCAACACCCTATTAACGGTCTTCCGACAATTGGCCACCGTTATCCAAAAGACTCAAGTACATAGAAATTCTTATCCAAAAGACTCCAAAAGACTCAAGTACTTATCCAAAAGACTCAAGTACTGTAGTGCCGGAGCCCACATTTCGCTGGCTGGCCTCTTTGGAAACAAGCGCTGCGCGCCCGCCGTCGCTCAAAGCAGGCCCAGACTTTCTCGGACAAGTCGCGACATGCAGCGTGACTCATCCCGTCGCCGCGGCGCCGACACGGACCCTTCCTCCTGTCCTCCTCTCCGTCGGTGCGAACTCCTCCGACGCTCGCCGGCTCTCGACCATTGGTCTAATTTGAACGGTGGCCAGTGATTGGAGGATTTGAACGGCTGGCTTCCGTAACCGTTACCAGCGGCTATAAAAACGGAGCCGCGCTGAACCTGAGCAGCAGACGGGCAGCAGGAGAGCCATCACGCCGGAGCTACGCTCGCCGCCGGGGCCGCTCTTCTTCTTTGTGCTAGCCCGTGGTACTCTTGGCCCTTGTATCATGTAAAGCCCTTGTACATACTGTACATAAAAGTAATTGTACTCACCATCGCCTCGACCGTTTCCTGGCTCGGACTCCCAGTCCCAACAGTGGTGGCATCGGTGGGATGCCAAATCCCAACAGTGGATGGCAGCTGCGGGATCGACCGGCGTCAGCTACCTCGGCGCGGTGAGTGCCTGATGTTTTCCCCTCAATTCGCCAGACTGCTCTAGCACACGTGATTGTAGTTTAGAGTAGGGCTGTGTGTTGCACTGGAGAAAGCTTTGCTGTTTCGAGCCAAGTCGGAGCGCTTTGAAACGAAAGCTGGTGCAGAGGGAGTAAACGAGGCGTTTTGGAAAGAATTACTTGCGCGTGTCATGCTAGTAGCGCTATAGTAGTGAACGGCAAGGGAATTCTAAGAAAAGGGCAAACTACAAGAGGCTATTGTGCGCGATGGAGAACTTCAAAGTGAAGGAACTCATCGAAATTTGCGAAGAGTTGGGCATTGATTTGGGTCCCTCAAAACGAAAGCATGCGATTCTTGAGATCATGCGAAAGGAGAATGTAACGGCTGAGGAAGCCAATGAGGCCTGGGAAGAGATCACAGAACGCCGTGAGCGCGAGGAGGCCAAAAGACGCCGTGAGCACGAAGAGGCTGAAAAACAGAAGCAGCTTGAGCGCGAACAGGCAGAACGTGAGCGCGAGGAGGCAGAAAAACAGAAGCAGCTTGAGCTCGAAGAGGCAGAAAAACGGAGGCAACTTGAAACAAAACGGTATGCTCGCGCTAAGAAACTGATGAACCTGGAGCTTGAAGCGCATCAGATCGATTTCGAGAGATATAAAACATTGTCCGCTCTGCGTGAGACAAACGGTCAGCAGCTGAGAGACAGGCCGCAGCCCTTCGTGATCGCCGAAGATATGGCGAAATATTTGGTGGAGTTCGAGCGCGTCTGCGAGAGAAAGCGCGTTGAGCGGAATGGTTGGGCACAGAAGTTGGTAGCCCTGCTTTCCAGCGAAGCGTATGACGTTGTCAAGCGCCTGTTGGACGGCGGCTTGGCGGACTACGATGAGCTGAAAAGCTTCTTACTGGCGAGATATAACGTGTCACCGCTGGACCTTCGCCAAAGGTACCTGCGAGAGAATAGCACCCCATCGTTTAACGATTTTCCCTACCAGTTTAAAGCCGACATTTTAGAGTGGCTCGAAAATGCTGAAGGGTCGGAAGATCGTGACGCAGAGGTAGAGTGCGCAGCTGTAGAGCAGAGCTGCCAGTGCGGCACAGAGGAAGGTAGTCCGTACGTGGCAGATGTAACTGCTGCTGTAACATTGGGAATTGCCCCGCATTCGCCAACTGAGAAAACCTCTACACCATCGGATAAGGTATTCACAGCATCGGACGATGCACTAACAGAGGTCTCGCCCATTGAGATTGTGGCGGAGTTACCGGAAAGCGGATCTCCTAGCGTGTCGAAAGCAGGAGAAGTTGCCGAACAGGACAGAGAGGACGTCCGTCTGGACATTAATGAAAACGCTTGCGCCGACGCAAGCGAAGTAGATGAGGACGGCACACCGTGTTGTGCAGCGCGTTCGGCAGAGATGCAGAAACCCGAAACTTACGATCAACGGAAGCAGGCGCATGGAGAGTTTGCGAACGCTGAGTTGTGCGTTAGTGTCTCTAGCGAGCGATGCGAAACGACTCCCGTGCTTTCGCACTGCTCTGAGCTTTACGACATTCCTGAAAGCAGCTGCAGTAGCGGGAACACCGCGACTGAGTGCAGAGCCGACCCTCATCCGAAATTGGCTGAAACGCGTCAGGAGCATGACGAGAGCTGCGTGTCAGCAGTAATGTCAGTAGAAAACAATGGTTCGTCTGCGCCTGAAGAAACTAAGGTGCTGGACGACAGTGGAGAACAGAACGTTCCAGACGACATAGGGGCGGTAGACGTCAACCCATCCGAAAAAGATGAGGACGAATGTGCACTCATAGAGGCTGACGAGGAAGAACGCAGTTTTGAGGAGGCTGGTAAAGGCGCCATAGATAGACGTGAGCCAGGTAGCGCAGGTGAATTGGCTGACAATCAAAGCGACGTTGTCAGAGAGCAGAAACCTAGGCGACGGAAGCAGAATGTGCTTCCACAGGCGAAAATGAAAGGAAAGCTCACGGTAAAAAGCTGCAACCGCAAGGAAAGGCACCGCCAGTTCAGGAATGTGAGCTATCGCCACAAGGTGATAGCGAAGCCAGACAAACAGTGCTGCCGTCGAAAGGAGAGGAAAGGCAAGCCCAAGAGAGGGAGCTGTCACCGAAAGACGGTGAAAGGCAGGAAAAAGAAAGAGTGGTGCCGCCGAAAGATGAAAGGCAGGCATAAGAAAGACGGGCGCTGCCGAAAAGAGAGAAGGGGCAAGCGCGCGGAAACAGGTTGCCATCATCGGAAGCGCCAGCGTCGCCGGCAAAATAACTTCAGTCAAGTCAGTCACGTTGTCAGCGCTGAAATTAACGTCAGAACCAGAGCTAGAGAAATGTGCGAGGCATCACTATCGCGCAAAGCGAAGCGCATAAGTGGGTCGAGGCACATAGGTCTGGGCAGTAGAATAAACTGCAAAAAGAAATCTTTTAAGCATTCGCGCGGGAAAGAGTATAAGGCAGGACACCGAGATACAAGAGAGCGCTGCTCAAGAAGCTCAAAATGAAGGAGCGATGCAGGGGTGAATCTTGCCGCCAGCACAGAGAGAGCAAGACGCGCAAAGGCACGTGCTCTCATGCAGGCTCTCTCTTTCCGTTGCAATCACGGGAGACACCGCGCTCCCACAGAAAGCGGCACGCGCGCGCAAGGAAAACGTATGTACGGCTCAAAAAGCGAAATATTTTACAGGGCCGTAGTGGCAGAGGCAAGAGGAACGCGCCTAAGCGCTCGACCAAGCTTAGGTATCGGGATGGAAAGCCGCGTGTCAGGAAAACGCTCTCCAGTAGGCGTAAAATCAAAAGGCCGTGTAGATGAGAACCTGACATCGCGCGGAGGGGCAAAAGGGTGCGCGAGAAATTAAAGACTCGTGGAATGTCTCACTTACCGCCTGAGACAAAGAAAAAGAAAGGACGGTCCCACCGAAAGCGTTGCGCACTTGCTATGGGACGTCGCGACTGGCGCGCGAAGCGCAAAGAAAGGGACAAGTCGCAAGTGAGTGAAAGCGAATCGCTCTCGTACTGTACCTCCCCCAGAAACTGGAAAGACAAGTACAGAGAGAAAAAGCGCGTATACCACAAAAGAGGCCGAGATATTAGCTACCACGGTAGTACAGAGAGAGAGAGAGAGAAAAGCGCAGCTACAGCGAAAGAGGCTGAGTCATTAGCTTCCGCGGTAGCGGGTGTCGTTTAACCGAGTTAAACGCTGGCGTAGACGCACTAAGCCGTGTGATCTAAGCAAGACTGCCTTCGCCTCCTCGTGACCTACATTTTGTCTCTTCGCGAACAACTGTTAAGTTCGCTCGTAGATCGGGGAAAAAATTATGTCCTCATTTGTGGCCTCAGCTGAGTGTTTTCCTGGCCGAGTGATCTCAAGAGAGCAAATTTATTTTGCAATCATTTCATTCCTTGTGTTGCTTGCGTTTGACACTTTGTTTGAGTTTATTACTTTAGAGTTCTTGTATCCCACATGTGTCTCTTGTAGAAGAGGGAACGAAAAGGGGACAGAAATATAGCCAGCAGAGTTTTTTGTGACATTGAAGTCTGGTGTATTGACGGGTGACAGAGGGCACTTGCTCGTGTTGGGTGTTGCCTGTTGTCGGTCGGTTCTTGGCAACATGCAGAACGATCAACGACCGGTGCTGAGAAGCAAGCTCTTCCGAAGGACCGAGCGAAGCTGATCCAGTCACCTGGGTGACAAAGTTGCGGAGCAGTTATCCTGTCCTACCGACCGGGACCCGTTCTTGGAAAGGAGCCTGGAGCTACCTGCGGCCGAACACCGGACGAGAACTTGAAGGAGCCTGGCGTACGAGCGCGCCCCGCATCCGAGCCACGCGGAAGTAGCTCGTCTTCGTGGCGCATTGTCTGGCGGCGGTGGTGCTGTAGTGCCGGAGCCCACATTTCGCTGGCTGGCCTCTTTGGAAACAAGCGCTGCGCGCCCGCCGTCGCTCAAAGCAGGCCCAGACTTTCTCGGACAAGTCGCGACATGCAGCGTGACTCATCCCGCCGACGCGGCGCCGACACGGACCCTTCCTCCTGTCCTCCTCTCCGTAGGTGCGAACTCCTCCGACGCTCGCCGGCTCTCGACCATTGGTCTAATTTGAACGGTGGCCAGTGATTGGAGGATTTGAACGGCTGGCTTCCGTAACCGTTACCAGCGGCTATAAAAACGGAGCCGCGCTGAACCCGAGGAGCAGACGGGCAGCAAGAGAGCCATCACGCCGGAGCTACGCTCGCCGCCGGGCCCGCTCTTCTTCTTTGTGCTAGCCCGTGGTGCTCTTGGCCCTTGTATCATGTAAAGCCCTTGTACATACTGTACATAAAAGTAATTTTACTCACCGTCGCCTCGACCGTTTCCTGGCTCGGACTCCCAGTCCCAACAGTGGTGGCATCGGTGGGATGCCAAATCCCAACAGTACATAGAAAATCTTTACACTTCCTATCAACCACGTACCAGCAATATCTACCAACATCATACCAACATTCTTCGGACAATTGGCCACCGTTATTCAAAAGACTCAAGTACGAAGAAAGTAAAATTGCTACATCAACTTATCAAAACTGGGAAAAGTGTGCCTTAACTACACTGTACGACTTTTATCAACATTGTTTCATCCCTTCAAAATCATTTTGGGAACACTGTATCCTAGACTGCTTAAAAAATAATAGAAGCAAAATACAACTCATTACATCCATTTATTGCGCACAAGCATACTTAAGCGCTACAAGACGTGCAGATACATAAAAACATTTTATAGTATTGTCTTCGGCACAGTTCCTTTAAGTTCCCTCTTAGTAACAATGATTGACACACAGAAATTGAAAAACATAAAAAGTTTTAAATCACGACACTTCGGCTGGAGGATCAGCCTGTTTCGAGTATACTACGGCATCCGAAACAAAAGCTGTGTGCTCGAAATGAAGTACACTTGAAAACGGCTGGCCCTCCATCCAAAACATCATGAATTAAATCCTGCTTAATTATTTATTCATATATAGGTTTATAGCAGGTGTTTCAGGGAACACTAAGTAATTTTCAAAATATAGGTTTTTCGATAAATATATGGCTTTTTCAGCATAGTATTACCAGTGATGGCGAGCACCAGAAAACTGGTGAATTGTCTTATGTTGTAAGCTGGTAAACTAATTTTATTAATGAACCTTTTAACTATCAGAGTTAGGTGTCTAGTTGCAATTAGAGAGATTTGTAGCAGTTACGTGCACTTAAGGGGTTGCTTTGCCTGTATGCTTTCAAAAGTGTATGTATTTTTGCACGATGCAGCCAAATTTTTTTGAGCCACAGTGGCGAGGGTCATTATGTTTTGCAAATTCTTCAAACTGGTACGGCTACTACTAATGACCAGCTAGAAATCTCTAATTCCAGCCAGTTGCAAACCTGTGTTAGTTAAAAGTTAATTACAAGAAATTTTTTAACCAGCTTACTAAATACAACTCACCAGCTTTCTGGTGTCTGCTACCACTAGTAATACTATGCAGCAAAAGCCATACTTCTGAAAACTACCTAGTCTTCCCTGAAACACTTGGGCATACAAATACTGGTCACTTTCCTGTACAACCCAGGAATGATATAACTTCTGTAACATGAAAGTTCCATGAGCCACATAACAAATCTGTGGAAAAAACAGTGCATGCATGCACACACACCTCTCTAAAATAGCTAAAAATCCCACAGTAAAAAATGCTTACACTGTCTTAAGACCAGCATTAAACGCTGCAAACACTAGTGAATTAAAAGTCAAACAGGATGCCAAACATAAGCTAAATGTCTACATCGATGTAGATATCAAGCTTTGAGCTGATTTTAATAAACATGCGTGAGTACAGGAATGCTTAAGTGACTCTGTTGGTGTGCTATCCTGACACTGTCCTCAGTATCAGGCAGCCTGCTGGTCGTTACCTGTCTGCATCCCCAGCAGGAAGCGGTGGCGTCCCAGTGATGCAACGTGTGCATCAACAGCCCTAACAGGTAGCCTTCTTTATGGTGGAATGCAGCGGCAAGAGAACTGCATAAGAAAACGATAGGAGGTATAGAGTTATAGTATCTTCTTTTAGAATCAAGCAAGGAGAGGCAACAATCAGTTAAATATGCACTAAAACGTAGAACTCCGAGGGAGTCTCATAAGGCTGCTGAGTAACAGCATAAGCAGCAGTCACAAGACGAACTAAATGCAAAGCTTTCTTGAACAAGAAAAAGCTACAACATGCTGTTGTGCTCAATCCTACACTCACATTCGAAGGCTGAATGATATTCACAGGAACTGACATTACCATGTTATGCCTAATTAGACAACCACAAAGAGATATTTAGCCATTCCAGGTTTGTGAAGATAACATGCAGGCCATCAAATAAGAAAATTATTTCGTTTCTTGACTTCGCTGTACAAAAATTAAGCCAGCTTTTGTTTTCAAAAGCAGTGGCACAAACACATTGCAATATAACGTGCACAATTATTTCTCTTAGAGCAGTTAGGAGAAAGGAACTTAACTTTACTGGGTAATGTAGCATCACTTGAAGCTATACCAGGTGATGGAGGAAAATGTAAGCACAAAGAGTACAGAAGTGAGCAAGTTTCTTATGGCACCAGAGTGGCACACTCTAAATCAAATGAATCAAAATATTAAACTACACACTGCGCCAGAGACAGTGGTTGTAAGTAAAGCTGCATAGAACTACAAGCGATAACAGCCTCAGCGACATGCCCCTAAGGGAACAGCTGGAAGGGTAGTTTTTGTATCTGTCCCGCAGCACATCTCTCCAGTGATAAAGCCTGCTCATATCTGTTTAATTAAGAATACAAGGGTAACAAGTAAACAAGTGCTCGGAAGAAGACACATATGAGTACTTAGTTTGTTCTTTATAGGCAATTACCTGTCACTAATTGCAGCAATAAATGCCTCGAGAAAGTAAATGAAGTGATTTACACAGCTTATTACAAACCTTGATGGCGCGGGAGAGAGGCAACATCAAACGCATGGGTTCAAGTAAAGCAAGGGGTGTTGTTAAGATCACAGCAATATTTGTTAATGTAGGCTGAGCTAGTGTTCTGCAACCAGTAACTAAACGTCGTTATGAATAAAAACAAGAATGCACAAATATTCAAAAGATTCCAGATGCATTTCAACTGTACAGTGCAGTGAGTTGTGACAAGTGTGAAAGAAAAGCTGAGCAATGCTCATGACATATCGAATAAATGCCTTTCTTCTGTACAGCTTGGATATAAGCTTTACAGGGTTTCATCTAATGCAAGGATAATCTGGTAGGGTACCAATTATTAATGCTAGCCACATCTATGCTTCTGAAGCAGAGTGCTCCACCTGAACACTAATATTCAATTTTGTATTGCCCATTCTGCTATGTCTGTCATAGAGTTATCACACCACTGGTTCGCTTCAAACATGCCATACCTTGTAAGAGGTAAGTACGGGTGAAGTAAACCTATAAAAAATTTAATTGCTGCTTTTAGACCGCAGTATAAACGTCGTGAAGCACATAATATCTTTATTTGGTCTGCACTGATGTCAAGATTTCCAAGCATGAGAGCCATGAGAGAAAACCTACCAAAAAGCATAACACACTATAACACAATGCGATTGACTAGGGGAGTGCTTTCATAATGCCTGCAATATTTTTTCCCTTTCGCTTGGTCCTCTTTCAAAAGATGAAAAATAGATTAAAGAGAGAGGGAGCCTGTACCAGAAGATTTTTGTCGGGCTAAAAGCAAAGACAAGGAAAAAAAACAAAAGCCTGGGATACTCACTCGTGTCCTTTTACAATCACAAAATGAACAAGGGAGGGGAAAACCTCAGGTTGCTTGAGCCAACGTTTCGACAAGGGGACTTGTCTTCGTCTGGGTGCTCAAGTTGCACATGCTTGATATCCAGTGTCCATGGCTAATAGGCTGCACCAGCAGGTCTTGATGCCATTTGCCTCAGGTTGAGGTAGCATTGGCTCGGTGACGGATGAAAGCTGGTGCAAAAGTAACGTGCTGATACAGGTGGAGCAGCTGTACAGGGCTTGAATGCGGGTGTATTTGAAGAAAGGCTGCATTAGAGCCATGCTTTCATAAACATCATCACAGAAGCCACATCCCATTACAACCTCTAGCTGTTCAGTCCAATGTGTTCATGAGTGGAGGCTAACGATTAATTACCAATGCCTCCAATAGTTAGCATAAAAATGGTTTACAAAGCTAGTCATACTTTTCTTAAAGCTATTATTCGCGAATCACGTTATACTTTTATCGCTTCAGACTGAAAATCGTTTGGTTTATGGGGTATTAAGAAACACAGCACTTGATGTGACTGTGACGTAGAACGGGCAATGCTCCTTATCCAGCAAACACTCCGGCAGCAGAATCAAAAGACGCACGCCACTACAAGCACTTTTCGTTCTTATGGTCTCCCTTTCACGCGCTGCTCCTGTTCAGTCGGAATTACGAATCAAGCAGCACCCCATAGTTCTCAGCGCGCAATCAAATTCTATTGCACAACATCTCCGCCGAGGAGATGACAAGGAAACCAAGGCGCAAGGAAACCAAGGCCAAAACCGGGCCATCGAAACCTGTCAAGTCCGCGACCCAGGCGGTGCCCCCGGTCCTCAACGCCAGGGACTTCCCGCCCTTGGCACCCGTCCAACCATAGGTGAGCAGTTGGAGTAGGGCAGTCTCTGGGCCCCCTACCCGTCCCTCCCCTACCCGTCCCTCCCTTACCGAAACCGCCCTACAGCAGCAGGTAGATGAGCTCAGGCGCCAGAACCAAATTCTAGCGCGCAAAATTCAGGAATTAGAGGCCAAACAGGCCGGGTCATCCGAACCAATGCAAGAAGCTGAGCCAGACGACGAGGATGACGGGTCATCCGTAACATCTTGCCCCACTAGCGTCTCGCGGCAGAGCGGGGACACGGTAGTTGGATCTACTGGTCGCGTTGCCGGCCTAGAGGCACTGCAGCGCCAAACCGAGCAACTGGAGGAGCAAGTGGCGGCCCTGCCGAATCAAATCATGTCAGCAGTCCGCGATCCTTCCAGGACATGTTCAAGGCAGCTTTAACGCAAGCACTTCCCGACCTTATGGCCCAGGTCACTGACTCGGTCCTTAAAGCCGCGCAGCCCTGGGCCAGCACCCAAATTAAGAACGCCATTGATTGTAAAACATTTTATTCGCCGGGAAGAGCTTGGCAAGAGGTCGCGTTAAGTGGTCGAGAGTACATAGCCCTCGACGACTTTGTCAGCCCACTCGACCGCCAAAACTTGCGTTCTGGGGTCAGAGCTAGCCAGCACGGTCTCCCACCGCTCGAGAGAAGGAGCTGTAACTAGATCATCCGGAGGTGGCTCTATTTTGCAGTCCCACAGGATGTGATCGTAGGTAGCACGTTGGCCACAGTGTTTGCAGTTTGGGTTGTAAAGATCTGGATAAATGTGCGCGAGGAGTGATGGGGTGCGTATCGATCTCGTCTGTAGACGACGCCACGTAACCTCTTGTTCTTTAGTAAGTCTTTTGTCTGGAGGGGGGAAAATTCTCCTCTCTAATTTAAAATGATTGGTGAGATCATGATATGTGATCATTGAGTCCTTCGTGAAATTCAGGGAGCCAGACTCATCCACTGCCCGGTCGACGAAACCTCGGGCTTTATTGTGGGCTGCCTCGTTCCCCGGATTCCCCGAATGGGCTGGGACCCATATCAATTCGGAATAATTTGGTGAGAATTTGGTTGCGTTAAGGATTCTAAGGGAGGTGTTTGTAATTCGCCCTTTAGCGAAATTATTGATACCCATTTTGGAATCGCTGAGGATGAGGCTCCCTTGGGTATGTGCTAGGGCGAGGGCTATAGCCCCCTCTTCTGCCGTTTCAGAGGATTTCGTTTTGATTGTCGCCGAGGCGATGTGGTCACCATTCTCGTTCACAACCACAATTGCAAAGGCATTGGTATTTTTGTATTCTGCCGCATCTACATAAAGTGTTGCAGCGCACTGTCTGTATTTCTTATGTAAGGCTTTGGCTCGTGCTTGTCTTCTACCCTCATGGTGTAAGGGGTGCATGTTTTTGGGGAGTGGTTTGATTAGTAGGGCCGTCCTATAGTCGCGGGGTAAGTCTACGTTAGCATCGTTATTCGTAGGTTGAAAGTTAATTCCGAGCCTGGTAAGAATACTCCTGCCAGTTCTGGAATTGGCTAATCGCGCTGTTTGAGCCACTAAATGGGCTTCTTTCAGTTCATTGTAGGTGTTATGTATTCCTAACCTCATAAGCCTTTCGGTTGAGGCATTTAGTGGGAGTCCTAACGCAGCCTTTTAGGCCTGCCGTATCATGCTATCCAATTTGTCCTTTTCTGCTTTCGAAAATTTGAGATAAGGGGTGGCATGATGATGATGATGATGAAAACTTTATTTATAACAAGGGAGTTTTGGACACGTCGGTCCTTGGGCCCCCGCACGGCCCCACTGCACTCAAACGTTCATGTCCCGGAGGCTCATGACGCTGGCAGCCCGGCCGGTGGCGATGGCTTGCTTGGCCGGGTCCTCGGAGCGCAGTAGGGTCTCCCAAGCCTCCCATGAGGTAAGGTGCTCCAGGCCCCGCGGGGGAGGATCCGCCGGGCAGAGGAAAAGAATATGGTCGAGGGTGGCTTTGGGGTGGTGACAGAGGGTACAGGAAGGGTTCGTGTGGACTGGGTGATATCGCGAGCGTATATAAGGGGAGGGCAAAGTGCGTGTTTGGAGCCGCCTCCAAAGTGTCTGATGGTAATTGTCGAGGGAAGGATGAGGTGGGGGGTAGAGCCGACGCTCGGCTTTGTAGGCCTGCGTCATTTCACTGAATGAGTGCATGCGCTCCCGCGAGAACCCCAGGTCGGAGGCCGCCGGTGCCCGGTTGAGAGAAGCTCGGGCTAAAGCGTTGGCGGCCTCGTTTCCGGGATTCCCGGAGTGGGCAGGCACCCATATCAGCTCCACATGGCGGGGCGGGTGCGCGGCGAGGGAGTCCAGTATGCGAAATGCAGGGACGTGAACTCTCCCGCGAGCAAAATTTAGTATGGCAGTTTTGGAATCTGACAGTATATATCGCGCCTCCGTGCGGGTGATGGCCAGGGCAATGGCGGCCTCTTCGGCCTCCTCCGAAGTGGCAGTAGGGGTTATGTGAAGTGTGGCAATGGGTTGGAGGGAGGGGTTCGTGATGGCGACAACCGCGTCCTCGCCCGTGCATGCGGCATCCACCCAAACGGCATACGGTTCCGTGCCATAGTATTTGTGGAGTGCCCGTGCGCGAGCTCTGCGGCGGGGTTCGTGGTAGGTGGGATGCATGTTTTTGGGGGGAGGTTTAATAAATAAATCGCGGTGAATGAGGCGGGGTACCTGGAGCTGTGTGGGATCGGTAACTGGTAGGCGTATACCGAGGGTGTGTAGGATGTGTCTCCCGGTGGTGGTTCTCGCGAGACGTATGTATTGTGTCTGTCGGTGGGCCTCAATAAGCTCCCCTATCGTATTGTGCAGGCCTAGTTGAAAGAGTTTTTCGGTTGAGGTATTTTGGGGTAGGTGTAATGCTGTCTTAAATGCTGTTCGAATCATGGCATCCAGGGTGGAGATTTCCCTAGCCTGGAGTTTCAGGTAGGGGAGCGTGAAGATAAAGCGGCTGAGGACGAAGGCATGAATGAGACGACATAGGTCATGCTCCTTCATGCCCCGGTGGTGTGCAGAAACGCGGCGGATTAGGTGTGATATCGACACAGTTGTCTGCTTGAGTTTCTGTATGTGAGTGTGTTTTTCCCGTTGTTCTGGATGTGGAGGCCAAGTACCCGGAGAGTGTTTACCTCCGGGATGGGCCGGTTTTCCAGTGTCACGGTGATGGGGGCTGTGGGACAGTTTCGTGTTGTGGGGCGGATTATGAGGAGCTCCGACTTCTCCGGTGAGCAGGAGAGTCCGATACTCCGCGCATGCGTTTGGGTGAGGATAGCCGCGGACTGTAGGGTGTTCTCTATGTCTCCATCACTGCCATGGGTGCTCCATAGCGTGATATCATCGGCATAGAGTGTATGCCGAAGGTGAGGGATGGTTTGTAGCTTGTGGGCAAGGGGAATGAGAGTGACATTGAAGAGGAAAGGGGAGAGGACGGACCCCTGGGGGGTTCCGACCCCACTAAGGGTGTATGGGGGGGAGATGTGGGGACCGAAGTGAATTTCGGCCGTGCGGTTAGTAAGGAATGTTTGAATATAGGTGTACTTACGTTCACCTATGTTCAAGGGGGAGAGAGCCGCCATGATCGCTTGATGGTCCAGGCGATCAAAGGCCTTGGAGAGATCTAAGGCTAAGACAGCTTTTCTGTGACCCGGAATGAGGGGGTCGAAAATGTCCTGCGTGAGTTGGAGCATGGCGTCCTGTGCTGACAGATGGGGACGGAAGCCCACCATGCTGTGCGGGTAGAGGTCTTGCTCCGCCATGTGTTGGGTGAGTCGAGCGAGTGCGACGTGTTCGAAAAGCTTGCCTAGGCATGAGGTTAGTGAAATGGGACGGAGATTTGAGGGTGTAAGTGGTTTGTGGGGCTTTGGTATGAATATGATTTTGGCATGACGCCATGATTGGGGAAGAGTGCCCTCCTGCCAGCATTTGTTGAAGTACTCCGTGAGCTGGGCAATCGATTGATCGTCCAAATTGCGGAGCATGGCATTAGAGATCCGGTCAACTCCTGGGGTGGAGTTAGAGTATCCTGCTTAGCGCAAAGGCCTGCACTAGGCGGCATAAATCTCTTTCCCTCACCCCTTGTCTGCGGTTAGCTATGCGGCGGATTAATCGCACCGTCGCTTCTACCGTGCGTTTTAGCTTAGTGAGTGTGTCAGTATTCTTTCCATTTGTTTGTAAATACAACCCCAGTATTCTCATGGTCTGTACCTCTTTGACAGATCGTCCATTAACATAGACGTTTATTTGCGGGGGGGATGTCGTGGTACGCCTACCTCTTTGTTTACGACGGATCACGAAGAGTTCAGATTTTTGCTCAGAACAAGTGAGGCCGGATTCCCATGCGCATGCCTCAATGATGTCCACTGCTGCTTGGAGTGTGTCTTCTATGTAGCCTTCGCATCCTTTGGTTACCCAAAGTGCGATGTCATCTGCATAGAACGTGTGATGTAGGTCTGGTATTTGTGCCAGTTTGGGGGGAATTTTGATGAGGGAGAGGTTAAAAAGGAAAGGGGACAGGACGTAGCCCTGTGGCGTTCCTTTACTTCCGAGTGTGATTGGGGCAGACTCTATTGTTCCGACCGTTATCACTGCTGTTCTGTTGGTGAGGAGTTGGTGAGTTGGTGAGGAGTTGGTGAGGTGTTGGTGTGTTGTACGTCCTTTCTCCGGGGTTGATTTCTGACAAGTTTGTCAAAATGGCTTTGTGGGTGACGTTGTCGAAAGCTTTAACAAGGTCTAAACCCAATATTGCTTTCGTTCCTGATCCCTCGTCAGCTTCAATTATGTTTTTGTTAAGCTGCAAGAGTATGTCCTGGGTAGATAGTTGGGCCCTGAATCCTAACATTGTTTCAGGTAGGAGGTTCATGTCCTCCGCAAAGATTTGGAGCCTATTGAGGATGACATGCTCCATGAGTTTGCCTAGGCCACCAGCTGCGAATCCCCACACCTCAAACGCGAGACAGCCTCCCGCCAGGCAGCGGAGGAACATGGTTCAGGCTCGGCAGCTGGTGGGTCGGTGCGTCTCCTCACTGGCGTTGCGCCGGCTCCCGGCCAGAGCTAATCCCATCGCCCTTAAATAAATACAACAAAATGGCTAGCAGATCTAATAGGAATGCTAAAAACTTTGAAAAATTCCAGATCATCCAATAGAACTGCAGGGGTTTCAGAGCTTGGAAAAAGCGGTCACTCCTCAAGCTTTACCTGCAGTCCCTAGGTGACATGCCGGCGCTCATTGCCCTACAGGAGCCCGGCATAGACGCTAAATTATCAGGCTACAGCACCTTTCAGGGGGGCCCCTCTACGCGCATCCTGGTGAATAAGGCTTACACCGTGGTTCAGGTCGACTTGGACTTGAGTACCGAGCAAGAATATACAATGGTCCGAGTACTGCCTCTCAGACGCCGCGACCCGTCAATACATATCCTCAACATATATTGCCCTCCGCGTAAGCCGCGCGTAACTTTCAATGAAATCTTCCTTCGCGCGATAAAATTGGCAGCCAAAGAGCCTCTAGTGATCGTTGGAGACTTCAATGCTCCCAGCCTTCTTTGGGGCTACCACTTCGAACAGGCAAGAGGACGTAATCTGGCGGAGCTCATCTCAACCCTCAGCCTCACGTTGCTCACGGACCCGACGTATCCCACTCGAGTGGGGAATTCGGTAACCGGCGACACGTGTCTAGACCTTTGTCTCGTTAAAAATGCTAGGGCGGCTGCCTGGGAGAACTTGGGAGATTCTCTAGGCAGTGATCACCTCCTTCTCCGGATTACACTCGAGGCAAAGGCAGCGCGCAAAAAATGGGGTCAGACCAAGCTGACCGATTGGCACAAATTCTGGATTCACACTATCCCTCCCGTACCATTTTCCCGCGGCTACGCGCAGTGGGCTAACCACATATACAACATTCAGAAACAACCCGTCACAACACTACAAACCACCGAAGAGATCCCCGCAGTGGACACCCACCTGCTGCATTTGTGGGAGGCGCGCGGGAGCTTAACTAAACGGTGGAAAAAGCAGAAAACTAATCGCAAATTACGCGACCGCATAGCCAAACTCACAGAGCAGGCTGCAGCGTATGCTGCCGAACTCTCAGATTCAAATTGGATAGCACGCTGCGATGCCGCAGCTCATCAGATGAGCTCGAAGGGGACGTGGCGTCTGTTTCGCAGTCTAATCGACCCCTCTCAAACGAGAGGGGAGACGCAAAAGCAGCTCCGGCGGGCTCTGCAAGGGCTCAAGGTACGAGGACGCAACTTGCGGTAACTCTGTGCGACAGATTCTCTGCCGTATGGAGGACCCGCCTGGGCCAGAGTACATGTACTCTGGCAGGCCTAATGAAACAATCGATGCCCCTTTTGAGTTGTACGACCTGAAGGCGGCCTTAGGAAAAATGCGCCGGGGTACGGCTCCGGGACGGGACAACATAACAGTGAACCTGTTGGCGAACCTACCGGACTCAGCCTACCTTCATTTATTAGAATACATCAACCAGATCTGTAACGGGCGTCCACTCCCTCCCGAGTGGAAAACGTCACTTGTGATGTTTATCCCTAAAACATGTAAGGCCGTGAATACGGACAACCTGAGGCCCATATCACTGACCTCATGTGCGGGCAAGCTTATGGAGACGATTGTACGGGATCGCCTCTCTCCATACCTGGAAAGAAAGGGCTTCTTTGCAGTCACCATGTTCGGGTTTCGCCCTCACATGTCTGCACAGGATGTCCTTCTCCAGCTGCACAGGGATGTAATACGACCCACAACTATGCAACACAATGACAAAGCCATCCTCGCCCTTGATCTGAAAGGGGCTTTCGACAATGGGACACGCGGAAGCATCCTGGCCAACTTGAGTTCTACCGATTGTGGGGCTAGGACCTACGCGTATGTAAGAGATTTCTTGCCTAATCGCCAGACCTTTCTTCGCATTGAGGGCGAGGAATACGGCCCTTACATGATGGGAACACGGGGTACCCCTCAGGGAGCAGTGTTATCACCGCTCCTGTTCAACATTGCTATGATGCGCCTCTCAAGCCAATTGGCCCGGGTGGAAGGCATTCAACACGCGTTATATGCAGATGATATTACAATTTGGACCACTCAGGGGAGCCTTGGGGACATGGAGGACCGCCTTCAGCAGGCTGCTTCCATAGTCGATGCGTATGCTAATGACTGGGGCTGCAATGTGCTCCAGCGAAATCAGAGCTTCTGCATGTCAGAGCGAACCCAAAGGATAGGACAGCAATACACATCTCTCTGTCAGGGGGTCCTATTAGAGAGGTGGAGGAGCTCCGTATTCTGGGCCTTTTCATTCACCAGAGACTCAGACCGGACTCCACTATTGCGAAACTCAAGAAAGTAGGCGAACAGGTAGAGCGCATGATCCGCCGCGTTTTCAACAAGCGGGGTGGTCTGCGGGGCAGGGAAGCGCTTCGGCTCGTCTATGACTTCGTGACTAGCCGGATCCTCTACGCCGTGCCGTATCTCCGCACTACTAAGCAAGACGAGGCGCGAATAGAGGCCATCATCCGCAAGGCAACTAAGCGAGCCCCGGATCTCCCGGTGGCTACCTCCAATGCCAAACTCAAGGCATTGGGGGTGCTAAACTCCTACCAGGAGCTGCGGGAGGCCCACCTCGTGAGCCAATGCACGCAGCTCATGCAGACGGCTCCTGGGCGCCGCCTGCTAAACCGCTTACACATCCAACACGACTGCACTCCAGAGCAGGCGGAGCGTATCACAGTACTATGGCGCCATATTCTCTGGGTCTCCCCGCTCCCCGTAACATGGACACCGACGTGCATGAAAAGAGACGACAAGCGCGGGCTCGGGCTCTTGAGAGGCAACACGGCTCCGGACCCGGTGTATATTATGCAGACGTAGCAGGGCCATCGCCCACGGGATTTTACTCGGCCGCTGTCGTTCACCAGGAAATGCACGTTGATGGACTCTCCTTTCGAGCCCCGAATTCAATGCGGGCCGAGGAAGTAGCGATAGTGCTTGCTGCCGCCCACGCCAATTCGAGAATAATCATCACGGACTCCCGAAAAGCATGTGAACATTACTTGGCAGGGGAGCTCTCCCCCTTAGCTGCTTATATTCTACGACGGACTGCCACTGATCCAACACCCAAATGAATCATTTGGGCTCCTGGCCACCAAGGCTTACGAGGTAATGAGGCCGCTGAAGCGGCTTCCCGACCGCTTACTCACCGGGCTCCTCATTCCAGCTCTTCTGGCTCGGAGACTAACCAGCCGCTGCTGCGATTCAGGGAAATATTAACACATTATAGCGACACCCACCGCCTTATCCCGGCCCCTGCAAAAGGCCTGAGTAAGACAGAGGAGCGAACTTTAAGGCGCCTGCAGACAGGTACTCTACTCTGTCCTGCAATAATAAAACATTACGATCCTAACACGGATGGGCGATGCAAACACTGTGTGGAGACCTGTGACATGTTCCACATGGTGTGGGCATGTACTTAAAACCCCCACTTCCCCCCTTCCCTTACCCCTTCCAGGGAGGTATGGGAGACTGCCCTCCTCAACTGCTCCTCGCTTGAGTCCCAAAGGGCTCTGGTGAAACGGACGAGAGACGGGGCCTCGTGATGGGGTGTCTCGGACTAGGGACGCCGACCATGTAGCGGGGCCACTCTGTGGCTCCCAAACTCTTTTTCACAAAATAAAAGTTTTCACCACCACCGCCGACAGTCGCGCTACCGTAGTCTTTTTGTGCGCTGCCTTGATTGATTTTTGCCTCTGCCTTTCGCGGTCCTCGGCTCGGCCTCACGTCCGCTGATGCCAGTAAGAAAAGGCGAAGAATGAACACATGCTTTCGCGCGTCTGATCTGTATGACTACGTTAAAACGCAACACTTTATTCCAGGGTTCCTTAGTCATTGCTTTAGGGGAAGACAGAAAATACAGCTATCGCCACGTTTTCCCTCTCCACAGCATCGTACCGTGTTTGCGTTGAAGGAGATGCAAGTTAAGATGCGGAAGAGGCACTGCGCCGGTGCTTTAGCGGTGCTCAAAGCGGGGGCTGCTCTCACCCTAGCTTTTTCCATACTGGAAGCCCCTCTGTGGCTCAGTTATAGTGAAAAATGTAAAAAGTCAAGAATGAGGGCTTAAAGTGCTCCAATTGCCGTGCACCTTCCTAATGCAAAGCCCTTGTTACCGGAGTTGAGTACAGCGGGCCGCTGTTTCCTGTTTTGTTTCTCTATACTTCTCTTTATGGTATCGGCCGCCGAACATGAATAAAAATTAATATTGCCTTGCCAAAAATTTCGCATGTACAGTCACTGAGGAACGAAGCAGCTTGAGTTCTCGAAGCTGTAAGCCTGCACACGTTACACAGAATTTACACAGAGCGCAAAGCGGTGCGGCCCTTTTCGCGCGGGGTTTTCAGTCCCGTGCGATCAGCCATTGCTGGTCGCTCGAGGGGGAGGGTAGTGCGAGGGTTTAAATTGGCCTCTCCCACGTGGAGTGGCATAAAGTGTACCGGGCACTTCTGTATGGGGGGCAGTGTGCAGGGTGTTGTGAGGGGAACAAAGTGGGCTTGCGCTGGAGGTTCAGCACGGAGTTCTCCCGAAGCTGGTGATATAACTTGGGCGCCTTTTGAGCTAGCGAGAAAGTGTAATTCAATGAGTGCAGAAACACATCGGTGCAATGCTAAACTTTGAATTTTTTTCCAGCTCGCAACAATAATCCCTCTGAAACCTCAGAGCGAAACGCTATTAACACTACTGTGTTTTAGCACCGTCGTACGGTACATTACTGTTCGACTGCACGTTAAAATGTGACCTATCAACAATTGCAACAATAGCAACACCAACGTGTTATTTAATTGGCGGAATGGTTGTACAGCTCTGCTGAAATTCTTTCTTAGTTCTGAAATGTTAAATCTAATTAATGACTGCCTGAGTAGCGAATTTAAGGCCGAATACGCAGCAGAAAGCATAGTTTTCGTGTAGAATGAGCCATCAATGAAACTAATTCGCTGTAACGAAGTCATCATTGCGCTTATGTAACTCTGTATGTCACTAACTCCTATTTTTGCCTAGAAAGTTCTTTTAATTTCCTTGAAGTGCGAGGCAATAATACTTGAGTATTCTATGAATTCATTCACTTTGTAGCAAAATTATTTTGTTTGCTGGTAACTTTTTTCGTACAATACTTCATACAATGAAAAAGTTTCACTAAATGTCTGAAATTCAAGGCTCATTTCTGAATTTCGGGCTGAATGTTCTGTTATGAACTTTGCCTATTTTCCCGCACTCGAAAATGCGAAAGCAGTAAGGCTAGTATTGAGAAAATTGAACTAAAATTTCTAAAAAACCACATTGTGCTCGGCTATGAGAATATGATTGCAATTTTTTTTTTCGTCTTCAAGGTTAGTTTAGTTGCCGCTTTGAAGTTGCTGGCTACAGTACATGATTATTTTAAGCTTTTACTCGCATCACCAAAATGATTTCTCGGTTCGTAATATATTTCTATTGACAGCAGCGTATAAGCAGTAAGAAAATTGTATGAACTTTATATCAACAAATGTTTATAAAATATGCCCGGCTAAGAAAATGTGACTGCAAATTTTTGTTTCGTGTTCAAGGTTTCTTTAGTTGCTTTGACATGTTAGGCTAGAGTTCTTAATTAATTTAGGCATTTATTCCTATGATAAAACGTTCTGTCGCTGTCTAGTATGTTTCTACTGACAGCAGTACATTGAAAGCAGTAAGGAAATTGTATGAACTTCCTATCAACGAATGTTAATAGAATATGCTCGGCTAAGAGAATGTGCCTGTAATATTTGTTTCGTGTTCAAGGTTGTTTTAATAGCTTTCAAGTGTTCGCCTACACTACATGATTTCAGGCAACTTTTCGCATGACCTAAACTGTTTGTCAGTTTTTAGAGTATTTCTGCTCACAACAGTCCGTAAAGTACATAAAGTATTAAAATGGAATACATCTTCTGTTTTAAAACGTGTTCCCATATCCTGAATTGTTTTAGAACGCATTTGCTGCCAATAATGTTGGTCGCTTTTCGATATAGTTAAATTGTTTACTAGCTGCAACAGATTCCATCATGCAGTCAGGCAAGATGTCGTCACGATTATGCGAACAAGGTAGTTTTAATCACCTCGAACACCATCCAGTTTGTTCATTTAGTTCTATCGATGTGTCACACTGCACCCAGATTTTCTAGTAACTTTCTGTTTACAGGAGTAAGTACAAAGAAGTAACAGTCTACCAACTTTGTATTAACAAAGGTGCATAGAATGTAAAAATTACTTTCTAGTAACTTTCTATTGACAGGAGTACATACAAAGAAGTAACTTCTACCAACGTTGTATGAACAATTGTTTATAGAATGTAAAAGTTAATACAAGGTTACTATAATCAATAGAGTGTTAATACAAATTCTAAAGAAAGTTGATATCTATTTTTGTAAGGGCAAGCTTACGCCCGTGCGCGTAGGCGCTTCGCCGGTGCGCCTCGGAAGTATCCATCGAGGTGGGGCTTTACGCTCCATGCTCCTACCGCTTCTCCGTGGGTTGGAAGGATCCTTTGAGCTCGAGGGCCCCATGGACTGGCATCTGGCACGGGAATCGGAACGCGCTCTTGGCGGCGGCAGTGGTCTGTCTTCATTCGTGTCCAGATTAGGGAAAGAGTCTTCCCGGTTTCGAAGTCTTCTCTCACTTTGGGTTCGCGTTGTCGATTCTGATGTAGCTCACCAGTCGTCGCTGCTTTCTCCACCTTCTCCCATTCGCGATTATTTGCTTCGTAGCGAATGCGGAAAAGTTCACGACGCTTGTGGTCTTCCAGTGCGTGGCCTTTGGCACACTGCAGGCATTTCAGCTCGCATTTGTGCTCACGTGACGGGTTCCCAAGGCCGCAGCCACGGCACTTGATGTTTTTCGGATGCGGGCACACGTCATCGCAATGCCAGAGTCGGCAACAGGCGACGCACACTTCGCATTTTTTGAGGAGCAGCTGGGACGTGTGCGCAACATCAATGAGATAAATCCATCTTGGCACTTCTTTCTCCTTACAGAGAATGAAGATCGACTTGGAATCTTTGCTCAGCCTGCGGACGCCTCGAATCTCAGGGTTATCCTTGCGGTCTAGGCGGCACAAAATTTCTTCAATAGAGTATTCGGGCGGAACCTCTCGGATGACTCGTGGTGTGTACACTCTGCTTGTCCCTCTTCTTTTGTGACTGGTTTTTTTCCGTTTACACCCTGACAAGGCTTCAAAGAGTAGGGCACTGCCACTTGAGTTGTCATAGAAAAATTATTTCCTGATCCGCCTTTTCCACTCTCAATATAGTTCTCACATTATGCTTCTTTTTCATTGAATTACTCCAATTTTTAACTTCCGCGATTTTAACCTGGCGTTTAATGCTCTTTCTTTCTCCGTCCTCATGACCGGCATACCTACTGGTTAGTTTTCTAGTTTTTTTCCGCAACTGTGAGTGAACGCTCTATCTGTATAAGTATTTAAATACCTTCACTGCCCACCTGTTATTGTCCACTTTCCTCAGGCGTTCTTCATATAGTATTTTATTCTTAGCTTCCCATGTTTCAAAAGATGCCTAGCCCATATCTCCTTGTACTGCCTCGTTTGTGGTTTTGCCGTGGGCACCTAGTGCTAATCTTCCAACAGCTCTCTGATTTTCGTCTAATCTCGACTGAACTTCTGCCCTTAAGCACAGAGCCGCATTTTCGGATGTAAGCCCCGGCACTATTATTCCTTTCCGAATACCTCTCAGTACTAACTATTTTTTGTACCCTCATAATGTCCTATGTTTCATGATCCCGGTGTCTCTTGGTCCTTTTCCCCTAAGAGACTGTTCATGCTTTTCTCTGTATATTTGCCCTTCGTTTAGCCATATCCCGAGGTATGGTCTTGACGTAAAGATTAAAAAGACATCAAGCGCCACCTGCTAGAGGTAGAAAGAAGCTATATACTAGTACGGCTTCTTTCACATGGATGGAGCCACTTGTCAGTAATTGGCAAGGCGACGGGTGTATAGGAACACACTAGTGTAGTGCGCGCCGTTGTGACTGGACGAGAGAGCTCTACCTTTCTTAGTTCTGCAAACATCTGGTGAGACGGAGTATAGGCACCTTTCTCAATATCCGTCCACTGAGCATGCGTTGAGCACGCGACGCGCGCACTCTCTCGCTCGCGTACGTCGACGCCGGCTGTGTCCGAATAAAGGTTAAGCGGACCCCGCGCAGCTATGCCAAGAAGGAAAGGGGAAAATCAAAGAGAGAGGAGGAGTTCAGGCTGGCAGTTTGGCGAACTAAACAGCCATGTCCCGGAAAGTTGGCTTTCGTTCCTGCGGTGCCTAAAGGCCATTTCATTGATTTAAAGCCATGGACCGTTTGATTCTGCTGAATTCCTCTGGCAGGCGAGTTGGTAAATGGGCAAATTCGTTTTTGAGGAGAGGAAATGGCACAGTATCTGCCTCACATATCTCGGTGGACACCTGCGCCACGCCGTAAGGGAAAAGAAAAAGGTGGGAGTGAAAAAAGAGAGAGAAAGGGGGGCCGTAGTGGAGGTCTTCGGGATAATTTCTACAACCTGGGAATGTTTCACGGGTTCTGACGTCACGCATCACAAGGGCGCCTTGGCGTTCCGCCTCCATCGAAACGCTTCCGCCGCGGTCGGGTTCGAACCCGGGTACTCTGGCTCGGCAGCCGAGCGCCCTGTGGCGAGTTCCTTTTCTGGAGTTTGGCGTGTTGCTGTGCAGTTATTGTGGGGAGAGGTTCTTATGTTCATTTAGTGCGACAGCACTATTTCGATGAGCCAGTCCCTAGCCAGATCTTGGGATGTTTGTATGCTGACAGTGTATGCGGGCTTTATGCTCAGTGAGAGTAATAAATGAAACTAAAATCGAAAGAAATAACCAGGACTGGGATTCGAACCCGTGGCGGCGCGAACTGATCAGCTTCGCAGGCCGCTCCGTGTGAGCCCTAAACTACAGCCACAGCCGAACATGCTTTGTGTTAAACTGCAACGCACTCTTGAGCTGTGCACTGCAAGTCGTCTTCTTCGACCACAAATACTGCTGTCAAACTAATATTCGCGCTTCGAGCTATGCGTCGGTTCTGAAAGTGAGATGTGCGCTGCATGCGTTGTCGTGGACAATGTTCGTGCACAAACACGGCACTGGAGCAACACAGAACTGCCGCAGAAAAGCGGCACTGAAGCACAGGCCACCGGCGTACATGAGGTAAATGGCATTTACAGTGCAAAAGTTGAAGGCACGCATAACTGGTTCCCTCGGTCAGGAGAAATCTCAATCGTGCTTTCAGGTACGAGGCGGGGGTGTCCACCTGCCAAAAAAACTGTGATTTCGCCCTTTATTTCGTGCTTAGCAATGCTAAACCGCCAGCATTTTTTTGAACTTCACTACGGCACCTCGTGCTTCGGTCGACAGGTGCATAGTTTTGCCTTTCAGCTGTGTTAAAGGCCAAACCATGAAAAAGAGAAAAAGAAATTCAATCAACATCTATGACTGCTGTGAGTCCATCCCGCGGCCGCGCGAAAGGACCTCCTTAAAGGGATACTGAAGCAAAATCTGAAAAATAAGCAAAAACGCTGAAAATAGATTCTCGAAATGTGATTACACCGAAATCTAGTCGTCACTACGCAGATTTTTCAGCGGATGGTTTTATTTTCGATGTTTCATGAGCGAGCGTCAAGCCCTCAGGGCCGCGTATTCGCCAACTGCAGCCTCTACAGCCACATGGCTTGAAACCACGGTGAATTCAAATCAAATCAAATCAATTTATTTAGCATTTCTTTCAATACAGAAATAAATGCAAGGATAAGAACAAAAAGCTGCTTCTCGAGCAGCTTGACAACGGTTCTTACCCCTTGTTTTCTCTTGGCAACGGATAACAGCAGAAATAATACAAAGCTGCGATTAAAATTGTACGAAGATAAGAGCATGTAGTATACATAGAAACTGTAAACACAAAATATATAGTAAACACAAAATACATAATATACATAGTAATTCCAAACAAAAATGCTGCATATTAGTAAAAAGTAATAATACTGGTTCAATGTAACTGATAGACATGGATTCAATAAGACGAATAATAATACTTAATCGCCAATATTTTGCACACTGAAGAACATCTAACGGCGAAATTGCTATGTGGCTATACAGGACTAAAAACATTTCCTGCTACATTTGCAGGCATAGAAGCACAGACCACAGTTTTACCACAGACAGTGTAATGCAGCCACCATTAAAAATACGTGCACAAAAGGCTGCAATAATAAAACAAGATTTCAAAACATTGACGTTACCTCCCTAAATTGTGAGTGAACAAACACTTAAGGTGTTGTTTCGATAGTGTGTGGATGTCCGTGTTTGAATTATGATAGTTGTTAAGTAAAGTAGGCATAATGTATTGTAGTCTGTTGTGACCATGATTCGTGCGGGAAAACGGCACCAACCATACTTCTCTTGTTCTTATATTGTACGGCACCTCGGGTGGTTTTGTTAAATTGCATAATCGTAGAAAAGGCATCCGATTAAATTTCAGGGAATATTTGTATTTTAATAGGGCATTCAGCTCGTACATATGTGTCACAGGAACAACACCAAGTAAGGGGAACAGGTCACTTGTGTGAGCGTCGTATGGAACATCTGCTATGTGACGGAGAGCTCTTTTTTGTAAAAGGAGTTTGTTGATGTTCGTTAGTGATGTAGTTCCCCATACAAGATTACAATAGTTTAGGGGAGGATTGAAAATAGCATTATAAAGTAGCAGATTTATTTTGAGTGGAAGAACTTGTCTAAATCGGCAATGTATCCCGCAAGCCCTGGCCAGACATTTAATCACACAGCCTACATGGATATCCCAGATCAAGTTCTCGTGAAAGGTGACACCGAGCGTTTTCACTTCCTTTGTTATTTCTATCTTCTCAGATCCTAAATAGAGATTAAGATTACGGTCAACAAATTTTTGTGATGGCGAGAAAATGACAGCCTTTGTTTTTTTATTGTTTATTGCTAAAGAATTAATTTTGCTCCATTCTGACAATTTATTCAGGGTAATATTTCCAAATTTCTCGAGTTCCGTCGTATCGTCACATTGAATGAAAAAGCTCGTGTCATCTGCATAAATTACCAAAGAAGCTTCTGGGGATACCCGTGTTATATCATTAATGTATATATTGAAGAGTACCGGTCCGAGGACACTGCCCTGTGGTACTCCGCATGCTATGCTTCGTAATGTGGACTGCTCTTCTCCGATAGAAACGCATTGTTTTCTGTTTTCTAAATAAGATCTTAGGAGATCAAGGATAATGCCACGAAAACCGTAGTGCTCTAATTTAGCGAAAAGAGTTTGATGATTAATTCTGTCGAAAGCCTTTGAAAAGTCAACGTAAACACCTAATGTTATTTTTCTTTCTTGGAATCCTTTCATAATGAAATCTTTTTGGGTTAGAAGAGCCAGTTCCGTAGACATATTTTGGCGGAAACCAAACTGGCGCTCCGACAAAACATTATGCTTATTACAAAATGACATAATCCTTTTACAGATGACTTTTTCAAATCCCTTTGAGATAACTGGCAGTACCGAAACTGGGCGGTAGTTCGAAAGCTCATTTTTGTTTCCAGATTTGTACAGGACAGTCACTTTAGCCCTCTGCATGTTCAATGGAAAGACACCAGTGGCTAGACACACATTGAAAATATGGGCAATAACGTCTACCAGGAGGTCGACAACAAACTTAATAGGCCTGATTTCCAGCCCGTCTATATCTCGTGCTTTGCTGTTTTTGCAGGACATAAAAACTGAGTGAATTTCCTGTGGTGTAATAGGTTCAAAAAAAGCAGAGTTTGCATTAGGTGCACCTAAAAAGAGTTTTGCATGTTCATTATAGTTGCTATTTGCAAGATTTGTGAAGTATTCGTTAAAATGAGATGCTAATTGCGTACCAGTTAATTGCTGATCGTTGATTGTGATTTTCAGACTATCATTCTGTTTTGTGCCTGGTTTCAATAAACGATTTATTTCACACCATATGAGGTCACTGCGGCCAGATGCCTCATTAAAAACATGTTCGTAGTAATCTTTCTTAGATTTCCGCAAGAACTTCGTCACTTTATTTCTGTATTTTTTAAAAGCAGAAAAGTCTGCAGGATTGCGAGTTTTCACGAAATGAAAGTGCATTTCATCTTTTTCGCGTATCATTTCGAGGCACTCATCTGTGAGCCATGGCTTGCGAATTTTTTTTGAACTCTTTACTCTTTTCACATGAAAACAACTATCATAAACATTCTTAAGGACAGTCATAAACGTGTCATATGCTAGATTTCCATCTGTGCATTCATATACAGAGGTCCAGTTTGTGCATTCCACCCGACTTCGAAAAAGATTGAGAGTTTTCAGGTTAATATTTCGTGTAAGAAAAGACATTGGGGGATTGGCACAGTTTTTCAAAACACCATTTTGTTTGCAGATCAGATAAATTGGCAAATGATCACTTAGCTGTGCAGCAACGACACCTGTTTTGGCGCACTTCGTTGTTTTGTTTGTGATAAGCAAGTCAAGAAGACTTTCAGAACAGGAGGTGATGCGTGTGGGTTCTGTTATGACGTTACTGCAGTGAAAGGAATCTAGAAGTGTTTGAAACTCATGGGAGCTGGAAGTATCTTCAAGAACATTTATGTTACAGTCGCCACCAATAATGAGATTCAATTGATTGGAACATGTAAAGCTTAATAACTTATCTAGAAACGTGAAAAAGAGGTCAGGTTTACCGTCCGGTGGGCGGTATATAACGGAAAAAACTGTGTTTTGGCTTTGTAGTGTTAACACTTCATAATCAGCTGTCATAGCAGAGAATTCGGAGAGCATATTGCAAGTAAGGCGGTTGGAGACAAGTTGCAGCACGCCGCCACCTCGGCGTCGGCATCTGTTTAAGTAGAAGCTGTTGAAGCCATCCATGCTAAGTACGTCTTCTTGTGAAGTGTACCAGGTTTCTGTTACCATGATGACGTCAAATTTGAAACTAAAGCTGTCAAAGAAAGCTGTCAGTTCGTCATTCTTATTTTTTGCAGACTGCGCATTGCAGTGCAAAAAACTAAGATAGCCATTTTTGTTTGGGAGTGTGACATCGCGTGTTGCGGTCATCGCGAAAATCGGTAAGATAAGCTAGCGCATTTGAGGGTGGCACTTCAAGATATCTTTGCTAAGTCAGCTTCGCATGCGATTGGGACGACAGTGGAAGTTTCTGTTTTCCGCGCAAAAATCTTTCCGCCCTTCGACCAGGCAAATTTCCAGCCCATTTCCTTTTTCTTTCTGATAGTTTCTCCGAGCAGTTTTTTCAGTTGCGGGCACAGGTGCTCATTTACAAACACTGATTGGGTGGGGGAAAATCCCAAGTCTTCAGTCGTGAACCTCGTCTTTTTTGCCTTCTCGACAACCGCATCCCGTTTTGCCCTGCGGTTGAAAGCCACAACAATGTTTTGGCCCTCAGATGGATTCCATGCACGTACGCGATGGCATGCCTCAACATCCTCCTGCGTTATTGGCTCACCAAGAGTGTCGCCAACTTTGCCAATTATATCAATCAAGTTTTCATTTTTGTTTAGTGGTATTCCCTTGATTTCTATATTTCTGTTCCTTGAATACTGGTCTTGGGCAGTGATCTTCAAAGCATTTTCTTGCACTTGTTTTTTCAGAGCTTCAATTTCTTGCATCAGTAACTTGTTAGACGCTTGTAGCTCAGAGTTTTCCCTCTTCACATCACTACACTCGGTCTTGAGGGTTTCAAACTCGTCGTTTATAAATTCCAGGCTACTTTTCAGCTCCCTAATTTCTTTCCGAAGTTCGCGCTTGAAACTTTCTATCTCGGTCCCCATACCCAAAATCGGAAACTGATTGCAAAAAGGTATTAAAAAAAGCAAATGAAAGCAGCACCATACAACATAAAGATCAGTAGGCAGCAGTAGGCAGTGGTGGCAGAAGTAAAAACAAAAATCGGCAAGTCAACAGCAAAAAGTGAAAACACACTGGCAGCGGATTTGCAGCAGAGGGGATAAAAAGAAAAGCGACAACTGCTCGCAATGTGCCAAAAACAATACTACCAACCTGTAAAAAGGTAGAAACAGACGAGGAATCAGGCCACGTCCCTCCGTCGCTGCCACCGCTGCCAGAAATGAAATGTTCCGCGGCACGACACCAGTCGAAAAGTTCGCTTTCAGGTGATTCCGTCGATAACACCAAGGGGCGGTGGATTTCGGTGCAGTCGTACGGATAAACTTGATACGCCTATCGGTGCGTCAGGCTGAAGACCGCAAAAAGGTAGCAGAAATCCAGGCTGGAGGCTACGCAGGGCCGAAGAAAATCAGCGGCTGGTGTAAACTGTAAAAAGGTAGAAACAGACGAGGAATCAGGCCACGTCCCTCCGTCGCTGCCACCGCTGCCAGAAATGAAATGTTCCGCGGCACGACACCAGTCGAAAAGTTCGCTTTCAGGTGATTCCGTCGATAACACCAAGGGGCGGTGGATTTCGGTGCAGTCGTACGGATAAACTTGATACGCCTATCGGTGCGTCAGGCTGAAGACCGCAAAAGGTAGCAGAAATCCAGGCTGGAGGCTACGCAGGGCCGAAGAAAATCAGCGGCTGGTGTAAACTGTAAAAAGGTAGAAACAGACGAGGAATCAATTGATCACAGTGACTGAAGATTGTCACAACGGCTTACCTAAAAGGGATAATAAATCCTCTTAAACGGCGTTATATGCCACTAAGCATCACGATTTGCGACCTAAAAGGGAAAAAAATGGAAAAGAAATGAAATTAAAAAAACAATAAAATTGCAGTACAGAGAGCGGAGTCGAACGGCCGACCTTCCATACGCAACACGGGCCTCTAATCCACTGCGCCATAGCGGCTTTTTTTTTTTTTTTTTATTTATTGCCTGACTTCACACACACAAATACACAAATACACACATACAAATACACAAATACAAATACAGTACACAAATACACTTACAGAGCGCAATGAGCAATAATTAACAACACTATCCGCCCGGGGGTGCGTGGCTTCGTCATATTAAAACTCCTTAAGCGTCACCAAAGGCTCGACTCTTTCGAGCCACTCGGGAGCTTCAGGAGCAAGTTTCTGAACTTCAATATACTTATGCATGCACTCCCGAAAATAGATCCGTGCTGGCCGTGCATCAGGATCGCAATGATATCCTGCCATTCTGGAGCGCCAAATACAATGGAGGCCCATTAGCATAATGAGGTCGAATGGTGTCCCATCCTCACTCTCTACAGGCAAGTACCGGATACCATGAGCGTCGAGCGGAAATTCCTTTTTTAAAGTCCGTTGCAAGATGTCCCAAAAGTATACCCCCTCCCAACAGTGCAAAAAAACGTGGTCTATTGTTTCTGGTTGTTTACAAATTAAACAATGTGATCCCCAAGGTAGAAATAACTGCTTCCTTTCCAAGAATTCCTTTACTGGTAGTGTTCCGGTATGTAATTTAAAGAAAAAAGTTTTTGCACTTGGCGGCACCTGCATCGCCTTCACACGCTTAAGTACGTCGCGTCCCTGGCCTCCATTGTATAAGGCCCTGTACATAGGTTGTGGAAGAACTACATCGCACAAATCTTTATACAACTTTTTCCTGCTAACAGAAGATAAATATTCATACGAAAATCGAACCGACAGGAATCGAACACTCGCGACAACCTCTCTAAAGTAACCAAAAATACGTCCCGAGAAACTTTCGGTTGTGACAACAAAGTCCGGCAGTGCATTTCCGAGCCTTAATTGGCACACAGTGCGCAAAAACGGATCGCTTACATCGCGCACAAAACAAAATCTGCTTACAATCTGCCGCAGAAATAAGTGTCCCAGACTCAGGCCGCCATCCTTCACCCGCCTAAACAAATTGGTCCGGCTACAGCGTTCCCAGTCCGCAGCCCACACAAAAACGGCAAAGATCCGGTGCAGTCTCTGTACGTTCATCCTTGCACAATGCAACACTTGCATCACATACCACAGCCTAGACATAAAAAACAGATTGCACACTGTGGCCCTTGCGAAAATTGAAAGGTGTCGCCCTTTCCACCTTTCCACCTTTTCACGCGTGGCTTGCGTCTGTGCTTTCCAGTACGAATCGCTATCGCGATAACCGTCCAGTGGGACGCCTAAGTACTTTACTGGGGTCGTCACCCAGGACACGTTTGCAAAATTACCGGGTTTCGTTGGCCATTCACCGTGCCAAAGCCCCAGGGACTTTGACCAATTCACTTTACTACCGGTGATCGTGGTGAATTCTTTTACGCATGCCACGGCCTCGGTTATACCTTCCCGGTTCACTGTGAACACCGCGACATCATCCGCATAAGCCAGCAGCTTAACTTCTGCTGCCTGTAGCTGGAATCCTCGAATTTTTTCACTTTCTATGATATTCAAACACAACGCTTCAATGTAAATGCAGAATAGAAGAGGGCTGAGGGGACAACCCTGGCGCACCGAACGCTGCAGGCTAATGGGGGTCCCCAAACTCTTATTTACAATTAATCTTGTCGTGCAGCTCCGATACGCCAAGGCCACTCCCTCGCAAATAATGGACCCTAAATTCACATGGTCGAGTATGCAGAACAGGATATCGTGCGAAACACAATCGAATGCCTTCTCAAGATCTAGCTGAAGGATGGCTACACAGCTATTTGTGTAATCACAACATTCCAGCACACACCTCGCTTTATGAATATTGGAAACAATAGAGCGTCCCTTGATCCCACACGTCTGGTGGGGACCGACTATATCCTGAATTACTGACTGTAGTCTACGGGCTAAAATCTTCATGAAAACTTTATAATCCACGTTTGTGAGGGCGATAGGACGATATGCTGTGACCTGCTTTAACTTTTCTGCGTCATCAGATTTAGGGATTAGCACTGTATGTGATTTACCATAAGACGGGGGCAATTCATTTTCTTTGTAGGCTTCGTTAAAAACTGCTGTCAGTACTGGCACTATTTCGGGTTTATATGCTTTGTAAAAAGCGGCGCTTAACCCATCAGGTCCAGGAGATTTTCCCAGGTTCAAATTTTCTATCGCTTGCTCGACCTCTGACGCAGTTATCGACAGCTCCAGCCTTTCTTTCTGTTCGTCATCTAATCGCGGCAAAGCGCCAAGAAACTTTTCCTTGAATGCGCTCACATCCACTTCTTGCTTTGCAAACAGCGCCTGATAATATTCAAGAAATGCCTGCTGGATATGCCCGCTTTCTCCAGATAACGCCCCGCCCCATTCAATCTGTTCAATGTGGTTTCGTTGAGCATGCGTTTTTTCCATTCCTAGCGCTCGTTTTGAAGGTGTCTCCCCATCAGCTATATCTTGCGCCCTAGCCCGCACCAGTGCGCCACGATAGCGTTCTTCTTCAAAGAGTTCAATCTTATTTTTTATTTTCCTAATGTCATCCATCCATTTTCCAGGCTCTTCGCTTTCTCTTTCGAGAAGTCTAGCTAGTAAAGATCTTAAATTGTCCTCCTCACGCTTCTCCTCTTGTCGTATGCAGCTTGACCTTTCGATTGCTGCTATTTTTATTTGTTGTTTGCAAAGTTCCCACTGCTGCCATACTTTCAGTTCCCCGCTCGGCTTTAATTTACTGATTTCTTCGTTGACTTTCCTGCTAAAGATGTCGTCTGTAATGAGCTTATTATTTAATTTCCACATCTCCCAAGAAAACTGATTTCCTCGTTTCTTTGTCCCTATCCCACACTGCACTAAACAATGATCCGAAAATGATACCGGTACTATATTGTAGCTACTGCATTTTGAAATAACGTTCGGTGACACATAAATGCGATCTAGCCGTGCATGGCTTGACCGTTGAAAATGGGTGAGTCTCACACAACGCTCGCCCTCTAAACACTCGGCCACATCATCGAGGTTGCACGTGTCTATAATTTCTGAGAGTACTTCAGTGCTTCTGTCCCTAAATGCCGTTGCACTGGTTTTGTCACAGCCTCTCAGGACGCAATTGAAGTCGCCCATTACGATCAGGCATTTCTCACAACTGAAGTGCTTTTGTACGCGTTGAAAAAACGCTGTTCTCTCATCCACCGCATTTGGGGCGTACACACAAATGATGCGCCAATATGTTTTGTCGTACAGGAGGTCAACCAAAACAAATCGACCCGAAGGACACGCCGTATATGCCTGAACCTCAAGTCCCGGTAAATTCTTTACAAAGATGACACAACCCGCAGACGTTCCTACAGCGTGGGCAACAACTGCAAAAAACCTAGACGTGAAACGTCTCACCATGTCCCCGGTCTGCTCTTCCCCGTCAATTTTCGTTTCCTGCACTGCCAGGACGTCAATGTCGTGCTCAGTTAAAAGGCGGTACACCTGGCTCTGCTTCTTCTTACTTGCCAGTCCCCTGACATTAAGTGTACCGACTTTCATGGGGAACGCATGAGCCATTTTAATGCAGAAGAAAGAGGCCGGGGATATGGTGCTTACCCCTCACGTCTAGCGCTTGGCTAGACGACATCATTGACACCGGAGCCATCCGGTGCTGGTGCCAGGCCTGGCAGCGGGGGCGGCTTGTCAAGGGCTCTCCTCTCCGTCGACACATTTGATCGTAGCCGGATGGACGACCGCCTTCCTTGGGTCGTTTTTGCCGGCGGCTCTTCGACGCTGGGGGCCTCCGCCTTGGCGTCTTCGGTTCCAGTCTGGGCGTGTGGCCGCTTCGCTGGGGCAGGGACGCCGGTCGTGCGGGCGCCGCTCTGGTCAAGGTTCTCCTCGGTCAGAGACGCTGGCTCGGTTTCTTGGAACGCTGGCACGCTTACTTCACCGCTCGACGCCTTCGTCTCCTTTCTAGTAGGTTCTGTCCCTTCAGGCTTGCGTCCGGCATCGCTGCTGGAGGGTCCCGAAGAGCCCGTCAATCCTGCTTGCGTTTCGGGTTCCTCTATGCCTTTCGCTGATTCTTCAGCCTCGACTACATCCATCAGGAGTTCCGCAGAGTCGTCTTTCGACGCCCCGCCCGTAGCCACCGCGTAAGTGCGGACACACTCATTATCCGCGTGGCCGTACCGCCGGCATTTCGTACAGCGGGGAACCTTGCATTCACGCCGCACGTGGCCTGTACCATGGCAGCGCAAGCACTGCATTGGACGCCCAGGCGCTACGACAAGAGCCAACTCTCCGGCGACACGTACCTGGTGTGGCAGGTCATCCACTTTCAAGCCGGGCTTCAACTTCAGTAGGACCGTTCTTGTCGTTGAGCTCTTGTCATTGACGCCTTGTATCCGCCACCGCTCACGCGTAACGTCGGTCACTGTGCCAAACGCCGCGAATGCCGTCCTGATGTCGTCGTCGGCCACACCGTGAAGCATCCAGTGTAGCCGCAGCTTTACCTGCTGGTCTTCCGGGTCGATAATGAGGCAGCGGCGTTTCTTAACTTGCAGCTCGTTGAAGGCGAGCAACTTCTTTGCTGCCTCCGTGTTCCGCAGGGTAACCGCCCACACGTGGTTGATTTGGTACGCCCCCAACGCGACCACGTCGGGGAGCATACCGGTCTCGGCCAGGGCGTCCCGGAAATCCTCGACCCGGAACGGCCTCGCTCGCACGTCGCCGTGAAGAAAAACGGTGTTGAAAACAACACGTCCTGTTGGCAGTGTCGGCAAAATAATCTGGTAATCCTTATCACCGCAGTCATCGATCCTGTTTCCGCGGCCGTCAAAGGCCGCTATCGCTGCTCCGCTGGAGCCCATGACCCTGCGATCCGTTCAGCTCGGCCATAGCGGCGATGTCAAGCCGTCGTTCTGAATGAATATTTATAACCAGCCTTAATGTGGCTGCTACCTGCCGGTGGGCGGCGCTGTCATCGCTGGCTGTACCGGCTGCATTTGGCGAACACGCCTCCCAGCCGGCGCGAATGGATTGATGGATGGAAAAAACTTTATTGTTAATAAATTTCAAGTGTTCTTGGCCCTTACGGGTCACTGGGCGCCGTGGTCGATCCTTGGTCCAGGATGCCGCACTTGGGTGAAGAGCGTGACGTCATGGCACCCTTCCGCTGCGACAAATATTGCGGCGCCCTTCGATGCATGAAACCTCGCTTCGGACTGGTTTCGTCGTTGTTACTGGCTTCTTCAGCGCGTTCACTAGCCATAAAGGGGCCACCGGTCTTTCGCTTCGTCTGCTGTCACCCATAAGAAAGCTTATGAGTAATAATTTGCTTTATTTTTTTTTATTTAGAGTGACGATTCTGCCCCCTTTAGGATAAGAGGGCTGTCGATTTATTGACAACAATGTTTCCCCTTCTGAACACCAGATGGCACCACTAGTCTGAACATCGTCGCGATTCTGTTTTAAAGGTGAGAATGTTAGAAATGGCGTAAAGTCCTGAAAAAGTACCTGCATTTAGCGGACGTAAGCGTGCATACGGTTATGGTATGTAGACAGCAGCGATTAATATCTTGACATATCTGTGTACGCCGTGAGCAGACGACAGACATGGAAAAGCCGCCAGTAGCGATGGCAATCGTGCTTTTGCGGGAACGGTGGGTGCGCGGGTGTTATGACGTCCAGTCGCAGCTTCCACAGGCTGCCGCCGGGTGCAATGATACGGCATTAAATCGCGAAAAATAATGTGTTATCCGCCTTTTTCGCTAAAATGTTTGTCGGATTTACAAATTTTAGCCATCAAGCTCTTGTTTACATGTAAAAGACCAGCTCCGAAAGTTTGGTTCAGTATCCCATTAAGGGCCAGTCAGCGAGACTGCTGGCTATCGCCGGATTTTTTGTAGCGCAAGCTACACTACGCGGCTTTCAAGGAGCTTCGCGTGCCCTCTGCGCCGACCAGTGCTGCCAACCTCCAGAGCCGTCTCTCCCCTAATTTGCAACCAAAAATTCCCTAGATTTCCCTAGATACGAAAAGTAGTGTTCAATATGTATGTACATTTATGTATGTATATGTTCAATATGTATGTATATTTATGCGTAGATCAGTAGCAGGTTTTATCAGGCAGCTACCCTATTATCAGAGAAATTTGAATAGAAGGATCTAAAATGCAGAACTTCTAAATGAAGCTACCGATAACCCGTAGCGCTCTTTGGAAATTAAAAATAAAGGCTCTATATCGTGTATGTGTTCGTTTCTTTTTCAACTGTACGCAAGATATCAGTAAACATGCGTCGGCATGTGGAGTTCAATGAATTTTTCCCCCTCATGTTGTGTCGGTTTGGACTTCATCCGAAGGATATCACGTACAAAATGCCTCGAGGTCGCTTGAGGAGTGTTCTGAAACTGCATATAAAAGCTGCTTGTTCATATGCTGCGATTGCTCTAGAGGATGGCGGACGTAACAGTTTGAGTCAAATAAAACAATGAAGCAGTGATTTTTACAGCATTTGTATGCCTCATGTGACCTCAACTCGCTTTGCTCGTCTTGGTGGAACTGGGAATTATCGGTTATGATTTCGGAGGTCCTAGCGTCCCAAAGCGACCCAGGCTATGAGGGATGAAATAGTAAAGGGTTCCGGAAATTTCGACCACCTGGTGTTCTTTAACGTGCCGAGCGCCATAACCACTGAGTCACCGCGGCGGGTGAACTGGGAATTGTGAATTGTTCTCCTAGTCAGACTAGCTAAGATTTCGAACACGGCGCTCCTTTATCAAAAAATGGCGCCCTTGTTCTTTCCTACTTATCAAAATCAACATGAAGATATGCTTACTAAATAGTAATTTCACGTCGTGTAGCGAACTCCAAACACAGCGTGAGAAAGGGGCGCGCGTGTTGAGGTAGGGTGGTGGCGCGCCAGATCACAGCAGCGGGTGCCACTGGCCACGTCAGGGACCATACTCGTCCGACTACGTCCGTGTAAAGGCCGGTTCACATGCATGCAAGCGACTGGAAATTGAGCAGAGCAGTGCCGCGAAAAATTTTTGACTTTTTGGAACATCGCCGCTCTGAGTACTGGAGCTATAGTATAAACAGCTTTTGAGCCTCGACAACAACTCGTTTTCAGTTGCATCTGAAGGAGGCTTTACTCGAGCGTGCGGTGGCGTTGTACGGGCCTTCGTCAGTTGTAGCGAAAAAACAATAAAAACCTTGTTCTGTCTTCCTACTTTGAGAGGGAGAGAAAAAAATAGAACTCTCGAAGCAAATGAAATTTCCTTAGATTATACACAAAATCCCTTTCCCTTAAACGACGCCCAAATTCCGTAGATCTAGGGAAAAAACCCCAGGGTTGGCAGCACTGGCCACGACCATACTGCGTATGCGAGGCAGCCCCGTTACGTCACGAGAGGCGCATCTCCGTCGCCCTCGCTGCCGCCGGCGCTCCTCTCCGACGCTCCACCGGTCGGCGCATTCCAGAGGCGTGACGTCACAATCTCGGTAGACGCGCCGGAAGAGCGTGCGCCCGCCGCTGTGTTTAGGACTGCCGCGCACTACTGCGCATGCGCGAAGAGGGCTCACCGTGCGTGTATAATGCGCGGTACATGCGGTTGATGTAGTGCGCTCTACATGGAGGTTAAAGAGAGCCGGGTCGCTGCCTGTCGGCGGAGAAGAGTGGAAAACCTCAATTCCTGAGACCCCGAGGTTGTTGCTTGGCAGTTAGCCGCTTACGGTACGTATATCGTGTCATAGCAAAGCTAAGCTACTGCCGTTTTTTTTGCTTTATTGCATGTAAATATTGCCGGAAAGAAAATGGCTGAGGCTTAACTTGGTTAAGCCTGGAGAATGCGAAGCATCATCGTGTCGCGTAATTTGGAGGCGCACAACCACAGCGACGGCGCGAGGTGGGCCCCCGTTTCTCCAATGTCGTGACGTCATCGTGTCACGTGGTGTGACGTCATGTATCACGTGATTTGGAGGCGCACAACCACAGCAACGGCGCGAGGTGGGCCCCCGTTTCTCCACTGTCGTGACGTCATCGTGTCGCGTGGTGTGACGTCATGTATCACGTGATTTGGAGGCGCACAACCACAGCGACGCCGCCAGGTGGGCCCCCGTTTCTCCACTGCCGTGACGTCATCGTGTCATGTGATTTGGAGGCGCACAACCACAGCGACGGCGCGAGGTGGGCCCCCGTTTCTCCACTGTCGTGACGTCATCGTGTCACGTGGTGTGACGTCATGTATCACGTGATTTGCAGGCGCACAACCACAGCGACGGCGCGAGGTGGGCCCCCGTTTCTCCACTGTCGTGACGTCATCGTGTCGCGTGGTGTGACGTCATGTATCACGTGATTTGGAGGCGCACATCCACAGCGACGGCGCGAGGTGGGCCCCCGTTTCTCTACTGTCGTGACGTCATCGTGTCACGTGGTGTGACGTCATGTATCAGGTGATTTGTAGGCGCATAACCACGGTGAAGGGCTGAAGTGGTAGATAAAGTAGTATGCTTCGCATAAAACTCAAAGCATGCTTACGCCACAAAACACCAGGCCACCACACCCCCGCATGACCCGGCACTCCAAAACATCAAAATTCTGGGAGGCACACACATGCATCCAGATAGAGGAGCCAGCTAGGCGGTTGTCAGGCCAGTTCTTCATCCAGTCGTCGTGTGTGTGCCTCGTCTTTTCGCTGTGGTCCGTCATTTGACTGTTTTTGTTCATCAATATGCTCCAACTGACCCATATTTCAACTCTACAGCTAGGAGGCTTTTGCACGGCAGCATGTGCAGAGGGTAAAATGCTTGCCTAGAACACGTTCTGGGCGTGTTTCTGTCTGAGCACGCAATTTCTAGCAATAGCTTTCGGCTAAAAACGGTCTGGCTTTGCGCATGTGCAGCTAAACTCATAGGGTTTCATCTTCATTTCTTGTTTTCCTGGTCGCGGCGGCTGTGGGATTTGCGAAACGGACAGTTTGGTCGTTCTAGACATGTGTTTTCCCCTCAGTACTCCCCGCACCGAAGTGCAGTGTTTATGGAACAAACATTTCATTGACTGTGGTGATTCAGCAGCCAACACGCCTCGTCTTAAAGTGCACCCCACTCTGGCGCCTTTTATTGAAGAGCGCTGTCTTCATCAACTTACATATGCTCCGTCCCGCGGCACTGCCTGCTCATCGTTGTCTTCTGCGCAGCACAAATCCATGCTTTCGCTCCGATTCGAATGTGGTAAACAAGTTCTCAAGATTTTTTTTTTTTTTGCTGTGCGCCTCTCGCGCTCCTAGCTCCCAGCTCGTGCCCCAGCAGCGCGAGTAGAAGATGGCGACGACGGAATACGCACGACTGTCCCTGCTCGTCCTACTGCTGCTGCTTCTGGGCACCGCCCGGCCGAATGAGAAGTGCCGACCGCCGTACAGTAGTATGAAGAACCACACGCTCTGCTCCGAGAAGTACTACAAGAGCTGCGGAAATTTTCGTATCGAAACAGGGAATTGGACCGAGGAAATCCTCTGGCTGCACAACCGCTACCGCAGCCACCTGGCAGTGGGACATCTGGCCGACTTTCCAGCGGCGGGCAACATGCTCGAAATGCGGTGGGAGGACGAGCTGGCCGAGGTGGCCGAGGCGCTGGTAGAACGCTGCACCACTTCAGAATATGCCGTGTTTCACGACATGCCCGAGCAACGCGCCACTGTGAAGTTTTCTGAGGTGGGCCAGAACTCGCTCTGCGACTGGTCGAACCCGCTACGGTGGTCCACGTGGAACTTCGTTATTCGGGACTGGTTTGACGAGAACATGCTGTACTCTTCGGCCAAAGATGAGAAGTACGATGCGGAGGAGGCAGCCACAAATTTTACCCAGATCGCCTGGGCACGCTCCTACGCCCTCGGCTGCAGCTACGGACTTCTCCACCTAAACACGGAACGGTTACAAATGTATGTTGGCAACTACGCGCCGGCCGGAAACGTGGCTGACCAGGAGTTGTACCGGCCCGGGCCGCCCTGCTCTCTCTACCCGGAAGAAACGGAGTGCGTCAAGACAACGGGCCTCTGCAGGGTCACCGGTGACAAGCCTGGTAGACGCCAGGAAGACAACGACAACAACCACGATGGCGCCGCCCACGGAACCTGATCGTGACGCGCCAGTGGTGCGACGGAGCGGTTCGGCGCCTGGGGGTGTCGCTCTGATGCCTGCCCTCGCAGCTGTCCTCACAGCTGTGCGTGCATCGCTGCACGACGTGGCCTGACTGTTTCCACAGGTTCACTTCACGCCTTTCGTCTTTTCTTTTTTTTACGCTTCCGGCTCTCCACAACGTCATGTCGGATGTGCCAAAATGCCCCGATGGCTCAAAGTGGTGGGGACAGTTTTTGGACCGTCTTAACCAACGGCGCAAATAAAGACAAAGGAAGCCCTTAGTTTACGCGTTGGCACAATTATCTGCGTGCATCGTAACATTCTTTGCGTTGTTTACGCAAAGTTCTTATTCTGTATCGCTGCCATCTTGCGTAAACCTTTCCAGCGAAGAAATGTTGCCTTCTGGGTTCTCTGGAAGGCGCGCTAAATGCCCGTTGTGGAAACGCCAGCTTTCTGTAGGCAACAAATCGCAACAGCATGACGACAGGAAGTCAAGCCCTCCATGCAGCGAAAGTTTGCATTCAGAGTAGTCTATGTGTCTCGAGAAGTATGGACGGTCGACCGCCTCGTCCATTGGGCTTTAAGCGGCTCTGCGTCCTTACTGAAACCTTTGGTGATCACTGTTTATACGCAAAGCGTGGGCTATTCTTACGTCTCGTCAATCAGAGATAGCCAAAATCATAAATCTATTCAAGTACAGCTTTATAATGGCTGTTTAGGCTTTATTGCTCGGTTGGCAGTGCAAGACATCGTTCCACACTGTTTTCTTTTGGCATATCACTAAGATCGCTCCGCACTTCTTCTGCGTATAGTGTTACGGCTCATAGCAGCGGTTCTCGTTCCCAACGGACACAGAGAGAGGGAGAGAGAGAAAAAAAACTTTATTGTACAAGGAATTCGGGGCACGCCTCAGGGTCCCCGCACGACCCCACTGCAATCAAGTGTTTATGTTCCTAAGCTCCATAACACCCCGCAGCCCGGCCGGTGGCGATGGTCTGCACGGCCGGGTCCTCCGAGCGCAGCAGGGTCTCCCAGTCCTCCCAGGTCTCGAGGTTCTCTAGGTCCCGCGGGGCATTGTCCGCCGGGAAGAGGGAAAGGATGTGGAAGGAAGAGGCGAAGGGTTCTGGGCATACGGCGCATGCCGGAGTGGGGAAGGAGGGATGATAGTGGGCTAGGGTAAGGGGTGAGGGAAGAGAGTGTGTCTGTAGTCTGCGCCAGAGCGTTGCTTGTTTGTTTTCTAGGAGGGGTTAGAGCGTCTTACATCTAGGGAGGGGTGGGGCGGGGGGTAGAGCTGGCGTGAGGCTCTGTACACTGTAAGAAATGTGTGTGAAATGACAAGCATTTTTACGGAAATTTTCTGTTGTCATACAGAGAATATCTGTTTTGCGCCCTTAACAGAAACACGTTCACAAAAAAGAAAGTAATTTTCTGTTTTTGGAGCTGCAACTCGCTCATTTCATCGAAAGGTGGTGACGTGAGCACCGCCGTTACACAAAAAAGTGATCCGAAAAACCTTTGCTACTTTTCATCAATCACGTTGCATATTTTAAGCGTGAAGAAGCAGTACTATTTGCTGCGATCCTGTATTCATCGATTTACGGCATCATGGACATCATGGACGACGGCATGGACGTGATGAGCGGGGAGCTAGGATAATACCCGCGTGCTGTGTCCGTGATTTTCACCGATCAGACCGTTCGCACACAAGGTGAGTGATGCACATTTCTACCGGCATGAATGATACGCTTTTTGTCGTCTTTTGGGAGTATTGTTGCGGGCTTGTACTGCTGTTGAACAGGGCAGTGAAGATAAATCTCCGGCGGACATTGAGCGTGCCCACCACAGCCGCTTCACCGCCGATGCGTCACTGCTGCTTTACTGTCTCTCACAAAAGGTGCACAGCGCGCGGAAGAGAGAGGAACACAAGCGAGAAACACGGAAGAGTGCGATAGTTTGCGGGAAAATGCACAAATTTTGCTTTGTCTGGAGATATGCACTCCTAAAACAACCGAGTGAGTAAGCGCGGGAAATTTTAGGCCAGGGAAGTACGCGATTGGTTAGCGGAGGAGGACGTCAAAGAGCGCGGGATTTTCAAATTTGTTTCTCGTCTAAGAAAGGATCATAAGTGTACGTTGTGTCTTTTTATTTTTATTCACGTTTATTTATGCCGGTTCAAGTAATACAGTAATTGTGTTCATTTTGTAAGATTTAACTCATCTTATCTTTGGGCCGAAATAGCGTTGCACGGGTCAACGCAGGCTGAAAAGTTTCTACACAGGCGTTTCAAATGCCGTACTTGTGCTGCCACAGGAAAGTTTTTCAATGGCACTGATGTCATTGGAGCCAACATTCGAGATTTTTGAGCGCCTTCGACACGCGAGCTCAGTCCGTATCCTCCAATGTCAATCGCATCGCTTCGGCCAGCCCGTGGAATAGGTCAAGGGAGGAGTAACTTTATGCAAGATGGCCAAATTATACATATTAAAATATAAATTAAAAAGGGGCGGGGGGTGGAATCCTAGGCTGGAGGCGCGAGCCACCGCCCGATACGAAGGGTTAGCCACTGCCATCCGTACATCCGCTCGCCCACAGCCGTGCCGCGCGTGTCTGCTTGGGCTCTGTGGCTGTTGAATACGATATCTGCTGCTTGCGTTTTTCTGGTGCTTCTTTAGTAAATAGTTCATGTACTCGCTAAATGGGTGCTTCCAGATAACAGTACACCGTTCAGCATTCACTACGCGAGCTCGAACTTTCCGCAGCACTGCGCCGATCACGACGACTGCGCACCTTAGTACCTCGTACTATGCTACTTAAAACATAGTCATTTACAAACAGTTTGCTCGGTTGCTTGAGATAAAACACAAGCTGCGCTCTACTTAAGTTAAATAATTCCCCTGTGACCTAGTAGTGTGACATTTGAGGAGGCTGGCAGGTGCAAGGTTAATCACTACCGGTCAGCCGGATTAACTGCAGTGCTAGTACAGTCTCTCGACACCACTCTATGGAGGGCCTGTTTTGCTCTTGGGAGGCTTTTACACTTTGTTCTGGTGCTATATTTGACTAAAATGTTGCAATGTTTATGTATTGTAGACAATCCAGCACGTGTACATGCCTGTGCTGATTTTTAGGGCCTTTATATGTGGTTGACGCTTCTTTGTATACACTCCAAAGCATATCACCACGCATTGTTGGGAAAAATAAGAGCGTGAGCAAGCGCAGAAATGACTTATTTATGCTTGTACTCTGCTGCATGCTTATTTGTAACTGGTTTAAAGTTGCAGCTTTCACATGGTGCTACTTTAGTAGACAATTCTTATACGCATTTAACTCCCTCTTATGCCAGGGATCTGCCAGTGATGACGACATCGGGGACATGCCATGTTCTCCTTTCATCATTGCAAAAGGTATAACTCTGTGGTACCGCACTCGGGCGAGCATTCCTGATTTAAAACTTGTTTGTGCAGGAGGCAGTTTCCTTACTGCGAGGCGCTTCACCATATGCATCGACACCCTGCCAGTGATGCACGCAGCCAACCCATGCCAGTCTTTCAAGCTCATGTTTTTGGTGCACTTTGCTTTCAATGTTGTGTACCCCAAGGAAACAAGCTTCTGCCTGGAGTTCACACAGCAGTAAGTACCTATCTCGCTTGTTAACTGACTTGTGATAACCTTTCTTGTTTTGGTTTTGCCACTTCTCAAATACGCAGTGATTATAAAAGTTATAGGCATATACCACTTTATCATAAGACCTTTTTATGAAAATGCTAACAAAGTGCAAAAGCAATTTTTAAAAAAGTAAGAAAATGTTTGCTGAACCCAGGCAACGAATCAGCTATGGAATGAAATTTTGCTGCTGCTGCTGCTGCTTGGTTAATGCAGCTGGTAAAATAGCGCTCTGAAAAAAATCTGTGGAAAGGAAAGACAGATAAAACTATTTCTTGTGGAGTTGATCTTCAACCACTTCTTCACAGATTATGGCTATACTACCTGCATTGCATGGTGCCCAGTCACTAATATGAAAGGGTTGGAAGGGGTACATGGTACTATATTGCTTCTGAGATTATGTAGCAGTATATGGCTATTTTGGTGGAAGTCATACACGTTGCTTGCTCATAGGGGTCATAGATACTTGCCCAGAGGAGCACAGCACCTAGGGGAGAGGGTTTACTGAAGAGTGCATGTGTGCATGCAATGCCAGTAACCCTTTTGTGGCCATGTAACCATCCATTGTTTATGGATAGATTTGAATGTGTCGCCATGCAGATTTGATGGATTTGACGTCGTAGATGGTACTTAGCAGAAATTGTCAGCATTCCTTCGCTATTAGTAAGTACGAGGACTTGTGTTCATGTAACTGCGATGAACTTTGTGATGGTTTGATCGCATTTACACTACGGCTGCTGGAGCTTCTTTGATCTTGAGCTCTGGCAGCTGATGTGGTTCTGGCGTTATTTGGAGGGTATGCTATATTTTCTATTTTGTTTTTGTATTTTGTGGTGCTTAATCGGTGTTCGAATAGGATAATTGATGAGGATTTGAATATTTGTCCAATGGCTGGTGCTTTTCATTGCTGTATTATGTGGAAACACACTTGTCTTGTAATCTAAGCCAATTTTTAATACTGTGCACTTTAAAAGAAAAATTTGAAATATGAACACACTTAGTGGAGACAACGTATGCTCAGAAGAATAAAGGTTATGTTAACCATTTGTGTTAGAGAAATGGAACAGAAAAAGCAAAGATAGCTTCATAAGTCGCATTGAAGCTGGACTTTCTTCAAGAAGAAATCAGCTGCCTCAAATAAGAGCAGATTCATTTTGATTGCAGCGTTTGAAGTTTCAGTATATAGTTTTTTGCTGTGAACAGATCATGTATACTGTCCATTACCATTGGCCACTGTGTTTTCCCGTCTGTTCAGTATTCAGAGGATTTTGACTTAAATAGTCGGGGAAACCATGGAAAAGTCAGGGAACTGGAAGAAAGTAGCTTGCTTGACACCCTGGTTTAGTGGCGGGTCATGCATGGTGTTTGTACTTATCATGTCAGTCAACATGACTGGAATCATGGTGTAAGTGTACAAGCCTTTGCAACCACAGTGCTTCATTTTTGCAGCCAATGTTTTGAGCACACTAAGTCAATGAGGCTTCCTTGTTCACGTTAAGTCATTTTATGAGTTCTGTCAAAAAATAATCTTCTTTAGCTCCAGAATTTTTTGGAATTGCATTCATCTGCTAAGTCTTTTGTTTATATAACTCACAATGGGGTTATTAAATAGAGCAGTGAAATTTTTGTATGGTGTGCTCTCACTACTGACTGCGAGAGGAGGCTGTGGCTAAAGGTACGCCGGATGGACCCGGTGCATTTCCTCCCCTTAGTACGTTGGGTAGACCCGGAGCATTTTTTTTCCAAATACAGTGGACAAATCTGACAGTGTTTTTCAAAGTCCGGCCATTTGATTCTTGCCTGGTAGTCTGCTCGATTTACTCTCATAGTTCTCCTTTGAATTCTATGAGGATTAGTCATACCTTGGGCCCAAGAATGTTTACTCACTGCCCGGAATGGGCCAATTGGTGTTTGGCGCACATAATCTGAGAGCTCCATGCGCTGAACTGCTTGATCGCATGACAAACACCATGTTCTCCGGTTGCACTGTTCACCACATGTCGTTTGGTTAGGGTGTGTGAACTGCAAAATTATTCCTGGCTATTTCCATGCAGCATGGTGCACAGGTGTGCTTTTCTGTTGTGCGCTGAAGTCCGCTATGTGAACTTGAAGGTTTGTTTACTTGCGACGATCCGCTGTCCCTCAGTCGAAGCTGAGTGCGTGTGCAGGATCAGTGCTCCAAATACACGTGTGGTGTGTGGCATTGGCTGAGAAGGGCCCATTGGCTCATGCTAAGCTCGAACCACTCAATATGTGCAAATTTCCGCCTGAAAGACCAAGCAGCGAGCTAGGCACTTTCCTTGTATTCCCGTCAGAAATGTCAATGTTGGCCCGGAAGTGGTCTGTACATGCTTCCTGCTTTGTGGTTGCTCCTATACAATGTTCTTGTGTATTGTGGTGGATTATCTCTTCGAATTACCTAGGTCAACGCTGTAAATAAATTCCCCATACTATTGTTTTTGCATGGCTGTGAGGCATAATATAAATATTTTAAAGATGAATATTATATCTGGTGATAAAAAAGAGCTAGCATTATGTTTCTTATGTAATACGGATAGGTGCATCTAGGAATATGCGTGCTGTGCAGAGCATAGGCGCTCGATCTAGCAAGCATTCTGCTGCGCTTCAGTGCTGGTGATAACTTGCTTAAATTATGAGCATAGCTGACAGATTACAAGACCAGTTCGAAAGCACCAAGCTGCTGGTGCACCCCGCGTAGCTTGCTGCTTATATATGTGAACTGGTGCGAGCGATGGTAGTGCTATATATATGCACGTGCAACCGGGTGTGAAGACATATATCGGGGATTTTTTGGGAGAGCTGGGCTTGATTCACTTCATCTGAATGACAGCCGGCGATATAAGAATGGGAAAACTTCCATTTGAAACTCCTCACAAGTCACAATATGTGGCATGCAACTTGCAAATGCTTCGCAGAGAAGAGTGTTGCCCGCAGCATAGTGCACTGGCTGGCAGCATCCGCTATCATGTTGGATGAGATTTAGCCATGGGCCGGCAGCTACATCCTCCATACGCTCAGTGAGAATGAACAGTCTTTGAGGTGTATCTTTGGGCACTGCAGCGAAAGAAAAACGGAAATTATAAAAGCGGAGAGTTTAGCTAGGCTTGTGTTGGATACATTGTGCTGTGGGAAGGACGAAAGAAGAAAAAGATGGAAAAAATTCTTTTTACACTATATGATATATGCAGATGCCTCCAGAGATGCGGAAAAGAGGGAAGTGTGCTAGGTATGCGTCCAATGTCTCGTAAACAATGGCCGAGGGCAGATCTCTGAATGACATGCAACTTTTCATTTCCAACAGTTTGTAGCTTTCATGCCAGTGTCCTTGCATGGAGTGAAGGACCCCATATTTAACTAAGTAATCAGTGATGACAGTTACCAAACAACGCTTTCCCCGTAGCTTCCCTGTCTGTGTGCACAGGCGTATACGGTAGCAGAACAGTCCCTCAAAATACACAGTGATTCACAAGTACCACCTTAAGATGTGTCCCAGCCTCCGTACTTTCTTAATTTTCTCCTTTCAGTACGTGTAACCCCTGCAACATTGCAACATTTCCAGGTAATTTTGGCAGTATCACGTTGCCTCAGGGACGACCTTACCGCACCTTGTGTGAGCCCTTGCTGAGGCCCATACTTGCAAAGCCTCTCATTATTTCCTTTTGTTTATATTACCTTTTTACATTGCAATTTTTTTTCGGTATTTTTCAGAGGGAAGCCTAATTGTAAAACAAAATTGTGCTTTACAGTACATTACCGCAAGCTGTGCCCTTAGATGGCTGCAGCCTGAAGGGATACTGCAAACCAATAGCGGCACCCGGAAGTCGCCACTAAAATGCCACCGAAGGTCACGGACCACCGACTTTGCAAGCAGATTGTACGGTTAGATAGTAGTACGGTTAGATAGTGTGGTTAGATAGTAGATCAGCCAATTAAATTTAATGGGCATGATATTGAAGCGGTTGAGCACCACAAGATTCTTGGCGTTACATTCTCCCTATATTTAACATGGAATTTACACGTTGAGAGAATATGTAAGAAGCTGTGCTCTGCAACTGGGGCAATATCACGTACACGCGCAATTCTTCCGGTAAAAATAAAACTTCAATTATATTACGCTTTGTTTGCTCACAAATTAATTATTGCAGCTTGGTGTGGCTAACAACAACTAAACAGAACCTAAACAAAATTCTCGTGCTACAAAAAAAGGCTTTTCGTCATATATTTTGCCTATCTATCTTCCACCCTATATTTTTTTCAGCGGTACAAACTTCTTCATGTAAACTATATGTACGAGTACAGACTCTTACGCTCACATTACTTTTCACCTGTCGGTTTTCGGTCACTTTTAGCAATTACTGGTCCATTGCAGCATCACACTAACATCCTGAACACACGCAGTAAAGACACATCGCTCGTACCCTTTTTCCGCACCGACTACAAGCTCCAGTCTTGACGTCACAATCTTCCGTCCATATTAAACAAATATCAACACATCAAATGTTTAACACCTGTTCAACTTCTACAGCTTTTTTCCAATTTGTAACGCAGTTTTCGCTACAGTATTTTCTAGTTATTTGTTCATAGTTTCCTTCCATTTGCTCACGAAGATGCCTTCTCATTATTCATGTGATTTGTGTCAATCTTATAAGCTTTTATCTTCGTGTTCGGGCGCGAATTAACGGCAGGATGACTTCTTACTTTTTCGAACTGGTTATTAACAAGGTTAGCTAAGAGTGATTACATAGGTGCGTACGGTCCAGCGTCCATTTTGCGTCTCTTCCTTCTTCGTCTTCCTCCCCAGGGTTGCTGGTCGCCCGGTCGCCCAGGGTTGTCGGACGACTGCGCTTTTTCCGCTGCCCGGGTTCGCCGCGCATCGGCAGGTTCGCTAACAATCGGCCATTCTGGCATCAGAAGCGCCCTCGCTTTCGTCCGAAGGCTCCTCAAAATCTTCAGTGTCTCGACGGTCCACACGATTGCCGGCAGCTCCAACTTACTGGTATGGTAGAACCTTTCAACTGTGCTGGTTTTCTTGCTGACGTAGTAGACGGGGCGTAGGACGTCATTGTCGTTCGCCTGCAGAAGAATGCCCGCCAACCCGTTAGTACAGGCGTCGGTGCGCACCTCTGTTCTCGCCTTCGGATTGTAGAGCTGCCGCATTGGATGTGATGTCAATGCGCTCTTCAGGGCCTGAAATGCGTCCTGTCGATCCTGGTCCCAGCGAAATGCCTCACCTTTTCGAGTTAACCGACTCAGCGGCTCGCTCACCTCTGCGTAGCGCGGGACAAAACGTCTGAAGAAGCTGGTGAGCCCGAGAAACCTCTTGACTTCATGAAGGCCCTTCGGCACTGAGAACTCGTCGATTGCTTTTACTTTTTCTGTTCCCGGTCTCACGCCGCCTTCACCGATGACGAAGCTAAGGTACTCGACCTGGTGGTCCGCGAATCTACACTTGGAAAGTCGGAGTGTCAGTCCTGCGTCGCGGAGAGCTCGAAAAACTTTCGTCAGCCTTTCTAGCATCTCTTCGAAATTTTTCGCAGGTACAAGGATGTCATCCAAGTAGCATACTGCTATGGTGTTACGGGGATTTCCCAGAGCTGTATTCATGAGGCGCTGGAACTCTGTCGGTCCATTCGAAAGTCCAAAAATGAGTCTTTCAAACTTCCATGTTCCATCTGGGGTCACAAAGGCGGTCTTCTCTTTTGCAGATTCCTTCAAAGGGATCTGGAGAAAGCCATGTGCGAGGTCAAGCGTTGTGAAGAGCTTGCTTCCTGCGAGCTGCTCGACAGCGTCATCAATTAGTGGCAAGGGGTACTTGTCCTTGACTGTCTGTGCATTCAGCTTCCGATAATCGACTACAAGTCGCGGTTCTCCGTTTTTTTTTTGCGCACGAGAAGTACCGGGCTTGCGTAAGGAGACCGTGACTCCGTCACAATTCCTGCTGCCTTCCACTCGCTGACAATTTTCTGTATTGTCTCACGCTCTTCTTTGCTTGTTCGGTACGGCCAAGAAGAAATCGGCGTACTTCCGTCTTTCAGGACAATGTCCATTTCGATGAGGTTGGTGCAACCTAGCTCATCAATATTCGTTGCGAAGCATTCGCGGTGTTGGTTGAGGAGTTTGAGTAGGGCTTGACGTTCCTCAGTCGTTACACCGTTACCTGTTGCAACATCCTTTTCATGAATCGGATCCGCGCTTGCCGTCTTCACTTGCGTTGTTTCGCTCGTTGTACTGAGCTCAGCTGTGTCAATGTTTACTTCTTCCACTCCACCCAGGCTCATCCCCCTCTTCAGAACCTTCTCGCAGTCGGAAGTGTTTGCCACAGGTATACTGAGCTGTTCGTCGGCAACATGAAACACGCTTCCAGTGATCGTACCCTTTCGCTGGTACAGGAAGTCAGTCTCGCCTTCGAGGTCTACACTTGCTGTGATGAAATTCACTGAACGTGGCTCGAGGGCCACATCGTTCTTTGTCGTGATTTTGATGGCTTGATTTTCGGTGAAGGGTTCCAGATACTTGAATGTTTCATCTCTTTTGTCCATTATCTTGAATGTATTGTCGACCTTGACATAGGCGATGTTAGGCAGCTCTGTCCAGGTACGACTAATGATAACAGAGAAGTGCTGGGCTGTGTCCGGCACGACATGAAGCGAGACGTCTTCGCCTTTCACGCCATCAATCTCTATTGTCGTTTTGAATTTTGCAAGACATTTGACAGGGCTTTGGCCAAATCCATATAGCTCCATTTTATCTTCTTCGAAGCAAGGGCAACAACCCATGGCGTCGGATGCCTTGATCGCACAAACTGCACTTCCGGTGTTGACGAGCGCATCACAGCTCTTCTGGTTGACCACCGCAGTCTTGACGTACTTGATGTTGGGTAGCTCGTTAGTCGAAGACGCAGACACGTATTGTGATGGCTGCCCAGCCCCCGGCTTTATAGTTTCGTTGTTGCTGCGGTGAACGGGCATCGGACAGTCTCTAACAACGTGACCGTATTTCCGGCATCTGTAACATTTCGGTTCTGTGGCCTTTTCAGCGCTAACTCGCTGCTCGATCTGCTTCGGCTTCGTTTCCACGCCTGCTGGTGTGGCTGACACATGCTTGCTTCCGCCCTGGCTGGGTGGCCGGTGGCTTCCATGGGAGCTGAGGTAGGCTGCCTCCCCTGCTTCGAGGCTTTTTGCCGCCTCAAGCAGCTCCAAGGATTTAGTGAAGCTTGCTGCTTTAAGCCGCAGTATCGCAGCGTGGTTTGCATTCTGCAGGCCCGCAATGATAAGATTCTTCCATTGCGCAGTGTCCTCCTTGATGTCGCACTTTGAGCAGAGGTAACTCTTGTCGAAAAAATAGTCGACAACAGACTCGCGTGGACCTTGCGTACGGCGGAGCATTCTCTCGTAGAGGGCAAGCGGGTTGCTCTCGTCGTCGGGAAAGACCTTCTGCAGCTCCTCCGCCCATTTCTCCCAGGTCTCCAGCTGCTTCCCCCTAGCTCTGTGCCACTTCAGGGCAGTCCCGCTGAGCTTCGACGCTGCCACAGCGAAAACGACACCGTCCCTCCAGCCGGCCCGCCCCGCCACCACCTTGGCATTCGATATCCACTCCCTTGCGCTCCCTCTCGCTACGGCCCCCGCAATGGCGGTGCCCGAGAAGGCGGGAATGGATGCCGACAAGTCCGGCATTGCTGTAACAAGTGCGTTGCCTTGGTGTTGGGCTGCCAACAGCTGTACGTGGGCTAGTTGTTCGGTGAGCGTCGTGAGCGACTTGATTATTTCCCTGTCTTGGGACATGGCGATGCTTTAGGGCTGGCTGCTAGCTGACCGCTTCACTTCAGGGAGTCAGAGTAATGGAAGGAGGCTCACCGCTGCTGTCTTCACGTAGTCGGCGTCGCTTCGGTTGCCTTTTTCCCGTTGCTACAGGCTTCCGGAGGCGGTAAATCCCACTTCTGATTATAAGCTTTTATCTTCGTGTTCGGGCGCGAATTAACGGCAGGATGACTTATTACTTTTTCTAACTGTTTATTAACAAGGTTAGCTAAGAGCGATTACATAGGTGCGCACGGTCCAGCGTCCATCTTGCGTCTCTTCCTTCTTCGTCTTCCTCCCCAGGGTTGCTGGTCGCCCCGTCGCCCAGGGTTGTCGGACGACTGCGCTTTTTCCGCTGCCCGCATTCGCCGCGCATCGGGAGGTTCGCTAACAATCTGTAACAAAAAATGCAGTGTTTTTGCACACTTTTCTTAGTGACCTACTTGTAAGTGTTTCTTATTTTTTGTAAAGATTAATATTTCATGTTAACCTTTTTTTCATCATTATTATCAGTATTGTTGTTATTTATTGGTGTCATTTATGCTGCCTTGTAAGGGTTGCCTGTGCCTCGTCAAGCTGTTTGATTACAGCTTTTAGCCCAGGTGACCCACCAGCCTTTCTGGTAAATAAATCTCAAGGTCAGTTCAGTTCAAGTTTAAAATATAGAAAAGCAAAGAGGCTTGCCACTGAAAGATGAGTTTAGTTACATGAACTGAAAATGCTGACACCTTCAGCTCCTCTTCTAAAAGTGAAGGCATAAGCAAAGCATAGATATTTTATGTCTGATTAAAATTTCTTTAATAAATCAACCAGTCCAAGGGACATAAATAGAATGGGCATCAAAGTGACACAAGTAGTATAGTTATTCAAAGAGAAGTGGCAGCAACAAGATCCCAGTAATGAAGGGACCGATAAAGTGCTTATTTGGTTAGAAACAGTCGCATAGAGTGAGCTCCCGACTTATCCAAGAGAGCCAGTTGTTGGTGTTGCAGTGCCCCAGAAGCACTTGCACTTGCGTTACGGGGAAAAAATAAACAATACTTATTAGATGGCGCAGCATGATGCACTTTTCACCAAGGTATCTTTGCCACCATGGTACACATTCCTTTTCCAGTACTCATGAAATTGCTAGCCAGAAGGGAGGCATCAGAGGCAAAAAAACACTCACTTCAGTCATTTCATTTTCTGTGAAATGCTTGATCACATTCTTCACTATCACGTGAAATATTTTATTCTAATTTGTTTTGCTGCAGTAGTGATCTACCACATCTGGCACACACCTAAGTGCTCTTTTATGACTTTGTCGTATTAACCAAGAAGCTCAGGTAATCGCAGAAATTTTCAGTGAAAAGCTAGAGCAACACTTTCTGTTGGGCAAAGAGCTCCACAGAAGGCGGCAACGTGGATGCTGAACTGCCAACTTTTATATCAGAAGAAACGGGGACAGCTATTTGTACACCTTCCTAGCTGTCAGATACACGATGAAAAAAGCTAGGCAAGGTCCATTTGATATGAAAGCTTGTATCACGGAACACCAAAATAAGACAAAAACATTCGACAAGGAGATTTTTTTTAGGCGGAAAAGACAGGGAATGGGCCAGCAAGAATTTGCGCAGCTGTATCTATGAAGCAGCAAAAAACCAAAGGTTGCGAAGAATGGCCAACAAGAAACATGCCAAAAATCACGATGAAAACAAGTGAAAAAATAAGACATGCTCTTGAAGGTTACAAGTGATAGAAGAGATAAAGAGCTCAGAGGGCAGCAAGTAACAGGCCAAAAAGCTAAAAAGTTAAAAGTGATAAAATTTGACAATGAGGGAAAAGACGAAGTGTAAAACCAGGAGCAAGTGGTGAAGGCAAGAAATAAAAAAATACTGCTGAAGGCCCAGGATACACATGATGAGACAAGTGTTGTGTAGCTAAAACCAGGCATTGGATGGCAGGTAGGCTAGTTCTTTTTCTGATAATGAGTAATGCTGCCACATTGGCATTCACTGTCGGAACTGTAAAATTTTGGAAACGACGTTTATCCGAATTTCAAAGAATGGAATTCATAGCGAAGAACAAGAACTCACTGGGTTGTGAAATCATAAAAGCAGGCAAGATACTGGCAATGAAGGACCAGTGCATAAGGAAACCTTCAGTTTCATTATTTGAAAAAGTACCAGCCTATTTGTCATGCAATACCAGTTTTTATATATGCAACGCTTGTCTCACCATGTGCACCCTCGGCCTTCAGTCATATTTTTAATTTTTTGCCTTCACCACTTCTGGTTTTACATTTGGTCTTTGACCTCATTGTCACTTTTGCGACTTTAATCTTTTTAGCCTTTTGCCCTGTTATTCATTGGCCTGTGACGTTTTTATCACTTTTATTGGTTTTAGCTTTTAAGACCATGTCTTGTGCACTTGTTTCCACCCTGGTTTCTTCCATGTTCCTTGTTGGTCATTCTTCGCTAACTTTGCTTTTCTGCTGTGTCCTAGAAACAGCTGTGCAGATACTTACTGGCTTATTCCCTCTGTTTTTTCAGACTAAAAAAACCACTTGTCACATTGTTTCGGGGTATCTCCTGATATGGTTTCACCTTTTTTTGCCATGTGTGCTGACAGGAAACTGTACAAAAGTTGATCATTCAGTGCTTCAGTCCATGTGGTCCTCCTTCTGTGTGGTCTGTTGTCATTTTTTTTTTGCCCTGGTTCCTCACAGATTGCCAAAAGCCAGTAGAACAGCCATGAAATACCATATATGCTTTTTATCTTGATGAGGTGCTCTAAGACATTCTTGAAGAGTTTCTTCGCTTGTGCCATGATGAGTTCATGCTCCTTGTCAGTGCATTTGCTATGCTTCATTCTTAGACTTGCCTCTGCGCAAGCTTGATATGGTGCGAAGTGGTTTGTCAAATATTTGAGGCTTCTAAGAATCTGTGCCATGTGCCTCCAGTCATTTTATCCAGTTGCCGCTGGTGATTACATGGGATCCCTGTCAAAGAGCTTGCAGCAGAAACAGAGTACTCTGTCTTAATATGTTAAATATCCAGCGTCCACTGAAGACTGTTGTTTTTTTAGGTGTCTTTGAGAAACCTTGTTTAGGATATATGGTAATGCTCACCTAGGAGAAATTAGGAGAAATTGATTAAAAGGAAAGGATTCCCACTGGAAAATATTAAAGAACAGCCATGTTGAACCTCATTTCTTAGATCAAAAATGTCCAAGGAATACATGGTTCTAATGTACCCCCCCCTCCTTCAAATCCCCCCCCCCCCTTCCAGTTGCACCCATGAATCTGCCCCTGCAATAACCACTAAAATGTCTTGAATGGTTGTAATATTCGGTCATGGACGGGACCGGCCGGATTTACTTTGGTGTTATCGTAGTCAACATGTGTTACGTTGGTGTACATATCCGTGAAGCAGCAGAGAAGTGGTATCCAGATTTTTAAGTTGTGCGTAAGTTTCCTAGAACCATGAGTACACTCCACCTGTCCCACTTTTCATGCAATCTCTCTTCTCTGGGTCGCTGTGTTTCACGATACTGGCCTTCCCAGGGCATTTCCGCTTCTTTTGAAACCATTATTTAGCTCATGAAGCTGATGTTTTAGTCTTGCCTTCTCCGCTTTTAATAGTGACTACAAAAAAGCAAGCATAACAAAATTTTGATAGCTTTAAATTGGGTGACAGGAAAATTGAAACCTTTTTCCAGTTGGATATGTAGAAAATGGTACAAGCGTTATATTTATCATCACGGATTCCTTCTGTTCCTAATAACAGTGCCTTGGCTGCAGACTGGTGTGAAGAAGGTCTGGCGTACCACTTTTCTGCATACACATGGGCAAAAGTTTAGTGGGGCGAAACAGCTATTGTCGACATGAGCTGAACATACTCAGGTTAAACAGTAGGCCGTGCAAAGTTAGCCAGGCTAGATCAGGTTAGTTTTAACCTTACTACGATAATTCATCTTGTTCCTGTACTTTAAAAAGGGCTTTTTCCATCGTCTCTGCTTTTTCTTGAAAACTGTCACAATGCACGAGCAATTTTAGCACTTTGGTATTCTTTTTCTTTCATAAATTGTCTTGCTTAGAACTGCGCATAAGGCAAGACAGCTTGTTAGGAGAGTTCATTTGCACAGTCCATGGCTACAATGCAAGAGGCAGGACAGGTGATTGGGTAGAAGCAAACGAATTTCAAAATAAAAACAAACCATGCCGACATAATGCCAGACACAGGAAATCAAATCTCTGTTTCTAAGTTGCCAGAACGCTGCACAAAATTTTTGTCTACATCTATGCACATAGCAACAATAGTAGCACTACAACCATTCTTTACAAAATCATTCAAATTTTCTGTGCCCATTTTCTCGCCATTCAGAATTAAAACATTTTTTTTGTCCAAGGCAGGTATTTCTTATGAACGAGTAACTATGGGCTCACAGTCCAAAATCCTGTGAGTCTCAAAAATGATGATTAGCAAAAAGCCCAGTCTACATTTAGGTCTGTAATTAACGCCTAAAATCAAGCAGTGCTGCTCTGCAGCACTGGGTGCCTAAAAGAAGAACTAGCTATAATGAAATTCTCACAGAGCAGAGCATGCAAAAGGGAGAGAAGTGGTGCACACATTATTTCCTACCGCCATTAAATGCAATACAGCTTGAAACAGTCAGATGTGTTCCGATTTAGATAATGCACAACGCGTGCTGAAGGCAGTATTAAGTTCAAAGATGGAAAGAATCTGCACAACTGAGACGGTACAAGGGCTAAGCAGTGAACTGATAAAGCTCTCTAAGCACAACTGTCCTCCCCTACCCCTTTCCCTTCTGCCGCAGCAGAGCTTACAGGTGGAAAGAATGTCATTTAGATGGTCCTGCCCGCAACAAACGACACCTGAAACTATGCCGCGTCTGTGAGGTGCATGCACCCTTTGCAACCCTGTACAGTAGCGAGTTATGCACTCATTTTGGCATGCTTCAGGCATACATATTGTCTCCCTCATTTTGAAGAGCTCTGGAAATGTCTCTTTTGAAGGTCAAGGGACAGAGGGAAGGCGGGTAGAGGATGGGAGGATGTAGCATAACACCCACAGGGCAACTCAGCATCCCCATTTTGGTGACGGCTTGTGCGATTGCACCGGTCACCCTCCCCTAAAGCTAGAATTGCTCCCACTTGTCGGAGACATGTTCACTGCTAATGGAAAGTTTGGGTTTTTTCTCTTTTGTATTTTGATTTGCATTCATTTGAGCGTGAACTGTTAGGGAATGCTTCATATTGTGACTATAGCTGGATACAACTGAAGAATGCAGCAGCAAATGCCCCTATGGTGTTGAATGATTCTGACGACTTCATTGTTAATTCCCATGCACTTGCTAATCCATCACACCAGCTGGCAAAGGGAAAGGATAAACCACAAAGTAGCGAAAATAACCACAACATCGTAATGGTTGGTTGGTGCCGTCGACTGGAAGACTTCCTTTTTGCGGTATTTGAGCCTACAGTCTTGAATTGTATACTATGCAAGATAACCCATGCATACAGCATTGCATATTGTTGTGGCATATACCTCGCTATGTGTGCCTCAATAATCTGGCTCCTCAGTCAATTACGTGAGGATTGCTGATGAGAGATACAGCATTGTTATTGCTGCATTTGACATGAAGCTTTCTTGATGGGTGCGCTGTAAGCCGCACATATTTCTTCCAAAGTGCATCTGTAGGGGGGGATTTATATGTGGAAGGAGTGAGGAGCCCAGGATGCTGTATAGGCACGCTCAGCTGTGTTGACTAGCCTCGAGGACTGCTATGCGCGATAGTGAAAGTACCTTTTCCTTGCAGCCCAGTTCAAACTGAGCATAAGCCAGGATACTGAAAAAGGCTGTTAGTACTTGCATTGTTGAGGCCTGCATGTGAGCCGTATCGTATGGGGAAAATGCTACAGCACTGAAAATGTGCGACTTCCAATGCTCAACGAAAAGTTTTATTCGATGCTATTGCTTAATATTGTTTTGATTCTGCCTACAGAGAATATTTTGTGTGCATTCTGCATGTGTCTTTGGCTGGGTTATTGCTTGAGGTTGTGGTCAGAAAAGTTTTTTACTCAGGGCAGCAGGCACTTTGCACTATTCTTGGACAGTGGAAGCTGAGTGCAGATTTAAGAGGGTAACGTCACATTCACGTAACAGCTTGCTCTGCAGCACTAGACCTCGTTTTAGACTTGCGTATCACTAGTTGGGCATTAGTAATACAAACAAGCCTCTGCTCAGTTCTGTTAATTCCAGCTTCACTAAAATGTGCATATCCCTCGTCATGCATCTGAATCAATGTAAAGACAAAGCACGTCAATATGTGCTGCAAACTTACTTATTACCTGTCAAAAGATTTTTGCTTACGGCTGTACTTTCGGGTGACACAGAATAGGCTTGCTGATGATTCGGCCTGTGTATACATAGACATTGCTACTCTGGTGTCGAAGAGCGCTTTGAAGGAACATTGAATGGAAACTGAAGTTGGCCTTTGTCGAGAGGCTACTGTCTGATTGCAAGGAGACTGAAATGGTGCTTTTACAAGCTACATAAAATGAAGTAACAAAGTGCAGGTGTTGTCATCATTGCCTCATTTTCTAAGTAGACTGCAATCTACTGACACGTCAGATTTCTGGGTGCAGATAACAAGGCCCTAAGCAGCCCCGCAACTAACTTCAAAATGTGGTCATGAAGTCCTTTTCGGCGTATACATCAGAATTTAAATTTAGTGACCGGCAAATTTTTAAATGTAGTTTTCTCAGCAATAAATGCATTTTTTCGCTGCCACACTGACATTAACAAATTGGTTTCATTCGATTTATTGGGGGTTAACGTTCCAAAGCGACTTACGCCATGAGGGACGCCGTAGTGAAGGGCTCCGGAAATTTCGACCACCTGGGGTTCTTTAACGTGCACTGTCATTGCACAGCACACGAGCCTCGATAATTTCGCTTTCATCGAAATTCGGCTGCCGCGGCCGGTATCGAACCCACGTCTTTCGGGTCAGCAGCCGAGCGCCGTAGCCACTGAGCCACCACGGCGGGCAACAAATTGAGAAAGTGCAGACAGAATGAATTTTTCCCAAGAACAACACGTTGCATGGAGTTGTTTTTGCATCCCTTTAAAACCTAGTGTTGGAGTTCAGTGAGCAGCTTTCACGCAAGTAACAAAACACTATGGTTGTTAAAAACCCTATTAAAGTGAACATTTAGGAAAGGTTTATTTTGGCTTCAAGTCTGGTTTTGTACTGAGTACTAAAGATTACTGGATATATTCACTAGTGCACACAATGAACTAAAATGTGGCCTACAAAGGAATTAAATTTTGGGATAGAAGGAGGAGCGCAGTCTTCTTGCAATGTTTATTATTTCTTTGAAGGCAATATAGATATGCTCAATGTCCGAGGAGTAACAACGCTCAGTCCTTGTTTCAGGACCATTGCAGCTGTGAATCCTACCCGGGGAGCGAAGGCAGAGCACTCGAAGAAGAAGCAACACTGCCTCTCTTCAAAAGTTGCTTGCCTCATCATGCAAGACTTTGACTTTTAACTGTTCTGAAATGTGACAACTTGTTAAATCAATATTTTATGTGTACGATGTGATAAACCAAACAGCCTGTGGCATGCCTTATCATGCAGTAGTCACAAGAGTGGATGTACTATGTGTAGAGAATCAATGTTATATGGTTACACTGAGAAGTCAAACAGCTTGTGGCATGCTTTATGTCCTGTTGCTTCTATCACTTCATTTCGTACTAGTGTCAGGCAAGACACAATTTGCTTAAGATGCCTTATTTATGCTTATACTTGCTGTTACACTTCAGTGGCTGGTTGTATGAATTGTAGCACTACTTTCTATCTTATCTGTGTTACTTTTTTCATTTTAAAGTTATTGTAGTCTCAAGATAAGACCCACTAACTGGAGTGAAATAATGTTTTGCAGTTAAACTGTGATAAGGCAAACAGCCCATGGCATCCGTTATGTCCTGTTGCTTTCATCTTGCTGCTTAATGCAGCACTAGTCATGAGCAAAGCATATTTTTCCAATACTCTCCTTTTGCATATGCTTGCCATTAGTTTAGTGACTGTTTGTGTTCATTGTTCAGGTATTATTACTTTGTGTCGTATTCATTGTATTGTATTACTATTTTAGAGTGAATCATGCCATTCTGTATGAATGGCAAGTGCAATGGCGGACACCGCCAGCCTAAAAATGTAAAATTCGAGCAAGTATCGGAGGAAACGCATGAACGCGTCGATGTTACGAGCGTGGCCAACATTCATTTGCGAACCTAGCATGCGGAGCATTGATGCAGAACATACAAGCTGACATCTACCAGTGATTAACAAGCATTCCCGCATTCCCTCTAGAAGCTACGAGTCCCATTTCACGGCCAACAGTGCGTTTTGCTCGACATATGTCTGGGACCGTTCCGGCTACAACACGGGCTGCCAACGAGTTGCTCACAGTGTGTTAGGAGCAGTGGGAAGAGAAGCTCAGGTGCAATGAATGCCCTTAAAAGCGTAGAAGACACTTTTTGGCCCACAAGCTGCTTTGAAGTGTTAATCCACAAACGCGACTTGTGTTTGCAACTCGTTTCCCGAGACCTAGCCCGAGAAGAGACGAGAATTGGCAGGGAGGAGAGACACCTCATCCCGTCAGTTTGCACATGAAGTACGTGTGAGCGAAAGAAGACCATGCTTAAGAGTAATTCGCCTTTAAAGCCCAGAAAGCTGCAATGAACCAGCGATAAAGCCAGCGGTGCCTGTGAATGTGTCCATGCTTGCGGTGGCGGCAAGCTGCCAGCCACGCGAGCGTCTGTATGCCAGCCACGCGAGCGTCTGCATGCCAGTCGCTGTGAGCGCGACGAGTGGCACCACCGAAGGTCACTGTCCTCTTGTCTGCTGTGACGTGAGCGTCTCGCCATATAACGTACTCTATCCACTACCACATGCGAAAAAAGGCTAAGGGCTCATATACGCGGCGCCTAACGACGTACGCGCACAGTGAGAATAACCTGCATGATCGCGAAAAAGCTAGAAAATTACTTGCACTAATCGTGCTGCTATCACAAAGGCACCATGTATGCATACGCACGCATGTCCTGCTCCTTGCATAAATGATCAAGGTGACTCCCATATCAAGTTTCCACGTTTCAGTTTGATAGCGGCGCATGTTGCTTATCATAAGATCAGAAATATATATATATATATTTTCGACTTCGTTCATTGCCTCTGCTGAAAATTTCAGCATTTCAGGACAGTGACACAACCATCTCGCTAAATATAGAGAACAGTGTAAATATCCTAAGTCCCAGTACAGCCGTCAGTGTATTTGAACACCGACACCTAGAAAGGACGCGCGCGTGGGCCGTTGCCTCGCGCCTTAGCTGTAATTTCCCGGCGGAGCAAGAACCCGAATATTTGTCTGCTTGCGTGGCGTTATATCTCGCGACGCCAAGGATTGGGTGACGAGTTCTGCGACATGAAGTCGTGCCGCAAGGATTCGGTCACTGAGTGACTTCCAGGATGTGCTTGTTCGGGGCTCCCCCTCCGTGACCAGGGGGCTCAATTAACTCGCGCGAACTCTGGGTCTCGGTACTTGAAACGGGCATTGAATGCCAATTCACACTCGCAAGTAGCAAAGGGCATGTGACCAGCAGTCGCTTGCGATCAGGCAGCAGCTCTACGACACCGTTCCTCACACCTACAAGGGTGACCTGCGAGTCGTCTGCTCGTTTTATTCTCACGTGAACTGAGAAGTCTCGGGAGTGACGTCAGTCGCATGCTTTGGCCCAGTCTCCTGCGCCCTCGCGCTCGGTCCTTTAAAGTGGTCTGGTTCCTCGCTATTAACAGTGTGCTACTACAACCTGAGCGAAAAGGAGAATGTCGTGGCGGTTTTGATATGGGCCACGGCCATACAATCGTTAGGGCGCGCTTCTCGGGGCCGGTCTGCCGGCCGGGATGCCGGCGTCCGAAATATGCACTGGTATTGTTTATTGACGACCAAAGCTCTGGGATAGAGTATCGTTAGCCAATGTCTAGTTGTTCAAGCGATAACAGCAACACAAATTTCCTCCCATAACCGCTTTGCTGGTGCTCTGCAGTTTTCCTGGCCTCTGCTAGCTCCGCTCCTGAAGGATCTAGTCGCGGAAACCGAGCATATCTTTATTTCCGTATGACGCGGGGTTCACTGTAAAACGGTGCCGAGGGTAGCACCGCAGTGCTGGCCAGTTCCGAAGCGCATTCAGCTACAGCGTCTATGTGAAATCGGCTAGGTTTAGCGACGACAAGGGCAGCCAGCGAGCAGCGCACAGTTTGTCGCCCGCGGCGACCGCGATCAGCGTCGTTGCCGAAAGCTTGGCTCGCTGAATGATTGGCTTGCGAATCGCGCACGCAAGGCTGGAAAATCGAGCAGTGAGCGACTGGCCTGCGACTGAGCGAGACTTTATGCCCCCGTTTGCAGCACAGGTGAACAAATTAGCACACATGTATGCATGGAATATCGGCTGCGTTGCGGCGATTCTTAAGCTCTTCCTCGACGCCTTCATCACCGTTCGGGTGGACCCGATAATATCTTTATTTCACTACGAGACATAGTTCACAATAAAACGTACTTACGGTGAAAAGAGTAGCACCTCAGCGCTAGCCAGTATCGAAGCGCTCTCAGCTCGGTCATCGAAGTGAAACCTGCTAGGCTTAGCTACGAATACGGCAGCCAGGGAGCAGGCCGAAGCTCGTCGTCCGGCGCGCTCGCGAGCAGCGCCATTGCTGAAAACTCGGCTCGCTAACAGATTGGCTCATCAACTTGCAAATTGTAGTCGCAAGGCTGGCTAATGGAGCAGCTAGCGTCTGGCCAGTGACTGAGCGCAAGTTCGCAGCACAGGTAAACAACTTTTAGCACACAATTGCTTGGGATACCGGCTGCGTTGAGGAAGGCTTTTCTTAAGCTCGTCCTCGACGCCATCCTCACCGTACGTGACACACAGGCTGACAACTTGAATTCCAGTACGTGCTAAAGTAAGCTGCTCGTAGTTCTCGGAACAATCTGAACTCGAAAACACAGTTGCTTCTGTCGGCTTCCATGTGGGCTCTTCCTAGTGAAAGTACACTCGAACAGGATGCGGCGAGTGCGGGCCGCTGTTTCATATGAGCTAAAGCGTGATGCAAGTATCGTCGTAGTTCCGTAACTCAGTTGATATCAAAGTAATCCGCTTGTACGGGTCACATTTAAGCTCGCAGTTTCATGTAGATCTCCGTCGAGCATGCCAGTGTCGCGTAAAGTAATGCATCGCAGCTGCTCTCTGTCCTACCGCTCGCGTCGAACATATCATTGATATGGACCAGTTTGCGATACTGTGTATTTTTTTTCCTTTTTTGTGGCAATTAATGGATTTTAGCTGCTGTCAATCGAAATTGTATTCCGTCAACAGCGTCGTCTGCGCCGTCGTCTGCTAAGACATCCGGGGTCTGGGTGATGGGATCACAGGATCGCAGCTTCTACAAACGGCATGCCAGCAAAAGTAACTAAAAGTGCAATGGTATTCGCAAATAATAAAAAATAACATAAAAAATTTAATTTCATTTTGTTGCGAACACAATTCAAATATTAATAATAAAAAAGTGAATTTGTGGGTTTTTTGAACGACGCAAATGTATAGAAACCAAGGGCAAAACTGCAGCCGTCGGCGCCATGTTTAGCGCCACGGCAGTGCGAGCGTCGCGTCACGTTTGTATTATGTGGGTTTTCGTAGCATTGGTCGAGTGCTCGTGCGGCGGACATGTATGAAGAACAAAAGTGTGTGTTGGAAGCCAACGACGCGAATTACGCCCTGTGAACTTTGGTGAGTTTGAAGGGGTAAAGCCATGAAGAAGGGCAGCGCTACGACTTCTAGCCATCTGGAGATGCAAGAAAGAAGAATGCGCGGTTTTGCTAAGCCTGGATGAGCCGCATGATCGGTGAATACCGTCTATGTTTCTTTACTAGTGATCTCTATTCACACGCGTTATTAGTGTGCGCCTATACTGGTATGGCAGTGGAGGCAGTCTGCGTGCGGTTGCCTCAGCTATAATGCGTTACCAGAAAAGAACAGGCGTATAGCCTGCATGGCAACTGTTGCTCCATAGTCTCTCTCTGCGTTTAGTACTCGGGTGCCGTGGTAAATAAGAATGCCACCAGATATTACAATAGAGTTATGCGTTCGCTAAATAGCGCTGCGAAAAACTACAGCATGTGTTTGCTACATTCCAATAGCATATATTTGTGCTACGTAGGAGACGACGGTGAGCGAGCAGTGCCACGTTAGCGTGCTCTCGCTAGGCCAGCCAGCTGCGGACAGACAAGGGAACCGACAACGGTCGAGTTTACTCGCAGCTCGTGGCCATCGGATTGATTTGTGCTACGTAGAAGATGACGATGAGCGGCAGTGCCGTGCGACGGAGCACTCGCGCTAGGCCAGCAGCGAACAGAGTGCTCGGTGTTGGTACTCATCGGATTAGTGCTTACGGCTTAATATTCGTCATACAATTTTCCCCCTCATACTGTGCTTTCCCATGGAACAGAATTTGAGACAGTATTATGTCAAAGTTAGATCGTTCTTGCGTCTGCCCTGAGGTGTAGGTGTCGATGCTTCCTCGCCTTCAGAGCTTTGAGAACTGTTTCGGATGCAACTGCGCACTTATTTAGGATTTCAAGCTTTTTGCTATGTGCCTCGTTTGTGCGGCCCGCTTTCAAGTCGTTCGCGATCGGTGATGGTTTGTTATTGATTTTCACTTTCTCTTATTTATTCTTGGTTGACTGCCACCAGCTGTGCTGCCGGCGATTCTCCGCGCTCGGAACTATTCCCAGGCACGGGACCCTACCCACAGACCTCCCTGCAACACTCTCACCAGTTTTCTTCGGTATTTTTTTCCCTTGCCCTTACTTGCATTGCCACTAGACAATTTTTTTGCAGTTTTTATTTGTGTGCAGATTTGTTAAATGCAATATCAATTTTCGTTTCATGCTGCGATGTGAGATATCGTGCCTCTTGCTAATGAATGCATGCCTTTTCCATCCTCTCTTGTGATTTGTGCAAAGCAGACTGGTCCACTGGTCGCTACGTTCAGTTTAAAAATATCTTAGATGCTGGTGCAAGGCACCCTAGTAGTAATTAACTAAATCCTGTGCATGCTATATTCGAATAGTTACGCTCTTTTCATCATGCATGAAAATAGTGGTATTCCAGCCTGCTCATATTTCAATGTGGTTGTGGCAGTCATGTAAATCTACTCAAAAAATGTATATGGGTGCATCACATACAATCTGTTCATTTCTTTTGTCATTGCTTTTTGTGTTCCTATGTTAATACCTTATTCTAATTTATGAAGCAGTAGACAATTTCTTCTCTTGTCATTCATGACATTGTTACGGCCACTGACAACAGTTGCTCTGACATATTTATTTGCAGTTGGCAGCTGCCAGTATCTGCTGGGCCATTCGTGCATCCGGCTTTTGGCTGTGCCATCTCTGCTCAGCGGTTTGTGGTAGGTATTGTTTTCCAGTGATGCATACCTTACCTGCCTATTTAGAAAAAATATTTTAAACATAGGCTCACAGCCAAGTTTAGCAATGCATGCAGAGCTCTACATGCACTTAGCAGCAGTACCTCCCTGTATAATCACATGAATCTGATCCTGAACTACATGAATGTAATTGCATGATCTGTTTGAAATAGTCGCTCACGTAGCTTTTGCCTCTGCTGCTGCTAACATAATTGAGTTTACACTGCTTCAGGTTGTTAAGACCCAACTTGAGACCCGCGATGATAACGGTGGCGGATTCAACAGCGGAAATTTAGAATGTCGTTTGACCCCCAAGATGACCCCACCAAAAAGAATGACTAGCTGGGAAATGGTCGATGGAGCTCTTCCCACGCTCGGCTCGGTGCCAACGACCTTCCCTTCTAGAAGGACCGACGACAGGGGAAGAAAGAATGCTCCTCGTCTGAGAAGACCCGGAACTAAGCAGAGGAAGCCAGCGCAGCTGCGGCTGCGACGTCATCATGCCACACCTGTGTTCGATGGAGCCGAGCTGCTAACAGTATGGTCGCCTCGCAGTGCGAAAGAGCTGCAGACTTACGTTTCCTCCTCGCCGGTTCCCATGGGTGGACTCTACAACAGGTGTCTTCGTTTGCTGTGTTGGGTAGTGCCGATCTTTGTGTCACGATGAATTGCCGCCTGGTGAAAGGGCGGAGCCTTGGGCTATTTAACCTGCGCCCAAAGTTAGCACGAAGGCTCTGAACCTTGGGTAATAGGTTCATCCAGTGGCTCTGGGCCTTGAGTAATAGGCTCATCCAGACGCTCGACGCGATGAACTCTTAAATGTCTGTTTCTTTGCTTTTCTGCCTTTCTTTATGTAAATAAGTGTCTTAAAAAAAGTGCGATAAAACCTGCTTGTTTTTCGTTCCCCAAATTCGAAGTCTGGGCCCCGTAACAACTGGTGAACAGCGGTGGGATCCGAAGCCTGGGATGCGAAGCCTGGGATTCGAAGACGGAACATCTGTGGATCAGCGATGGGAATCTGAAGCCACAAGCGACGACAACGGTCGGTCAGCGAGAGTGCAGCTGTCTCAGAACATGATCACGTGTGTGGGCGAGTGCTTGGCTTTTCCTTTGATGTGGACCAGGTTCTAAAAGAGGGTTAAAATTTAGAACTGGTAGACATCTGGGCTTAAAGCCTAGAGGTTTGATATTTTTGCATAGTTGTTTTGGAAATAGCTCAGACTCATAACTATCATGGACCTACAGAGACTGCAGAAGACAGACCTGTTGCTGTTGTGTGAGGAATTGGGGATTGATACAAGGGGTTCGGCACGAAAACCCCTGATCATTCAGGCAATTACTGATTTGGGGGCAGATGTTGAGGAGCTCAGTGAAGCGTGGAGCCTCATCGAACAAAAAAAGGAAGAGCAACTCAGACATAAAAAAGAGCAGGAAAAAGAGCAGCTCAGACAGCAGAAAGAGCGGGAAAGAGAAAAAAAGAGGCGTCCGCGCGAACGTGAGAATGAAGCAATATTACTGAAGCTAAAGGCTGAGCTCAGTAAGCTAGATATGGAGTTGAGCAAGAGGTCGGGCGGTTGTCCCCAGCAAGTGGTACCTCTTCTCAACAAGGAGGCAGATGAGATGGGTGAAACGATTATGCAGCGGGATATTGAGATCCCTAAGTTAGAAATGGAGTTGGGTGAGAGGTCGGGCAGTTGTCCCCAGCAAGTGGTACCTCTTCGCAACAAGAAGGCAGGCGAGACGTGTGAAACGATTCCGCAGCAAAGCCTCCCCGTGGAGAAAGAAGAAAAGCGAAAACATCGCGAGGCGATGTGCAGTGAAAGACAGGCTGAGCTAGATAGACTACGCGAACAAGAGTTGGAGGAGCACAGGTGTAAAGTTCAGTTGCTGAAATGGGAAACAGCGAGTGCTCGTTTGATAGTCTTTCGAAGAGGAGAAAGTTTCGAAGGTTGCATCGCAAATTTAGAGCAGATTTGCGCAGAGGAAGAGCTAGACCAGGGTTGTTGGTCTACGATGTTGGTGGCCATCCTCCCATGAGAGGTTTGCGAAGTATTAGGGCGCCTTTCCGACGAGGAGTTCGGCAAGTATGAGACAGCAAAAAGCGCTCTTTACAGGTATTTTGGCATACGTGTAGAGGCCGACCACAAATGTGGAAGTGTTGGCAGCGGGCTGCGCGCCCATATGAGTGTCAGCGACCAGCCTAGGGACCCCGCTTGGCCAGCTGGGGACACAGAAATTGCTCAGGAGAACAAGGAGAGGGCAGGTTTAAGCCCAGAAAGAAATGCCAGCTCGGCGGCTGCAGAGGAAGTATTTGTCGATTTAGAGGTGAAGAAAGAGGGCTGCACACCGCCAGCTGTAATAAAGAGACAGGGGATAGTTTGGTGGAAGGTGCAGGCATTAAGGAAGGTAGCGAGAAGGCCGGTTCTAGCCCTGGGAGAGATGCCGCTACGGCAATTGAGGCAGAGGTTCCGCGCCAGAAAGAGTGTAGCGAGTTGCAATGCCACCGCACCGAAAGACCGATTTCCGAAAAAAAGCGTCACGGAGAGTCACCGTATAGCAACGCTAAACCGCCAGGTCAGAGCGCAGAGCTAGCTGAGAGTGGCGATGCTACTCAGATTGCTGCGGTGACCCACAATATTAATAGCGCTGCTCCAAACTGCCGACTTCAGAACAGCGAGACATTAAGCTCTGCAGAAAGTGGAAAACAGACGGATTGTTTTGAGTTTCCGACGGGCAGTGGCGGACGCATAGCACCCATTGACAATTCGATGGCAAGCGCAGAATGCGGCTCAGCGCTGCATCAAAGGAAACAGCAGCTCAGCGAAAGCCAAATCAGTGCGGCTAGTGACAGACCACAGGAAAATGAGCTACCGTGTTAGGAGGAAACAGCAGCTAACAGTTCTTCAGGTGGGCCGTCGCGTAGGACAGAGAGCAAACCGCAAGTGGCATCGCTGCGCAGGAAAAATCGCGAACGCGACAAGCGATTGAGAAATGCTAGTGCAGGTGTAGATGCTAATACGAGGGCCGGCAGGTCAACTCAGGACGGCATCGCGAGAACTATTGACCAAAAAAGAAATTTTGCCGAAGGCGGATGCGCACAATGAAAGCGAAGTTGACTGCCCTTGCGGGGCGAAAGCGCTCTTCTCCATTGAGGGTATACATACGGCATTGCCCTTCGACAGGTGACGCATGCGACGTGCTAGGGAGAATAGCGCGCGACCGCAACACAAAGGGGCACTGCAGAGAGCGCGTGAGTCGGAGGGGGACGCGACAAGCAGGGACAAAAAAAATGGAGAAGGCGCCCATTCCGCAGTAAGTCGCGCGGAGGCGGAACCAATCAACCCCACAGTTTCCTTGAAGCACCTGCTTGTGGACCGGCCGTCCGCCCACGACCGCGCAGGGCGCGGCTGAAGAATGTCCAATTCGGGGAATAAGTGTTTGCCTTTTGTTTGTTGCATTGACTCACTGTAAAGAAACGAGACAGGGGTGAAGGCAAACGAGTTCCCAGCTTTTAGTGGTAGTGCTGAGTGGTTTTGTAACAACGTAATTATTCGCTCAGTTGTGCACATTTTGAAGATGTTTGCTCTTTTTAAAGTAGATGCAAGAGGGGACGCGGACTTACTTAGTTGTTCTTTTTAAGCAGTCCGGGATGCTCTTCAAGAACCAAATTGCTACTAAGTTTTTTCGTGCGTTTTTGAGTGAAAGTGTATAGTAGCAGGTTCGGTTTTCTCACCTTGCCTGGGTCCTGAGAGGTTTCAGTGTGAGCTTTTCTCCAACAGCTACACTGTAAGAAATGTGTGTGAAATGACAGGCATCTTTACGGAAATTTTCTGTTGTCATACAGAGAATATCTGTTTTGCGCCCTTAACAGAAACACGTTCACGCAAAAGAAAGTAATTTTCTGTTTTTGGAGCCGCAACACGCCCATTTCACCGAAAGTTGGTGACGTAAGCACCGCCGTTACACAAAAAAAGTGATCCTAAAAACCTTTGCTACTTTTCATCAATCACGTTACATATTTTAAGCGTCAAAAAGTTTCTATGCGCAATATTAGCGCGCAGAATGAGAAGCAGTACTATTTGCTGCGATCCTGCATTCATCGATTGACGGCATCATGGAGGACGGCATGGACGTGAGCCGGGAGCTAGGATAATACCGGCGTGCTGTGTCCGTGATTTTCACCGATCAGACCGTTCGCACACAAGGTGAGTGGTGCGCATTTTTACCGGCATGAATGATACGCTTTTTGTCGTCTTTTGGGAGTATTGTTGCGGGCTTGTACTGCTGTTGAACAGGGCAGTGAAGATAAATCGCCGGCGGACATTGAGCGTGCCCACCACAGCCGCTCCACCGCCGATGCGTCACTGCTGCTTTACTGTCTCTCACAAAAGGTGCACAGCGCGCGGAAGAGAGAGGAACACAAGCGAGAAACACGGAAGAGTGCGATAGTTTGCGGGAAAATGCACAAATTTTGCTTTGTCTGGAGATATGCACTCCTAAAAGAACCGAGTGAGTAAGCGCGGGAAATTTTAGGCCAGGGAAGTACGCGATTGGTTAGCGGAGGAGGACGTCAAAGAGCGCGGGATTTTCAAATTCGTTTCTCGTCTAAGAAAGGATCATAGGTGTACATTGTGTCTTTTTATTTTTATTTACGTTTATTCATGCCGGTACAAGTAATGCAGTAATTGTGTTCATTTTGTAAGATTTAACTGATCTTATCTTTGGGCCGAAATAGCGTTGCACGGGTTCACGCAGGCTGAAAAGTTTCGACACAGGCGTTTCAAATCCCGTACTTGCGCTGTCACAGGGAAGTTTTTCAATGGCACTGATGTCATTGGAGCCGACATTCGAGATTTTTGAGCGCCTTCGACACGCGAGCTCAGTCCGTATCCTCCAATGTCAATCGCATCGCTTCGGCCAGCCCGTGGAATAGGTCAAGGGAGGAGTAACTTTATGAAAGATGGCCAAATTATGCATATTAAAATACAAATTAAAAAGGGGGGGGGTGGAATCCTAGGCTGGAGGCGCGAGCCACCGCCCGATATGAAGGGTTAAGCCACTACCATCCATACATCCGCCCGCCCACAACCGTGCCGCACGTGTCTGCTTGGGCTCTGTGGCTGTTGAATACGATATCTGCTGCTTGCGTTTTTCTGGTGCTTCTTTAGTAAATAGTTCGTGTACTTGCTAAATGGGCGCTTCGAGATAACAGTACACCATTCAGCATTCACTACGCGAGCTCGAACTTTCCGCAGCACTGCGCCGATCACGACGACTGCGCACCTTAGTACCTCGTACTATGCTACTTAAAACGTAGTCATTTACAAACAGTTTGCTCGGTTGCTTGAGATAGAACGCAAGCTGCGCTCTACTTATGTTAAATAATTCCCCTGTGACCTAGTAGTGTGACATTTGAGGGGGCTGGCAGGTGCAAGGTTATTCACTACCGGTCTGCCGGATTAACTGCAGTGCTAGGACAGTCTCTTGACACCACTCGATGGAAGGCCTCTTTTGCTCTTGAGAGGCATTTACACTGTGTTCTTGGGCTGCATTTGACTAAAACGGTGCAATGTTTATGTATTGTAGATAATCCAGCACTTGTAAATGCCTATGCTGATTTTTGGGGACTTTATATGTGGTTGACGCTTATTTGTATACACTCCAAAGCATTTCACCACGCATTGTTGGCAAAAATAAGAGCCTGAGCAAGCGCAGAAATGACTTATTTATGCTTATACTCTGCTGCATGCTTATGCTTATTTGTAACTGGTTTAAAGTTGCAGCTTTCACATGGTGCTACTTTAGTAGACAATTCTTATACGCATTTAACTCCCTCTTATGCCAGGGATCTGCCAGTGATGACGACATCGGGGACATGCCATGTTCTCCTTTCATCATTGCAAAAGGTATAACTCTGTGGTACCGCTCCCGGGCGAGCATTCCTGATTTAAAACTTGTTTGTGCAGGAGGCAGTTTCCTTACTGCGCGGCGCTTCACCATATGCATCGACACCCTGCCAGTGATGCACGCAGCCAACCCATGCCAGGCTTTCAAGCTCATGTTTATGGTGCACTTTGCTTTAAATGTTGTGTACCCCAAGGAAACAAGCCTCTGCCTGGAGTTCACACAGCAGTAAGTACCTATCTCGCTTGTTAACTGAGTTGTGATAACCTTTCTTGTTTTGGTTTTGCCACTTCTCAAATACGCAGTGATAATAAAAGTTATAGGTACATACCACTTTATCATAAGACCTTTTTATGAAAATGCTAACAAAGTGCAAAAGCAATTTTTAAAAAAGTAAGAAAATGTTTGCTGAACCCAGGCAACGAATCAGCTATTGAATGAAATTTTGCTGCTGCTGCTGCTGCTGCTGCTGCTGCTGCTTGGTTAATGCAGCTGGTAAAATAGCGCTCTGAAAAAATCTGTGGAAAGGAAAGACAGATAAAACTATTTTTTGTGGAGTTGATCTTCAACCACTTCTTCACAGATTATGGCTATACTACCTGCATTGCATAGCGCCCAGTCACTAATATGAAAGGGTTGGAAGGGGTACATGGTACTATATTGCTTCTGAGATTATGAAGCAGTATATGGCTATTTTGGTGGAAGTCATACACGTTGCTTGCTCATAGGGGTCATAGATACTTGTCCAGAGGAGCACAGCACCTGGGGGAGAGGATTTACTGAAGAGTGCATATGTGCATGCAATGCCAGTAACCCTTTTGTGGCCATGTAACCATCCATTGTTTATGGATAGATTTGAATGTGTCGCCATGCAGATTTGATGGATTTGACGTCGTAGATGGTACTTCGCAGAAATTGTCAGCATTCTTTCGCTATTAGTAAGTACGAGGACTTGTGTTCATGTAACTGTGCGATGAACTTTGTGATGGTTTGATCGCATTTACACTACGGCTGCTGGAGCTTCTTTGATCTTGAGCTCTGGCAGCTGATATGGTTCTGGCGTTATTTGGAGGGTATGCTATATTTTGTATTTTGTTTTTGTATTTTGTGGTGCTTAATCGGTGTTCGGATAGGATAATTGATGAGGATTTAAATATTTCTCCAATGTCTGGTGCTTTTCATTGCTGTATGATGCGGAAACACATTTGTCTTGTAATCTAACCCAGTTTTTAATGCTCTGCACTTTAAAATAAAAATTTTAAATATGAACACACTTACTGGAGACAACGTATGCTCAGAAGAATAAAGGTTATGTTAACCATTTGTGTTAGAGAAATCGAACTGAAAAAGCAAAAATATCTTCATAAGTCGCATTGAAGCTGGACTTTCTTCAAGAAGAAATCAGCTGCCTCAAATAAGAGCAAATCTATTTTGATTGCAGCGTTTGAAGTTTCAGTATTAAGTTTTTTGCTGTGAATAGATCATGTATACTGTCCATTACCATTGGCCACTGTGTCTTCCCGCCTCTTCAGTATTCAGAGGATTTTGACTTAAATAGTCGGGGAAACCATGGAAAAGTCAGGGAACTGGAAGAAAGTAGCTTGCTTGACACCCTGGTTTAGTGGCGGGTCATGCATGGTGTTGGTACTTATCATGTCAGTCAACATGACTGGAATAATGGTGTAAGTGTACAAGCCTTTGCAACCACAGTGCTTCATTTTTGCAGCCAATGTTTTGAGCGCACTAAGTCAATGAGGCTTCCTTGTTCACGTTAGCAGTCATTTTGTGAGTTCTGTCAAAAAATAATCTTCTTTAGCTCCAGCATTTTTTGGAATTGCATTCATCCGCTAAGTCTTTTGTCTATATAACTCACAATGGGGTTATTAAATAGAGCAGTGAAATTTTTGTATGGTTTACTCTCACTACTGACTGCGAGAGGAGGCTGTGGCTAAAGGTACGCCGGATGGATCCGGTGCATTTCCTCCCCTTAGTACGTTGGGTAGACCCGGAGCATTTTTTTTGGACATTTTTTTTCCAAATACATCGGACAAATCTGACAGTGTTTTTCAAAGTCCGGCCATTTGATTCTTGCCTGGCAGTCTACTCAATTTACTCTCATAGTGCTCCTTTGAATTCTCTCAGGATTAGTCATACCTTGGGCTCAAGAATGTTTACTCACTGCCCGGAATGGGCCAATTGGTGTTTGGCGCACATACTCTGAGAGCTCCATGCATTGAACTGCTTGATCGCATGACAAACACCATGTTCTCCGGTTGCACCGTTCACCACATGGTGTGTGTGTGTGTGTGAGGGTGTGTGAACTGCAAAATTATTCCTGGCTATTTCCATGCAGCATGGTGCACATGTGTGCTTTTCTGTTGTGCGCTGAAGTCCGCTATGTGAACTTGAAGGTTTGTTTACTTGCGACGATCCGCTGTCCCTCAGTCGAAGCTGAGTGCGTGTACAGGATCAGTGCTCCAAATACACGTGTGGTGTGTAGCATTGGCTGAGAAGGGCCCATTGGCTCACGCTAAGCTCGAACCACTCAATATGTGCAAATTTCTGCCTGAAAGACCAAGCAGCGAGCCAGGCACTTTCCTTGTATTCCCCTCAGAAATGTCAATGTTGGCTTGGAAGTGGTCTGTACATGCTTCCTGCTTTGTGGTTGCTCCTCCACAATGTTCTTGTGTATTGTGGTGGAGTATCTCTTCGAGTCACGTAGGGCAACGCTGTAAATAAATTCCCCATACTATTGCTTTTGCATGGCTGTGAGGCATAATATAAATATTTTAAAGATGAATATTATATCTGGTGATAAAAAAGAGCTAGCATTATGTTTCTTATGTAATACAGATAGGTGCATCTAGGAATATGCGTGCTGTGCAGAGCATAGGCGCTCGATCTAGCAAGCATTCTGCTGCGCTTCAGTGCTGGTGATAACTTGCTTAAATTATGAGCAGAGCTGACAGATTACAAGACCAGTGTGAAAGCACCAAGCTGCTGGTGCACGCCGCGTAGCTTGCTGCTTATATATGTGAACTGGTGCGAGCGATGGTAGTGCTATATATATGCACGTGCAACCGGGTGTGAAGACATATATCGGGGATTTTTTGGGAGAGCTGGGCTTGTTTTACTTATTCTGAATGACAGCCGGCGATATAAGAATGGGAAAACTTCCATTTGAAACTCCTCACAAGTCACAATATGTGGCATGCAACTTGCAAATGCTTCGCAGAGAAGAGTGTTGCACGCAGCAGTAGTGCACTGGCTGGCAGCATCCACTATCATGTTGGATGAGATTTAGCCATGGGCCGGCAGCTACATCCTCCATACGCTCAGTGAGAATGAACAGTCTGTGAGGTGTATCTTTAGACACTGCAGCGAAAGAAAAGCGGAGAGTCTAGCTAGGCTTGTGTTGGATACATTGTGCTGTGGGAAGGACGAAAGAGGAAAAAGATGGAGAAAATTCTTTTTACACTATATGATATATGCAGATGCCTCCAGAGATGCGGAAAAGGGGGAAGTGTGCTAGGTATGCGTCCAATGCCTCATAAACAATGGCCGAGGGCAGATCTCTGAATGACATGCAACTTTTCATTTCCAGCAGTTTGTAGCTTTCATGCCAGTGTCCTTGCATGGAGTGAAGGACCCCATATTTAACTAAGTAATCAGTGATGACAGTTACCAAACAGCGCTTTGCCAGTAGCTTCCCTGTCTGTGTGCACAGGCGTATACGGTAGCAGAACAGTCCCTCAAAATACACAGTGATTCACAAGTACCACCTTAATATGTGTCCCAGCCTCCGTACTTTAATTTTCTCCTTTCAGTAAGTGTAACCCCTGCAACATTGCAACATTGGCAGGTAATTTTGGCAGTATCACATTGCCTCAGGGACGACCTTACCGCACCTTGTGTGAGCCCTTGCTGAGGCCCATACTTGCAAAGCCTCTCATTATTTCCTTATGTTTATATTACCTTTTTACATTGCAATTTTTTTTCGGTACTTTTCAGAGGGAAGCCTAATTGTAAAACAAAATTGTGCTTTACAGTACATTACCGCAAGCTGTGCCCTTAGATGGCTGCAGCCTGAAGGGATACTGCAAACCAATAGCGGCACCCGGAAGTCGCCACCACAATGCCACCGAAGGTCACGGACCACCGACTTTGCAAGCAGATAGTACGGTTTAAAATATAGAAAAGCAAAGAGGCTTGCCACTGAAAGATGAGTTTAGTTACATGAACTGAAAATGCTGACACCTTCAGCTCCTCTTCTAAAAGTGCATGCATAAGCAAAGCATAGATATTATATGTCTGATTAAAATTTCTTTAATAAATCAACCAGTCCAAGGGACATAAATAGAATGGGCATCAAAGTGACACAAGTAGTATAGGTATTCAAAGAGAAGTGGCAGCAACAAGATCCCAGTAATGAAGGGACCGATAAAGTGCTTATTTGGTAAGAAACAGTCGCATAGAGTGAGCTCCCGACTTATCCAAGAGAGCCAGTTGTTGCTGTTGCAGTGCCCCAGAAGCACTTACACTTGCGTTACGGGGAAAAAAATAAACAATACTTATTAGATGGCGTAGCATGATGCACTTTTCACCAAGGTATCTTTGCCACCATAGTACACATTCCTTTTCCAGTACTCATGAAATTGCTAGCCAGAAGGGAGGCATCAGAGGCAAAAAAACACTCACTTCAGTCATTTCATTTTCTGTGAAATGCTTGATCACATTCTTCACCATCACGTGAAATATTTTATTCTAATTTGTTTTGCTGCAGTAGTGATCTACCACATCTGGCACACACCTATATGCTCTTTTATGACTTTGTCGTATTAACCAAGAAGCCCAGAAATTTTCATCATGAACAACCTACAACTAGCCCAGCTTTCCATTCTGTTGAAGCTCAGGTAATCGCAGAAAGTTTTCGTTGTGCACAGTGAAAAGCTAGAGCAACACTTTCTTTTGGGCAAAGAGCTGCACAGAAGGCGGCAACGTGGATGCTGAACTGCCAACTTTTATATCAGAAGAAACGGGGACAGCTATTTGTACACCTAGGTAGCTGTCAGATACACGACGAAAAAAGCTAGGCAAGGTCCATTTGATATGAAAGCTTGTATCACGGAACACCAAAATAAGACAAACATTCGACAAGCAGATTTTTTTAGGCGGAAAAGACAAGGAATGGGCCAGCAAGAATTTGCGCAGCTGTATCTATGAAGCAGCAAAAAACCAAAGGTTGCGAAGAATGGCCAACAACATGCCAAAAAACACGATGTAAACAAGTGAAAAAATAAGACATGCTCTTGAAGGTTACAAGTGATAGAAGAGAGAAAGAGCTCAGAGGGCAGCAAGTAACAGGCCAAAAAGCTAAAAAGTTAAAAGTGATAAAAGTTGACAATGAGGGAAAAGACGAAGTGTAAAACCAGGAGCAAGTGGTGAAGGCAAAAAATAAAAAAATACTGCTGAAGGCCCAGGATACACATGATGAGACAAGTGTTGTGTAGCTAAAATCAGGCATTGCATGGCAGGTAGGCTAGTTCTTTTTCTGATAATGAGTAATGCTTCCATCTTGGCATTCACTGTTGGAACTGTAAAATTTTGGAAACAGGACGTTTATCTGAATTTCAAAGAATGGAATTAATAGCGAAGAACAAGAACTCACTGACTTGTGAAATCATAAAAGCAGGCAAGATATGGGCAATGAAGGACCAGTGCATAAGGAAACTTTCAGTTTCATTATTTGAAAAAGTACCAGCCTATTTGTCATGCAATACCAGATTTTATATATGCGACACTTGTCTCACCATGTGCACCCTCGGCCTTCAGTCGTATTTTTTATTTTTTGCCTTCACCACTTGCTTCTGGTTTTACATTTGGTCTTTGACCTCATTGTCACTTTTGCGACTTTAATCTTTTTAGCCTTTTGCCCTGTTATTCATTGGCCTGTGACGTTTTTATCTATTTTATTGGTTTTAGCTTTCAAGACCATGTCTTGTGCACTTGTTTCCACCCTGGTTTCTTCCATGTTCCTTGTTGGCCATTCTTCACTAACTTTGCTTTTCTGCTGGGTCCTAGAAACAGCTGTGCAGATACTTACTGGCTTATTCCCTCTGTTTTTCCAGACTAAAAAAACCACTTGTCACATTGTTTCGGGGTATCTCCTGATATGGTTTCAACTTTTTTTGCCATGTGTGCTGACAGGAAACTGTACAAAAGTTGATCATTCAGTGCTTCAGTCCATGTGGTCCTCCTTCTGTGTAGTCTGTTGTCATTTTTTTTTTGCCCTGGTTCCTCACAGATTGCAAAAAGCCAGTCTGAACAGCCATGAAATACCATATATGCTTTTTATCTTGATCAGGTGCTCTAAGACATTCTTGAAGAGTTTCTTCGCTTGTGCCATGATGAGTTCTTGCTCCTTGTCAATGTATTTGCTATGCTTCATTCTTAGACTTGCCTCTGTGCAAGCTTGATATGGTGCAAAGTGATTTGTCAAATATTCGAGGCTTCTAAGAATCTGTGCCATGTGCCTCCAGTCCTTTTATCCAGTTGCCGCTGGTGATTACATGGGATCCCTGTCAAAGAGCTTGCAGCAGAAACAGAATACTCTGTCTTAATATGTTAAATATCCAGCGTCCACTGAAGACTGTTGTTTTTGAGGTGTCATTGAGAAACCTTGTTTAGGATATATGGTAATGCTCACCTAGGAGAAATTAGGAGAAATTGATTGAAAGGAAAGGATTCCCACTGGAAAATATTAAATAACAGCCATGTTGAACCTCATTTCTTATATGCAAAATGTCCAAGGAATACATGGTTCTAATGTACCCCACCCCCTCCTTCAAATCCCCCCCCCCTTCCAGTTGCACCCGTGAATCTACCCCTGCAATAACCACTAAAATGTCTTGAATGGTTGTAATATTCGGTCTAACTCCACAGACAGGATAGAACTAGCAGAGCTATCTAAGTTAATAAATAAGCGCAAGGTAGCCGACATAAGAAAGTTCAACATGGAGAAAATCGAGCATGCTCTAAGGAACGGAGGTAGCCTAAAATCAGTGAGGAGAAAACTGGGCATAGCTACAAACCAGATGTATGCGCTAAAAGACAAACAGGGCAATGTCATCAGCAATATGGATAAGATAGGTGAATTAGCCGAAGAGTTCTACGCAAATCTATACAGTAGCGAATGTAATCATCACGTTACTGAGGGAGGCAGTCGAGCACAGCAATGGGACATCCTGCCAGTAACGAAGGAGGAAGTAAAGAAAGCCTTAGGAGGAATGCAGAGAGGGAAAGCAGCTGGTGGGGATCAGGTAACAGCAGATTTGCTGAAGGACGGAGGAGAGATTGTGCTACAAAAACTAGCCACCCTGTATACGCAATGCCTTGTGACCTCGACAGTACCACAAGCTTGGAAGAACGCGAACATTAGCTTAATTCATAAGAAAGGAGACGTCAAGGACTTGAAGAATTACAGACCGATCAGCTTATTGTCCGTTGCCTACAAGGTATTTACTAAGGTAATCGCTAATAGAGTCAGGACAACCTTGGACTTTAGTCAACCAAATGATCAGGCAGGCTTTCGTAAAGGATACTCGACAATAGACCACATTCACACTATCAATCAGGTGATAGAGAAATGTGCTGAATATAACCAACTCCTATATATAGCCTTCATTGATTACGAGAAAGCATTCGACTCAGTGGAAACCTCAGCTGTCATGCAGGCATTGCGGAATCAGGGTGTGGAAGAGTGCTATGTGAAAATATTGGAAGATATTTATAAAGATTGCACAGCTACTATAGCTCTCCATAAAGTCAGCAATAAAATTCCAATACGGAAAGGTGTCAGGCAGGGAGACACGATCTCGCCAATGCTCTTCACTGCCTGCTTACAGGAGGTATTCCGGGGACTGGAATGGGAAGAGTTGGGGATAAGAGTTAATGGAGAATACCTGAGTAATTTGCGATTCACTGATGACATTGCCTTGCTAAGCCACTCAGGACGAGAATTGCAAAGCATGATCAATCAGCTAGACAAGCAGAGTAGAACGATGGGGCTAAGAATTAACATGCAGAAAACCAAAGTAATGTTCAATAGCCTTGCAAGGGAACAGCAGTTCGCAAATGGTAGCAAGGTGCTGGAAGTAGTAAGAGAATATGTCTACTTAGGGCAGGTAGTGACCAGAGATCTGGATCATTAGAGGGAAATAACTAGAAGTATAAGAATGGGGTGGAGCACGTATGGCAGGTTCTCTCAGATCATGAATGGTAGCTTACCAATATCCCTGAAGAGAAAAGTATATAACAGCTGTATCCTACCGGTACTCACCTATGGGCAGAAACGTGGAGGCTAACAAAGAGGGTTCAGCTTAAGTTAAGAACAACGCAGCGAGCTATGGAAAGGAAAATGATAGGTGTAACGTTAAGAGATCGGAAGAGGGCAGAGTGGGTGAGGGAACAAACGCGGGTTAATGACATCCTAGTTGGAATCAAGAGGAAGAAGTGGGCTTGGGCAGGGCATGTAATGCGAAGGCACGATAACCGCTGGTCCTTAAGTGTAACGGAGTGGATTCCAAGAGAAAGCAAACGTAGCAGGGGACGGCAGAAAGTTAGATGGGCGGATGAGATTAAGAAGTTTGCAGGGATACAGTGGCGGCAACTAGCAAAGGACAGGGTTAATTGGAGAGACATGGGAGAGGCCTTTGCCCTGCAGTGGGTGTAGTCAGGCTGATGATGATGATGATGAATATTCGGTCATGGACGGGATGGGCCGGATTTACTTTGGTGTTATCGTTGTCAACATGTGTTACGTTGGTGTACATATCCGTGAAGCAGCAGAGGAGCGGTATCCAGATTTTTAAGTTTTGCGTTAGTTTCCTAGAACCATGAGTACACTCCACCTGTCCCACTTTTCATGCAATCTCTCTTCTCTAGATCGCTGTGTTTGATGATACTGGCCTTCCCAGGGCATTTCTGCTTCTTTTGAAACCATTATTTAGCTCATGAAGCTGATGTTTTAGTCTTGCCTGCTCCGCTTTTAGTAGTGCCTACAAAAAAGCCAGCATAACAAAATTTTGATAGCGTTAAATTGGATGACAGGAGAATTGAAACCTTTTTCCAGTTCGATATGTAGAAAATGGTAAAAGCGTTATATTTATCGTCACGGATTCCTTCTGTTCCTAATAACAGTGCCTTGGCTGCAGACTGGTGTGAAGAAGGTCTGGCGTACCACTTTTCTGCATACACATGGGCAAAAGTTTAGTGGGTCGAAACAGCTATTGTCGACATGAGCTGAACTTACTCAGGTTAAACAGCAGGCCGTGCAAAGTTAGCCAGGCTAAATCAGGTTAGTTTTAACCTTACTACGATAATTCATCTTGTTCCTGTACTTTCAAAAGGGCTTTTTCCATCGTCTCTGTTTTTTCTTGAAAACTGTCACAATGCACCAGCAATTTTAGCACTTCGGCATTCTTTTTCTTTCATAAATTGTCTTGCTTAGAACTGCGCATAAGGCAAGACAGCTTGTTAGGAGAGTTCATTTGCACAGTCCATAGCTACAGTGCAAGAGGCAGGACAGGTGATTGGGTAGAAGCAAACGAATTTCAAAATAAAAACAAACCATGCCGACATAATGCCAGACACAGGAAATCAAATCTCTGTTTCTAAGTTGCCAGAACGCTGCACAAAATTTTTCTCTACATCTATGCACATAGCAACAATAGTAGCACTACAACCATTCTCTACAAAATCATTCAAATTTTCTGTGCCCATTTTCTCGCCATTCAGAATTAAAAACATTTTTTTGTCCAAGACAGGTATTTCTTATGAACGAGTAACTATGGGCTCACAGTCCAGAATCCTGTGAGTCTCAAAGATGGTGATTAGCAAAAAGCCCAGTCTACATTTAGGTCTGTAATTACTGCCTAAAATCAAGCAGTGCTGCTCTGCAGCACTGGGTGCCTAAAAGAAGAACTAGCTATAATGAAATTCTCACAAAGCAGAGCATGCAAAAGGGAGAGAAATGGTGCACACATTATTTCCTACCGCCATTAAAGGCAATACAGCTTGACACAGTCAGATGTGTTCCGATTTAGATAATGCACAGGGCGTGCTGAAGGCAGTTTTAAGTTCAAAGATGGAAAGAATCTGCACAACTGAGACGGGACAAGGGCTAAGCAGTGAACTGACAAAGCTCTCTAAGCACAACTGTCCTCCCCTACCCCTTTCCCTTCTGCCGCAGCAGAGCTTACAGGTGGAAAGAATGTCATTTAGATGGTCCTGCCCGCAACAAACGACGCCTGAAACTATGCCGCGTCTGTAAGGTGCATGCACCCTTTGCAACCCTCTACAGTAGCGAGTTATGTACTCATTTTGGCGTGCTTCAGGCATACATATCGTCTCCCTCATTTTGAAGAGCTCTGGAAATGTCTCTTGAAGGTCAAGGGACAGAGGGAGGGCGGGTAGAGGATGGGAGGATGTAGCATAACACCCACAGGGCAACTCAGCATACCCATTTTGGTGACAACTTGTGCGATTGAACCGGTCACCCTCCCCTAAGTCTGGCATTGCTCCCACTTGTCGGAGACAGGTTCACTGCTAATGGGAAGTTTGGGTTTTTTCTCTTTTGTATTTTGATTTGCATTCATTTGAGCGTGAACTGTTAGGTAATGCTTCATATTGTGACTATAGCTGGATACAACTGAAGAATGCAGTAGCAAATGCCCCTATGGTGTCGAATGATTCTGACGACTTCATTGTTAATTCCCATGCACTTGCTAATCCATCACACCAGCTGGCAAAGGGAAAGGATAAACCACAAATTAGCCAAAACAACCACAACATCGTAATGGTTGGTTGGTGCCGTCGACTGGAAGACTTCCTTTTCGCGGTATTTGAGCCTACAGTCTTGAATTGTATACTATGCAGGATAACCCATGCATACAGCATTGCATATTGTTGTGGCATATGCCTCGCTATGTGTGCATCAATAAACTGGCTCCTCAGTCAATTACGTGAGGATTGCTGATGAGAGATACAGCATTGTTATTGCTGAATTTGACATGAAGCTTTCTTGATGGGTGCGCTGTAAGCCGCACATATTTCTTCGAAAGTGCATCTGTAGGGGGGAATTTATATGTGGAAGGAGTGAGGAGCCCAGGATGCTGTACAGACACGCTCAGCTGTGTTGACTAGCCTCGAGGACAGCTATGCTCGATAGTGAAAGTACCTTTTCCTTGCAGCCCAGTTCAAACTGAGCATAAGCCAGTATACTGAAAAAGGCTGTTAATACTTGCATTGTTGAGGCCTGCATGTGAGCCGTACTAGCGGCGTGTGGGGAAAATGCAACAGCACTGAAAATGTGCAACTTCCAATGCTCAACCAAAAGTTTTATTCGAAGCTATTGCTTAATTTTGTTTTGATTCTGCCTACAGAGAATATTTTGTGTGCATTCTGCATGTTTCTTTAGCTGGGTTATTCCTTGATGTTGTGGGCAGAAAAGTTTTTTACTCAGGGCAGCAGGCACTTAGCACTATTCTGGGACAGTGGAAGCTAAGTGCAGATGTAAGAGGGTAACGTCACATTCACGTAACAGCTTCCTCTGCAGCACTAGACATCATTTTAGACTTGTGTATCACTAGTGGCGCATTAGTAATACAAACAAGCCTCTGCTCAGTTCTGTTAATTCCAGCTTCACTAAAATGTGCATATCCCTCGTCATGCATCTAAATCTCTATAAACACAAAGCACGTCAATATGTGCTGTAAACTTACTTATTACCTGTCAAAAGATTTTTGCTTACGGCTGTACTTTCGGGTGACACAGAATAGGCATGCAGATGATTCGGCCTGTGTATACATAGACATTGCTATTCTGGTGTCAGAAAGCGCTTTGAAGGAACATTGAATGGAATCAGAAGTTGGCCTTTGTCTAGAGGCTACTGTCTGATTGCAAGGAGACTGAAATGGTGCTTTTACAAGCTACATAAAATGAAGAAACAAAGTACAGGTGTTGTAATCATTGCCTCATTTTCTAAGTAGACTGCAATCTACACGTCAGATTTCTGGGTGCAGATAACAAGGCCCTAAGCAGCCCCGCAACTAACTTCAAAATGTGGTCATGAAGTCCTTTTTGGCGTATACGTCAGAATTTGAATTTAGTGACCGGCAAATTTTTAAATTTAGTTTTCTCAGCAATAAATGCATTTCTTCCTGCCACACAGACGTCAACAAACTGGCTTTATTCGATTTATTGGGGGTTAATGTCCCAAAGCGACTTACGCTATGAGGGACTCCGTAGGGGAGGGCTCCGGAAATATCGACCACCTGGGGTTCTTTAACGTGCACTGACATCGCACAGTACACGGGCCTCTAGAATTTCACATTCATCGAAATTCGGCTGCCGCGGCCGGTATCAAACCCACGTCTTTCGGGCCAGCAGCCGAGCACCACAACCACTGAGCCACCGCGGCGTGCAACAAATTGGGAAAGTGCAGACAGAATGAATTTTTCCCAAGAACAACAGGTTGCAAGGAGTTGTTTTTGCATCCCTTTAAAAACTAGCTTTGGAGTTCATTGAGCAGCTTTCACGCAAGTAACAAAGCACTATGGTTGTTAAAAACCTTACTAAAGTGAACATTTAGGAATGGTTTATTTTGGCTTGAAGTCTGGTTTTGTATTGAGTACTAAAGACTACTGGATATATTCACCAGTGCACACAATGAAACTGCAATGTGGGCTACAAAGGAATTAAACTTTGGGGTAGGAGTAGGGGTGCAGTCTTCTTGCAATGTTTATTATTTCTTTGAAGACAGTATAGATATGCTCACTGTCCGAGGAGTAACAATGCTCTGTCCTTGTTTCAGGACCATTGCAGCTGTGAATCCTGTCCGGGGAACGAAGGCAGAGCACTCGAAGAAGAAGCAACACTGCCCTTCTTCAAAGGTTGCTTCCCTCATCATGCAAGACTTTGACTTTTAACTGTTCTGAAATTTGACAACTTTTTAAATCAATATTTTGTGTACGCTGTGATAAACCAAACAGCCTGTGGCATGCTTTATCATACAGTAGTCACAAGAGTGGATGTACTATGATAGAGAATCAATGTTATATGGTTACACTGATAAGTCAAACAGCTTGTGGCATGCTTTATGTCCGGTTGCTTCTATCTCACTTCATTTCGTACTAGTGTCAGGCAAGACACAATTTGCTTAAGATGCCTTATTTATGCTTATACTTGCTGTTACACTTCAGTGGCTGGTTGTATGAATTGTAGCACTACTTTCTGTCTTGTCTGTGTTACTTTTTTCATTTTAAAGTTATTGTAGTCTCAAGTTAAGACGTACTAACTGGAGTGAAAGAATGTTTTGCAGTTACACTGTGATAAGGCAAACAGCCCGTCCCATCCGTTATGTCCTGTTGCTTTCATATTGCTGCTTAATGACGCACTAGTCATGAGCAAAGCATATTTTTCCAATACTCTCCTTTTGCGTATGCTTGCCATTAGTTTAGTGACTGGTTGGGCTCATTGTTCAGGTATTATTACTTTGTGTCGTATTCACTGTATTGTATTACTATTTTAGAGTGAATCATGCCATTCTGTATGACAGAAAGGCAGAGGTTTCGTTTCTACTTTACTTGCCATTACTGCATATTTTGCATGCTTTTACTAAATGCCTGTAGTGCAGGCAGGGCAACGTAAGTTTCTTTTTTTCTTCGGCCACCCTCCTACCGTTTAACTTAATTCAGTGATGCTGAAAGATATTACTGTATAGTAAAATATCAGCCATGATTGCATTGTTTAACACTGCATATTTTCCAATATTCTTGAATACTAACTTGCCTTTGCTTGTGATTGTTTAAAAGAGGTGAAATATTTTATTCTATTGAAATGTGGCAGCAGTCCTAATGTTCTGTATCTGTTTTTATGTCAGTCATTAAAAGATGATGTGAAAGAAATAAAGTGTGTGAAATGACAGAACATGGAGCTTCACAGAAAATTTCTGTGAGTCATGAAAAAAAAAGCTGTTAAATGACAGAAAATATGGTAAGAGAAAATTGAACATCACAGAATTTTTCTGTTAGCAGCAAACCGAAAAAACCTGTGAAATGAAAGAAAAAAAGTAAAAACAGAAAGTTTCTGTCATCCTCACAGACATTTTCTGTTAATTGCAAACAAAAAACACTGTGAAATGACAGAAAAAGTAAAAACAGAAAACATACAACAACAGAAAATTTCTATCGTCTTAACAGAAATTCTCTGTTAGTCGAAAAGAGAAAAGATCTGTAAAATGACAGAAAAAGTAAAAAACCGAAAACATAGCATAACAGAAAATTTCTGGCAGGCCAGCTGCCAGAAAATTTCTGTTTTTTTCAATAAATATTTTTTACAGTGTATAGTACCGAGATTTAATTCCTCTTTTGAACTGGTTTACTCGGAGGAGAGTTGAGTGCTTGCTTGGGCATGTGGTTTGCGTTTTAGAGACGACCCAAAAGAGATGGGTCAGCGCAAAAGAAGACAATGTTGCGAGCGGCAGAGGGCTTCTGAAATACTTCTGCGAGCAATTAGCCCAAGTCGTCTCTTCGTGCAGCAGCGGTGACTGCTACCCGCCGAGATTCGTCTGGCGGGGGAGGAAGCTGTTACGACCGAACTTGAGACCCGCAATGATAACGGTGGCGGATTCAACAGCGGAAATTTAGAAAGGTCGTTTGACCCCCAAGATGACCCCACCAAACAGAATGACTAGCTGGGAAATGGTCGACGGAGCTCTTCCCACGCTCGGCTCGGTGCCAACGACCTTCCCTTCTAGAAGGACCGACGACAGGGGAAGAAAGGATGCTCCTCGTCTGAGAAGACCGGGAACGAATCAGAGGAAGCCAGCGCAGCTGCGGCTGCGACGTCATCATGCCACACCTGTGTTCGATGGACCCGAGGTGCGAACAGTATGGTTGCCTCGAAGTGGGAACGAGCTGCAGACTTACGTTTCCTCCTCGCCAGTTCCCACGGGTAGAATCTACAAAAGGTGTCTTCGTTTGCTGTGCTGTGTAGTGCCGATCTTTGTGTCACGATGAATTGCAGCCTGGTGAAAGGGCGGAGCCTTGGGCTATTTGTTCCAGGTGTGAATGCAAAGAGCCGCATGCCACAGGCAGCTCTTCTGCAAACTACTCTCGCCTACTTAACGGAGGAATATAGGCAGCACACCCATATCTTCACCGATGGTTCAACTACTAAAGAAACCTCTTCATGTGGCCTTTATGTGCCCTCAATAGGCCATGCCTTTTCTTACCGGCTGCAGCGGAGGACATCCTCTACGACAGCTGAGCTTCACGGCATTAAGGAAGCTGTTTCTTACATCCTGCGCCGAACCGCCGACCGTTGGGTTATCTTCACCGATTCGAAAGCATCTCTTCAGATCCTGGCCAACCTGCTGAAGAAAACGAATCACCAGCCAGTTTCCCTGGACATCGGATATCTACATCATTTAGCTATTGCCGCAGGCCACTGCATAACATTTCAGTGGGTACCTGCTCACTGTGGCATTCAGGCTAATGAAAAAGCAGATGAAGCGGCCCGTAAGGGCCACCAACATCGGAGATACATTAGAACTTTTTTTACGAAATCTGATGCGTCCCAGGTGGCCAAAAGTTTTGCTTCCGAAGAAATGTATCGGCTTTGGAGTTTGCCGACATATCAGTACCAATTTCTTCACTCAATCGACCCACATCTTAGATCAAGACTCTCACCCAGAATTCCTCGACATCTGGAAACACTTTATCATCGACTTCGTCTTAATGCTGCATATACAAACAGCTTACGATACCGTTTTAGACAAATGGACAGTCCGCACTGTGACAACTGTGCCGCGATAGAAACTGTGGAGCATATCTTGCTTGAGTGCCCTGCATATGCCAACGAGCGTGCGTACTATGAACATTGCATGCAGAAGCTCTGCTCAGTGCCCCTTACAATGGACAAAGTTTTAGGTCCCTTAGCCTGCCTTAGGCAACAGAGACTTGCAATGACTTTTTTATTCACATATTTAAAAGACATTGGACATCTTGATAAGCTTTAAACTCACTTGCACGTCACCTTCATGCATTCTTCATGCAGTGAACTTCGTCAGCCCATTTGACGGACTATGCACTCCATCACTCCATAGGTTACATCAATTCTCGCCATTGCATCCTTAGTACGCATTTCATGGCAGCATTTTATCTTCGTTTTTTTTTTACCTCTTCCACTCTGCTCTCCTTCTGTCTTTATCTCCCAAATTCCCCTCCCTACGCAGAGTAGCATGCCAGCGATTTTTAAGCGCCGGCTAAATTCTCTGCTCTTCATTAAAGAGTCTCTCTCTCTCTTAACCTGCGCCCAAAGTGAGCACGAAGGCTCTGAACCTTTGGTAATAGGTTCATCCAGTGGCTCTGGGCCTTGGGTAATAGGCTCATCGAGACGCTCGACGCGATGAACTCTTAAATTTTTTACTTTTTGCTTTTCTGCCTTTCATTATGTAAATAAGTGTCTAAAAAAGTGCCATTAAACCCGCTTGCTTTCGTATCCCCAACCTCGGAAGTTCAGACCGTTACCTCATCCTGTACGAGCCCCCAATGATGCTCCTACCCGCCCCTTGGTGATGCAACAACTGGCCACGCTACCCGAGCCATGACAACTGGTGGCAGCGGTGGGATGCTACAACCCAACTTATGACACAGGTGCAGTGACTATTTCACACATGTTGCCTCTTATGCATATGTGCCCTCTAAAAGGGCCAACATATTCCTTTATCCCTTTAAAAAACATTGTGTTCTATCATGATGCTTTACCGGTATTTCTGGTGTATAGACCAAAATGTCACTCAGTATTGTTACATGCAGCGGAAACTGAGTTTATCCAATGTTTTAGCGGTCCTAAAACATTGGACCATTACAGTTCCCACACGAGTTATTGATCACTTAGCTCTCGCCCTAGCATAAGCTTGCCATCCAGGTTGGAAAAATTGGTAGAGCGACTGCTCCGGTGAAGCGGTGGTTCTGGGTTGGAACCCCGATCAGGACGAATCTTTCTTTAACTACGAAGTTTCTGTGAACGCTGTATAGCTTTGCTTTGTAGCCATTTGGCTGTGCTCGAGTGGAGGTCAATGAGTAATTACTCCTTATTACAGATCTTTTTTCAACGTCAGACTGATTCAGTCGCAACAAATAGTACAAGGGTAAATGTATGCTGCTCCCTAAAAGTCGTTAAGCATGTTATAAAATGTACGCTGTATTGTTTTAACGGCTACAAAGAAATAACGGTAATGCTAGATGCCCAACCCTTATTAGGTAAACATAGCTCGCAATTAACACAGTGGATGGAAAAGAAATATGGACTTCATCCCTCACGATGACCCTCATGCCAGTAAAACAAAAAGTGCCAGTGTTGCCATACTTGAGAGCTTTGCTCTTTAAGGTGGCGGTCCCAATCTGACTATGAGCGGGAACCATTTTTGGTGATATTTGTACGTCGACTGTACCTCGTTCGTTCACTTCATAAATATGGTTCAGATATTTCCGAAAAGCTAGTTTTCTCTGCTTTCAAAAGATGCATTTGGTTTAACGATAGCTGCAAATTTGTATCAGCTGTAAAAGGAAACGCAAAGATATAATCTGGCAGTTGAGCTCAACTTGTCTCAGGAAATGGCAAATTGTGAAAAACCTCTTGCACCTAGACAAAAATATTTCGAGATACTTGGAGATCTGACGCTAGTAAGCGTGGGTAAGCATTTAGAAATACATGTATAGGTTAGTTTAATAGCCACACATGTTTGAAAAGAATAGAATACAGAATAATACAATTAGCAATAACTTTTGGGATATGCATTGTACTGCGGTGACATTTCGCATAGTTTGAGATCATCTAATTGCTCTTCCTTTCTGAAAATATCATTCATCTGCCTTGTTTAGTTTAAAAGTTATTCCGGATCAAAGTTAGCGTTTCTTCGAAATAGTTAAAGACACAATACTATACTGTTCAGGTAACCAGCACGTGGCAGTTCTGGGATTTTAGGTGAAGAAACTTAATACTTCTCTCTAGGTGGCTAAGCATCGCCTTTACTCTACGGCTTCTGGGGAATGTGCAATGTCTAGTTGATTTTAGCTACCTTTCTTGTTCTCCTTACTAAGGGCACAAGCTCTTGAAACATTCCGCGGCTTTTTCTTTTCTGGCAAATATACTCTTTAAATGTTGGTCTCTCATTCTCTTAATCAACTTGTAACAATTACCAACGACAGTCCATAAAATACAAACAATAACAGCAATAACGCAGCGACATGCGATAAATGTGGATAAATGTAGTAAGCTGCGCCCTCTACACCAATGCACGTGTACTAAATAATCACGGTTAAAAAAAATAATGAGTGTGGTGCTGCTAAACATTTAAAATCGGGAGGTGTTAACGAGAGGGAATGATATCTCTACGATATTTGCACGTTTCTCTCCACTTTGCCCTCTGTAGTGGATGTCTTCTAGTTCACTATATGTGTGTCGAACTTCCCAGCAGATTTCCGCCATATTGCTTTGCTGGGTTGTTTTGCAGCATAAAGCTACACTACGCGGGTCAGAGCCGAATTTTGCGAGGGTGTGCGCCGCCGGTTATGCGCATGCGCGAGAACCGCGTAACGTCACAAGAGGCGCAGGTGCGTCGCCTCCTCGCCACAGCCGGTGCGAGCTCCTCGCTGCCGGTGCCGCCAGCGTGCGCTCCTCTCCGACGCGTGACCTATAGCCAGAGCCGTGTTTATGACAGTTGCGCCGCGCGTTACTGCGCATGCGCGAGGAGAGTGCGCGGAGAAAAGACGGTCGCGCTTGACATGTAAGCAATTTTTTTTCACCTGACGCTACTAAACGCATTCTGGGCGTCGTATTATTTTTCGAGGACAGCTTTGGCATTGCTAAAGCGACAGGAAAGGGAAAGAGACAGGCTTTCGCTTCGTGCTGCCGGTTGTTCGTTGCTACGGCAAGCGCTGTGGAGAGGAAGTTGGAGAGCGATTGATTCGCCTGCACTCACTCCACTAGTTCGGCAAAGCTCTGCGGAAGCGGCGGTGCCGCGGCTGTGTAGCGCTAGTTCCGGCACTTTGAGCGCGGTTTGGCGCTGTCTGCTTCCAAAACGGTTGATCGAGTGCAGGCCTGGTCGTCGCTAACCTTTGCGATGCCAATGAATTGCAGCCAGCTGTTTACAGCCTACATCTCGTATCTCATGAACAAATGTTCAAACAGCACATCACAATAACACGTTGCCATGAACCAGCCTCGATCCGTTTCTTTGGAGAACTCGAGCAGCGTTCTAGTTTGTCGACTATTGAAAGTTACTTGAGTCTCCGCCGTTTATCACAACCCGCAAACCATCATCTGCTTCCATGGCGGCTGCAGCTGCACTGTTTCAGCACTAACCATGGAGCAGGTGCAGTTTTCCTGAACTAGACTCGCACTTCTTTGAAACGAATGCCGTGGTTCAGAGGGCGCCATGTTACACCGCTGAAATGAATCCATGTGGCATACAAGTCGGGTACAACTCAAGGACGAAGCAGCACATGCCCATCAAAGGAGACCGCCCAGCCAAGCGCGTCGACCGAACAGTTTTCTGTTCGGTCCCCACCTGTGCGCCGCGACAGCACCGGTGGAGACTGAAGCCGCCACGACCGTCTGATGCCGAACATGACCCCACCTGTAACATACAGCGCTTTTGCGCAAAAAGACTATCTCGCGTGGACATATGCGAAAGGTGAGCCCCCAACCTCCTGTAGTGGCCAGTGCAGCTGAGACAATAAACGGGGGCACTACACCTACTAGTACCTTCTCCTTTTTCCCTGTCTTTTCATACTTTTATTTCTCTCTTACCTGTCAGATCGTTATCCCTTTCCTTTCTGCTGCCCCAGGTGAGGTGCTCCTAGGGACGATGGAAGATGCCGGGGCTGCAAAATCTTTTCCTTTCTGTTTGCGTTATTATTCTTTTAGCCTTATCCCGAACAAAGGACATTCCACTCTCGGCGACGCGGGGACAAAACGCCGTCTCCTTCCCTCTCTTTTGCAGACTTGGCTGCATGCACAGCCACAGAAATCGACGTGACTGGCCTCTGAGTTGCATGTGCCGCTAAGTTCTTTAGTTGTAACCGACTGTAGTGCGGAGAAGTCCCCTCTTCCGGAACTGGCTGGTGCAAAGGACCGTCCCCTTCCCTTTCCAGCTGAGCCAAGAGGTGCGCGACCCTCCTGCTGAGGGGGTAGACTAGCGCCGCAGGAAAAGGAACTTTCTCAAAATTATTACAAGCATGTTATAAGCGGTGTTTACACGACGGGGCAGAGTTGAGGATTTGAGCTGTAAACCGGTTACTGGGTTCATGTAAGCACCTTAGAGTCCGGTCCGGGGGCCCAGGGGGAGCGAGTCCAGTCAACTCCGCTGCAGCTGGTGGGTTGACTCACTCGACCCCAACAGATAGCATGTAAACCGGATGGAGTCGGAGTCGGGCTAGTGGAAGGGGAGGTGCTAAATGCGAACCTGTTATTCACTTGAGCCGTAGCGCCTCCGAGACAGCCGTGCATGCCGCAATCTTCCCGGCTGCCACTGCCCTTTCTCGCTGCGCCGCTCGACGCTTGGTGCCGCTGCTGTTGAACCGGTCTCAACTCGCTAAATTGAGTTCATGTAAACACGCAGTCGTCAAGTTGGGCTGAACTTTCTCAACTCGATCTCCTGGCTCGACCCGCCGAAGTCGGGATCATGTAAACGAGGCTATAGTTGCCTGACAATAGACGGAGTGAAAATACCTGCTGTTCCTTCAGTTTCCAGGTACGCGCGCGCGGACACACACGCATACACACACACACGCACACAAACACATGCGCGCGCGCGCGCTTTTTCCAGCTTTGATTCAACCCAAATCGGGAAAAATCGACGCAAGGCGAGTAAGATATACATTTCTGCACGTGATGGAAAATTCTGGAGGGAATAAGCAACCTCATGATGCAAACTGGATGCAAGAAAGACATATGTCTAACATGAATAAGGGCACGCAGTTGATGGTCCAAACGAGAGAAGGGAGGTGGTCGCCCTATGTGCCTACAGAACTATCGCTTTGTAGCCGATCCTTTTTTTTTGGCAGCGTTCCTGCACACCTCCCCCCCTTTCTTCGTACAATGTTTAGTCTGAGTCCGCCTCGTCATAGGTATGCAAGTGTACTGCATTTTTGTGAACATTGGCAAAATTCTGTCTAAGTTGATCGGAATTAGTTGCAAGGTGACGCCGCATGTACGACGAATAATTTCTTCTGAGGTGAACACATTCTGACACACTACCGTGCTAACCCTCTCAATAGCAAATTCACGTCTCTTGCGCAATGTCGGTTCATCTCAAGGGTAAACAGAAATTGATAATTGCCCACTTCTCTCTACCATTTTCTTTACCAACCATAGTTTATAAGGTTGGACAGGCATCTGCCGAGCGTTCACTAAATTGTATAGCTGTCTTTGTTATAGTTTTGAAATCATAGATGTAATATCATTTGATAAAAAATATATTTTTTTGAGCGCTAGAGTCGGTAGGTTACACTGTACAGCAGGAGTGTACTGAGTACTACTAATATTACTATGCGTAAACAGTGACGAAGTGATTGCACGCGCAAAAGACGAGGGCAGAATGAAGGACACAAGAAAGGCATCGATTTCAACTATCAGGTTCATTGAAAGAAAAAACAAAAACGCTAGAAATATATACATGGGACATAAACATAAATAATTTGCTTGATATCGCACTTTTCGTATGTTTGGCGTTCGCTTTCTCTTCTCGCTTACTTAGTAATTTGCGCTGTGCAATTATGTCGACAATTATCACTAGCTCTCCCAAGTTTCCTCTGTATCGACGTTGTGCCTTTTGCGGTGGGGACTGGGCTGCATTATTTTTTTCTTTTTCTTTGCTCCCACTAATATATGTCACGGCATTGAAAACAGGAAAATATTGATACGTGGCGGCTAGAAGCAGCAATAGAAACAGCAGAGGTAATCTGCTACGCAAGGGACCGACGGCTTGGAGTAGTCTCACAGCACACAAGCTCGCACCTCAGCGTCGTCTTCGTAACAAAACCACTTCGTCGTCCTGCCAGCGTCCGTAGCATGACCCCCCTCGCGGCAAAAGCACCGTCCCGGTGCGCACTACACAGGCCAGCTAGACGGCGAGTTGTAAGGTTTGAGGCGGGACACATGGACGATGTCGGTGCGGGGTGCAGCGGCCGGGGAGGGCGGAGGTAGCGGGGTGATCTCGTAAGTCACCGCGATCACCGGACGTACGACCCGATAAGGGCCTGTATATCGGGGAAGCAGTTTTTCACAAAGGCCCACACGACGGGAAGGGACCCAGAGTAAAACAAGAGAGCCAGGAGAGTAGGTGACTTCACGACGGCGACAGTCATGACGTCGTTTCTGATTAACTTGGGAGGCTGACAGCCGCTGGCGGGCGACAAGACGGGCAGCGTCGGCGCGAGCGATGGCGTCCCGAGCGTAAGGACTCGTGGAGGCGGTGGCGGGCAGCACACTGTCGAAGGGCAGCAAAGGATCGCGGCCAAAGAGAAGATAAAAAGGGGAGAAACCGGCTGTATCGTGACGCGTGGAATTGTAGGCGAATGTAACAAATGGGAGGCTAATATCCCAGTCGCGGTGATGGTCGGAGACGTACATGGAAATCATGTTGGTGAGGGTACGGTTCAGACGTTCCGCGAGCCCGTTCGTCTGCGGATGGTAGGCCGTGGCGAATTGATGACGGACGGAGCAGAAGCGGAGCAGTTCGGCGACCACTTTGGAAAGAAAGCAGCGACCGCGATCGGTGAGCAGGTGACGGGGAGCAACGGCTGCGGCAGTGACGGGAGATGTGTCCGACGAGAGCAGGAAAAACAGATCGGCCTGTCATGAGAGGTACGCCATTCGGCAGGATTGCGATATCGGTACCGAGGCGAGAAGCTGCGACTGTAAGTGGCTGCTGCGATCACTGGAGGGTCCGGGCTGGCATGAGCGTTGTCCACGACGCGAGCAGGGACGGCCATGTTCGCAACCTCCTGTCGAACGACGGCTTGGATGAGGGCCAAGGTGTTGTCCGGCAGTGGCAAGGAAGAAACCGCGGGCGTCATCGCCTCCAGTTCGCGGCGCACGATACGGGTTAAGTTAGCCGGGTCGGAAGGCTGCCGCAATGTTGGCAGATCTGCACAGGAGGAGCTAGCAGCAGTGTTCGGCAGCCGGTCAAAACGGTGAGAAATGCGCCGGTGTTTGGCTTGCTCGAAACGCCGGCACACCTCAAGAACAGAGGCGACCGTGGAACAGTCTTTGCATAGAAGCAGGTTGAAGGCATCGTCGGCAATGCCTTTCAGTATGTGGCCAACTCGATCTGCCTCGGACATGTCTTTATCCACTTTACGGCACAAGGCGAGGACGTCTTGTATGTACGCTAGGTATGGCTCGGAGGAAGTTTGGGCGCGTGACGCGAGGGCCTTCTTGGCGGCGAGTTGGCGGCCGATGGGTTTTCCGAAGAGGTCGCGGAGCTTCTGTTTACAGATGTCCCATGAGGTCAACTCCTCTTCGTGGGTTTCGAACCACACTCTCGCGGTGCCGGTCAGATAAAATATGACATTAGCGAGCATCAGCGTAGGATCCCACCTGTTGTGCGTGCTGACGCGTTCGTAAAGGGCCAGCCAGTCGTCCACATCAACGTCGTCGGTAACGCAGAACGTGCCCGGTTCGCGGTAGTGGGCGACGACGACCGCTGGCGGTGTTGACGGAGAGGGAGATGGCTCGGACTCGTTAGACATGGTGGCGAGACGGCGGTCACGGCGGAGAGCCAGCTTGAGGTCGGGGATCGAATTTAGCAACCTCCACCAAATGGTACGTGGCGGCTAGAAGCATCAATAGAAACAACAGAGGTAATCTGCTACGCAAGGGACCGACGGCTTGGAGTAGTCTCACAGCACACAAGCTCGCACCTCAGCGTCGTCTTCGTAACAAAACCACTTCGTCGTCCTGCCAGCGTCCGTAGCAATATGTTGTCGGGTAAAACTCAAGAACAAAACGGCACATACCCTCAAAGGAAGCCCTCCAGATAGTAACGTCAACGGTACAGCTTTCTGTGGCTACTCAGCCAAGGCTAAACAAGACAGGGAAAGAAACGGTCCTTTGTTCCCGTGCTGGGCATCCTTATCCCGAACAAGGATCACCCCACCTCTGACGCTGTTTGGACAAAGACGGTACCCTCTTTGTCCCGGCTCTCCAAACTTGTCCCTTCACCCTTTTGGAACCATAGACTGCAGAAAGGAAGCCCCACTCGCTTTGGCTTTGGCAAGGGACAGGCAGAGGAAGAAGCATGAGAAACCACTCCAGCCGGCACCTGCCCCCACGCACGAGGGGGACTAGCAACCGGGTTTGCCATGGTTTGTTTGAAATCCTCTGAAGGCAGGCACAGCAACAAAAGAAAAGCCTTCATGCAGCGCGGGTCAGGAAAGGACCGGACACATATCTCAACATCTCAACCAAAACCAGTCTCGGGTCGGTCGGGGGCAAGGCGGGTAGACACTCTCTCAGTGATGGATCAGTGTCGTAGCCTGGTGGCAGACACTGAACTGCTCGCAAGATGGCGGCAGTGGAACCACCACCTTGAAAGTGCAGTAGACTGCCACTCAAAGTTCACGAAAAAGCGTCTCATTTTCCGCATGTGCGTTCCACAGTGCTGGTGCCATTTTCACTGGCCATTGACATTCAGTCGCATGATGTGCACCCCGCTCCTCGAGTTGATTTTGTTTGTCGTGTGAACCTGCCGTCAAAATAGGTGCAGGAAAATGCTTCCCCCGTTGATCTGCAGGTAACCTTGTCCTTTGCCAGCTGCTGTCACCCTTTCTCCACAGATGTCCTAATCTCATTTAGCCCTCGGTCTGCCACCTATTGATGCATTCATCTTCTTTTGATTTGGTTTATTAGGGTTTAACGTCCCAAAGCAACTAGGGCTATGAGGGACGCTGTAGTGAAGGGCTGTGGCAATTTCGACCACCTGGGGTTCTTTAAACACTAGCAGTTTTAATTTCTTTACCGGCCATAAGCAGATACATTCTAGCAAGTTTCAGTCATCGGTGCTGAGCGGAACATATGATTTTAAATACTGGCCTAGGAGCCGCTTCAACCCTTCTGGGTTGGAAGATCATCGAAATCACCTGTCAACACTCAGTGCTTGCTGACAATGTGAATAGGGACTGGTGGGATTGTTGGCTGAACCTGTTGGCATTGCACCAGTCTGTTACGCTTGGAAACCCTCTGTGGTCAGTCTATACTTACTAAAGCCGCACTAACGATGGCCAAGTGTTCAGTGGTGTGAAAGGCTTTCTAACGAGTGACGCCGACGAGACTCTGGGCAGTTGCCCAGCAAGGTCTTGGCAGATCGCTGGAAAGCAAAAACTTGTCCGCGATGAGACAACAAGCTGAGCAGCCTCACTGTGCTTTATCTGTATGTCGAGCAGAGAGAGTAATGTACCGCACTGCATGTGTTCACGAGCCGACACTGATGAGGGATAAACACCACATCCTTAAAGTGCAGCCATTGCCAGTCTCCTTCCGTGACGAGAAGGCTTAGTAAGTATGTTCGTGATGATGATTTCAGAAAGCGAATTCTTATATCCTAGCGTATGAATCTAGCCACAAGGGCAATTTTGGGAGCAGTGGCCTGAAATCAATGGTTGTTTATTTTGCAGAATGCACCTACGGTGAATGGGATGTGATGATGCTGGATGAGGTGACCCTCTTTGTCTGGCAGTGCTTTGATTTGGGAAACGCAGACTTATGATGTTTAGTACATTCAATTTCGTGTTATTGATTGCCATAGCATAAGCGGTGAGGAATGGTAGTTCATGATTGAGGACATAAATACTTAGCGTAGAAATGAAGAAAGCTATAGGAATGTTCACCAATCTGAAAAGGGATGGACATTTTATGATGGGCAGTGAGGTACTGGAAGTGATAATGGAGTACAGCTGAGCCAGGTCATACACAAGTATAGAGCATGTGAGAGAAATGGTTGAGAGAATAAGAATGGGGTGTTATACTATAGGACAGCATGCAGAAGTTATGAACAGCACCTTGCAGTATGCTCAAAAAAAAAATTGAACTTCTTTGCCTCTGCAAAGCTGCCAGGCAAAGTGTTTTACACTATAAAAGGCTTAAAATTCAGAACAGTGCAGTGAACCACTGAAAGAAAAATCATAGGGTTAATGGTAAGAGATGGCGAGAAAACTGCAGTGGTTGCTAAAAAATGCGAATTAAAATCTCTGCTGAAATCATGATAGACGTGGGTAGGGCATGCTTTTTTAAAACCTAACTGTCCTTTTTGGGTAGGGGAGTGGTCATTGACAGCAGGCTCTTGCCTAATGTATGAACATCTTACTTTGTTTTAGGACCCTTAGCCTGCCATAAGCAGCATATACTCTTCATGAATTTTTAAATCTCATTAGGTGGCATTGATAGACTAGACAAAACTCTAAATCCTTCTCATCAAAGCACACGCTGTCTGAAGTGAACTTTGTCGACCCCGTTAGTCGCCACTTTGATGCATGTCAAAACTAATGGGCGCCGCCGTGGTGGCTGAGTGGTTTTGGTGCTCGACTGCTGACCCCAAAAATACAGGTTCGATTCAAGCCATGATGGCCGCATTATGATAGAGATGAAATGCTAGAGGCCCAGGTAATGTGCGATGGCAGCACACTAAAAGAACCTGGGTTCAAGTTATCCAGAGTCCTTCTGTTAGGTGTCCCGCATAGCCTGCGCTGCTTTCTGATGTGAAACCCCATAAAACCAAGCAAAATTAATGGCTACATTATTTCTGAAAATATGTGTAAATTTATAATGACTTTCTAAACCTTAACAATTTTTCGTGCCTGTTTCTTTTCGAATTTCCCTCTTTTGTTCTTGCCCAAGCTGAGTAGCAAGTCAATGTTTTTAAATTCCAGCATAATCTTGTTATTTATTTCATTACAGAACTTTCTCTTTATAGCTTTCCTAGTTGTGTCAGCCGTATAGTATTTTGCACAAATATTTGAATCTCTGAGAGCTATGGCCTGGTTAATAAGTTCTGTATTCAACTACTCTGACATTATTTATTGCCCTATCTATGCAGAGTTCTTGTAACCTGCAGTGGTAAATATATTTAAAGGCAAACTTCTCTGTTATGTGCATAGATTGGGCAAGCTCATGTACATGCGACGCTCATAAGCTTGTATTTGTTTCCATAACCTTCTGTATGAGGCACTGATTTCCTCGAATACTCTGCAAATCTTCACTGCAATTACTTTTGCCTAATATATTAAGATACTGATGTAGTTAAGTTTGGCTTGAGCGAAAATTACTGAGCTCAAATGAGTTCCTGGCAGCTCGTCTTTATCATTTTGAAGACATAAAACTACGCAGTTGGCAGGACACAGAAAAGATGCAGACAGGACGACCGTAGACAACTGATTTATTGAACAAAACGACCTTCCTTCAAGAGCTACCCATGCGCAACCAAACATAACGCCAAAAGCAAAAGCACCCTATATTATCAACCCAAAATGTCAAGTTCTTTCTGATACGGGTGAATTAATGCTTCGCTCACACTTTTTTCCGCATCGTATCTAGCAGTTTGCCAGGCTTCAAAAATCTTGCGTGCCTTCCCGTCCTTCGTGCAGCCTATAATCTTCGTTTGCTTGAAAAGCGGCGTACAGAATACTTTTTTCTTCTTGTCATTCATCTTACAAGACTGGCACTGCCTTGCTAAATGCTGCCGACCGTGCTGGCTCAAAGAGTTGTTGTGCTATTGAAGGCGTTTATTTATGCAGATCCCCGTCTGCCCTACATATACAGAACCACAGCTGAATGGGATCTCGTAGATAACTCCCTTCTTGCAGGCTACAAACTTAGGTCTGTGGTTGACTGCGCACCCTACTTTCCTTGGCAGGTTATTGTTTGTTAATCGGCATGAACGAGACAGTTTACATGCGGCGGGAAAGAACATGTTGACACCGAATTTCCCTCCCACCTTCTTCCAACCGTGCCAGGTCTTGTCTGCATCTTTTCTGTGTCCTGTCTCTTGCGTAGTTTGTCTTTAGAATGCCTTACCAACTAGCCTCTCATCACGCACTTCTAGTTGTCTTTATCAAGCAAAGTATTCGTAGGTTTCTGTATTTTGTTAGCTGGCAAATATAAAGCAAGGATGGCAGGGTTTTGTAATGTTCATGGGGCATTCTTGTAAAGTTCAGTGTGCATGTAATTTCTTTTCATGCAACATAAAAAGTCTTTCCTTAGCACTCATGTTTGAGACAAAATGCTGAGCACTTCACCTCTTTAAAAATGAAGTCCATTTTGCTGCTGCTCTAAATGATAGCTGGCTGCAGCTGTCGTGGCATAGCAAATTCCCTAGCTAATATTTACACCTATTCATGATGCTTCAAGCCAGTTGTATGTCATACAATCCTCTTGAAAGTGCAGAATCCATCAGTTTTGCCCGGGAGGTGTAGTACTAAAATGAAATTAATACAAGCAACAGCTGATGATCTGCTAGGGCAAGAGGATTCCAAGAGTTTGAGAAGGACAGTAAAAGTCCGAGCCAGGTGGAGTTGAAAAATTTGACTAGTAGTGGACAGGGATCCTGCGGTTTGTGGAGGACACAGGCAAATTTGAGACTTATGGAAGAATTTTTTTACCAGCCAAAAAAAGACGCATACACAAGAGAGAACCACACAGGACAAGGGCTAGTAAAAACCGTAGTCCTCTGTGATTCTCTCTTGTGTATGCGTGTTCTTTGGCTGGTAAAAAAATTCCTCCGTAAGTCTTCAATTTGCCGGTGTCCTCCACAGACTGCAGGATGCCTGTTTGCTAGTAGTCAAATTTCACTACTCCACCTGGATTGGACTCCGACTGCCCTTCTCAAGCTCTTGGAATCCTGTTGCCCTAGCAGATCATCAGCTGTCGGTTGTATTACTTTCGCTTCAGTGAAATTTGACAAGTAGCGGACAGGGATCCTAGAATTTCTGGAGTACAGAAGCAAACTGGAGACTTATAGAATTTTTTACCAGCCAAGGAAGACGCATACACAAGAGAGAACCACACAGAACTAGGGCTTTTACCTGCCCTTGTCTTGTCTGGTTCGGTCTTGTGTATTTGTCTTTGGCTGGTAAAAAATTCATTAGCATGCCATGCCATCAGGCCCACAATTCAGCCTTGTTTATGGAAGAGCCCGCAGTCTTCTTTAAGTGCACTATAAAGGGCTTGGGATGCAATGTATACGGCTCTTTGTTTTTCGGTAAAACCTGGTTTCTCCGAATTGTTGCACCCCGAAAAGATTTTTAAAAATCAGCTCAACTTCTGCGTGCAAATGTGCCTGAAAGGAAGTGTACTTCGCTGGTGCACAAAGGTCATGAACCGTTGGAGAGTAGTGGATGTCTCGTATTTCCTCTGAGGTATATTTTAAACAAATGCTGGTTATTTTAATTCATGTGTAATGCTTTTTGTTGTTCGTCGAGTTGTGTATAATTTTAGATTTGGAACTACATGTGCTGACTGGCATTTCATTGCAATAATTATGCCCATAATTAGTCAGCCTTGTTTGAAGGTAGGGATACGCATTCTGTATGGGTGCTTTGCAGTCAGAATGGTGGATGAATCTTCTTTGAGTTTTCTTCAATGGAACGAAGGCAACTGGAGTAGCTGTTCATGTGTGACTCAGACAATACTTCTCCGACAGGACCGGCAAGCTTCTGAGTATCTATGGCTCAATTATCGGAGCTGCAATTGCCCTCCGAGGCTGCCTGTGTTGACCTGTGCAAGGCTAGCGGCTCGGAGCTAACAAGTATTTGACACCATAAAACTATACACAGTCGTTCAGGGGCAATGAGGGAATAATTGTTAAGACGTATTGGTAAATGATGTTTGCGGTACAAAGCTAGTGTGAAATGAGACTAATTGTGCTTGCTGAAAATGCTGTTTTTTTAGTCTTTGGAACAATGCAATGCTTATAAAATATGTTACCTCTCACTGATTCCTCAATTTTTTTTTCAGTTGCAAGAGACCGAGAGTTGCGTGGAAGTCGAGCAAGCCACCAAGTTGCGTGCGATTTGGGCCAGAAACCATGAGCAGGCTGCGAATATTTCAAATCACCAGTGGTTACATTGACTCAATAAAGCAAGCTTTCACTGTAAGTACAGTGTTTTTGGCACTGCATTGCTTTGGGATGCATGCATTGAGCTGACTGCTAGCTCTGCAGCTACCCATGTGTATGCAGCAAAATTGCTTCAAGAACAATAATGGGGTACAGCAAACAAGACACAAGATGGACAAAAGGACAGACTACAGGACAACAAGACAGACTACAACTAGACAGACAACAGATACAACATGCCAAAAACATGACAGACATCACAACAGACATCACAATGCGTCAGCATGCCGTCTGTTAATCTGTCAAAAAAAGAAATGATGTTCCTGAGGCGCGGCGTTGCTGCTGCGCATGTGTGAGTTCAGCTGTTTTGAGATGTCATATATTCATTGTTTTTCGAATAAACGGCAGTTGAAGACTAGCGTACGTCTGTCCTGTGTATTTCTGTCCTTGTCCCGTGTGTTCACTAAGCGCTAGCAAATATGAATCACAACAGACTACATACAGCACGACAGGACAGACTACAGCACAGCAGGACAGACTACAGCACAGCAGGACAGACTACAGCACAACAGGACAGACTACAGCACAACAGGACAGACTACAGCACAACAGGACAGCAGACTACAGCACAACAAGACAGACAACAGAAGATAAGACATGCCCAAAACATGACAGACAACACAACAGAAATTTTCTGTTGTAATGCTGTTGTGTTTTTTGACTGGGAACACATGGCCAGAATTGGCGCAGTTGGTGAGAAACTTTCAAATGGAGAGTCTTAGCATCACGAGGACAAGATCAGCCATTCTGACTAAAGTTGAATTGAAACCGGATAGCGGTCCCACGCAAAAAGTGGAGGTCGACAGGGAAGTCAGACAAAATCTGATGACCACCCCCCCCCCCCTGCCAAAAAACGTGCACCCAGAATATAACCTGAGGTGGTATATAATGACGCGGAGGGAGGTGGTGGTGGTTTTACGGTGGCAACGGTCGTCAGCGGCCGGGGCAATTCCTTGACAGCTGCCACAGGGCAAGATCTCACACTTAGCGGCCAGAATGCTAGGCCAGACAAAGTTGGATAGGAAAATTCCAATAATTTGTACTCCGGCGCACGGTGCCGTCCCCGGCAACAAGACGGCTCTGGAGCTGGCTCGAGATCTACCGCCGTGCCGCTACAAGGTCCCTCGATGACCGAGGGAGCGGAGAGCACATGCTAAAATATAGAGAGATCACGCAGCATTATAGGTTGGAGCGTAAACTGCTACCACCTCCAGACCCGAAATTAGACAACAGACAAGAAGTCACGTGGAGGCGACTGCAAAGTTATACGGAGCCCACCCGGTTATGGCTAGCCACTCGTTGCCAGATGCCAAGAGTGATGAATGTAATCTCTGTGGCGCGAGAGGGACCCTCGGCCCCATCATATGGCAATGCCCATACTCTCCCGGGGACGCACAATATCGACAGTAGAGACACCTGGTAGACCCTGCTACGGAGCTCCTACCCTGAGCTCCAGCTCCTGCTCGTCCACCTGCCTGAAGCGGCTGCTGGGACCCGAGACCTACCAACCTGCATTTGAGGCGGCGTCATCTGCCCCCTGACCTGCGTGTCGGGGCGTGGGTAGATCAGCTTATCCATTGTAGATTGAAGTTTATTCTCTCGCTCTCTCTCTCACGTAAATTTATTTCCGCATTTAGTCCTTGTAGTCCCTTCTTGCTGTCTCCGGCAGCTGCTTTCTCTTTCCTATCCTCTCCGGTACCTGCTCTTGGTGGCATCCCGGACACCTTGCTCAAGCAGCCGCCGTGTCTCTTCCGGCCGCACTGTTTGCATCGGCCGGCACACCCAAAATGGCGCGGTCGCAGGGAAGAGAAGTGGAGGTCCCCGCACGCCTCGCGACAATCCGCGCCGCTGCCGCCAGCCGTCGGTTGTGCGTGAAGGGGAGTACCAAGTGTTGCGGTATGAACCACGAACGAGGTGGTCCTGCATCTCCTCTCCCACTAAAAAAGGGAGTCGCTATGTGAAACTCAGGCTTTCAGCCTCCCGCGACGAAGGGAGGGAGAAAGAGGGGGTTGTAAATCATCGTCGAGGCAACTCAGAAACAATGAAAACAATACGTCGGAAACAAAGAGCGCTGGTGGTCCCGTTGTTATTTGAGACACAAGTGGGCTGTTTTGCAACCTGGGTAAGACGCTGATGACTTAGAAAAAAAAACATTCAGGAATTCTATGGTCTCGAATGAAGCAAAAGAGAAGAAAAGAAAAATTGCCTATCAATGATCCCGAAGGGGTCGTAATTAATGCGGAGCCCTCGAAAACGTAACCCTATTTTCCTTTCTTCTCTCATTTCCTCCTTTACCCCTTCCCTCACAGCGCAGCACGGGTCTCCATCGAGATACGTGACGCAGTTACTGCTCCATTTCCTTTCCTCCTAACTAATGTTCAGTTTTTCAAAATTGTCCATTGGCATACCATCAGTAACAGGCGATGAGTCAGAACAGTTCTAAACCTGTAAAGCTGCAAAAGCAGACGAAAACCCACACTGATGGGAGTGGGCGCGCGCCAGTACTTTCACTCTGTTGTTTAATCGTAGGTAGTGTTCTTTCAATAGCACCCTTTTTTTCCCGCGCACTCAGAGCCAAAGCAGACTTCTTCCGACGTACGTCCCCAGCGCAGGTGTGAACGCCTTCGTAGCAGAAACATTCGGACACTGAAATAGGTTACGCAGCACAAGCTGAGGCCTCTGTAATTATGAGAGGAAAGGCACGAGAGAAACGCGTGAAGACGAGAGTGGAACGCGTGTTAAACGCTTGCAGGTCACGTACACGACACGTGGTGAGGCTAAGAATGGCGTTTCTATCCACGACGTCACTGCAGCCCCAGTCTCTTAGTCACTTCGTTTATGTGGGGGGGGGGGGGGCGATGTACACCTTTGCGGATCGTACTAGGCACGCGCCGCGTAACACCCGTTCATTTTCAACTGGCGAAGCTTGACAAAATTTGTTGACTGTTATGCCGCTTCGTCGAAAAGTATCTAACGGTCTTGTGTACCAGGCGCAGACTACATTGCCGCATTTGCTTGCAATTAACTCAAAAGCAGTGACTAAGGGCAGTGACGTTCCCGCACTTATCACGCACTTGCATAACCAGTTCACAATGGCAGCTGCGTATCGTTGCAGAATCGATGAAAAAAAACCATTCGGTTAGATTTCGGTAGTCGTGAAATAATACCAAATTAAGTAATCGGGAGCAGTATTTCGCAATTCGACTCTGTTCGTACCTTAACAACTTCAAAGTAACTTAGACATAGTTACATAAAAAAATTGGCTGTGGCTTAACTAATTTAAACCTGGAGTGATGCGATATCTACAGCTGGGTGAGTGTAACTCGCTCAGTCGAGTTGCAAAGCCAGTCTTTCGCCGCTCCGTTTCTTTGGGCGTTCCTTCCATGGAGGAAAGAAAACTAGGAGAGAGCGCGCTCAGCCTCTGCAAGCTCTCTCCTCTGACGCCGCTGCCGAGGGCCCTTTTGCGCACTGACTCTTGGGGAATAGGCCCCCCCCCCCCCCCCCCCCCCCACAGTTATCAGACTGCCAACCAGCGGTGCTTTTTAGTGAACGTCCGTGCTCTGATGTAGCGCAGAAGCGCAGCGCCTGTGTTGCAGCTTTGGCGGAATGCGTACCGAGCTCGAGGTTGTCTGAAGGCTCCGCGTCTCAACACTTCTGTTGATAACACTCTGCCAGTTTTTGGGTGCACTGTAGAGGGCACAGTGGCTTCCAGAGCGCTCACGGCGGACGGACGTGTTTAACGAGCGCTCCGGCGCGCTGCGCAAGATTCTATTTCTCGGGCAGGCGGACTTCGGCCCGCCCATGGGCCCGCCGTTCTCTGCTATTTCCGAGGTACAAGTCGCGCCGAATACGCTCGCGCCCATACGCGGTTCCGACGTGAAATGTAGCAGTCAAGTATTTCTCTCTCTCGCTGTCGAGAGAGAGTGCCGGCGGCTTTACGTCTGCCCGTGCGTGGGGTCTCCCGGCCACTGCGCACAATCACTTACAAAAAGAAGTAAACTGTATGTATACATAACCGCGCGCACCTAGCGTCCTGTCTCGGGCTAATCGCGCGCGCAGCACACTGCACTAGCGGCCGGGGTGGGGCGCCCGGCCGCGTATACCGTCCGAGGTAGCACCCACGGAGCGTTCGTGTCACGCGTGCACTACCTGGCGAAGAGCAAGCGGGAAGTCAAGCCCGCCTGCTCGATGAACGCACAGAGGCTCACGATTGTTCTGTCACGGGTACGCGTACTGCCGCGCGGCCACAGGAGCGCTTCGAGACTGTCCGGGATGATTCCCAGCGCCCTGTAGGCCGCGAGCATCTCGCGACGCGGCACTGCAGAAGCGGCACAGCGAAGGAGCATGCGCTCCAATGTCTCCACTGCGCCGCAGTCAGCGCACGCGTCGCTCGGGGATGGTGGCCGCTGCGGCGAGCGGGCAGTTTGTGCTCACCACGGAGCCGTCAGTGAACATAAGCAAATGTTCGCGCAGTTGCTCGTAGAGCGACAGAGCGAAACCGAAACCGAAATCCGGCTAAGAGCTACCGCTGCCTTGTCACGTCAGGGCCTATTTCCCATGATGCTTTCCATTATATTTTTTATGACTAGGCTTCACGATTGTGACGTCATGCTCCCTCCTAGTTTTTTCTTCCTCCATGGTTCCTTCTTTATCTTCGTACCTGGGCGCGGATTCGCTCTCTCCTTCTCTCCCCTTTACCACTCCTCCCCCACTCAATTTCACCGCATTGCCGGGCCGCCGGAATCTGCTCCGCAACGCGTGACCAGTCTCGGCGCCGCCATCGTGAAGGCTGGAAATGCTAGCGTAATGCATGCGCGCGGTGCGCACTCCAGCTGAGGGCTGTGACGTCACTCCGCACATGCGCACATCAGACGAGGCGGGCGGCGTCTGCTCCACAGTCGGCGCAGTGGCGCATACTAGCGAGGGCTATGATGTCACTCTGCGCATGGGCACTGCTGGCAGAGTGGTGCAAGCTTTGCCCTTGAATGATGCTCGGCCTAACTGGTGTAGGGAAAAGGGTATGTGACACCACTTCACATACAACAACAACAAACTAGCTATGGTGTATTTTTACAAGCTCCTCCTGTGTCATTCAGTTCAAACCGTTTTGACATTAAAGTGGTTACTTAAGCTTCACTTTAATGGCATGTGGCGAACTAATGCTAATGCGCATATATGCAGAATTGGCCATACTCTACTTAACAATCATAGACCCCTGAGTACTCACATATCACTCCTGGCGCTGCGGAGTACAGCGGTTAAGCGATGTGCAACTGCCCTACGATGGCAGGTCCTGCCACCGGAGGGACTTGTGGGATCCACGTTCCTCTTTCGAGCAACCTCTCGGGACCAATCATTAATTTAACTGCCACATGCCATGGTGGGTGGTTTGCTCACAATCTGGTGGGCAGGTTCTTATGACGCCGCATGGTCATAGTACCTAGCTGGCCCGCCTGTCTCCTAAGTTGCTTCTCTGGAACTTTTTCGGGAATTTTTAGCCCCCTGTCAACGACGCCGACAGCGCAGCCCTTTTCGCGACAAGAGCTCACTTACGGTATCGCGTCACACTTTGAGTTTTTCTGTAGCACAGTGCGCGTGATGAGGCCTCACTGCCAAAGCGCCTACTGAAGATTCAGGAGTTAAAGGTGCGATCAGGAACCGCTATTTCGAACCGGTCGCAAATTATCTACCGGGAGACGAATGTCCACTAGGTGGGCTAGGAGTGTGTTCCCATCTCCCCAGGTACTGGCAAGCACTTGTGCAAGAAAACATTTATTTTTACTCATTGTGTGGCAGTGATGTTAAGCGAACAGAAAAATAATGGGACCGCCTGCACTTAAATCACTACACCGAAACATTGACCGCAGACAGCTTGAGCTGAGGCACATAAATAAGTACTAAACCTCTGCACTAATCACGTAGTACACCGTCGGCTACTCCATAATAATTTTTAGACAGTCAATAGACAGCATGAAGGCAGTCTATGGAGTATGTAGTGATATTTCGATAAGGAAAGCGAGCTGGAGATATGAACAAATCACAGTTTCCGACTTGAGAACGCCACTTCACACAAGCGCAGCTTATTAGCAACATTGCAAACAGCGGCAGCAACAAGCCAAACTAGGGCTGATAGCCTTGAAAATCATGCTTTTTTTTGCGAACACACCAGAAATTTTAAAAATATTGCCAGGTATCATAGTAGTGTTTGTTCGTTCACGCTGAAGGCTGCAGGAAAGGGCTGTTATCATTTTTGTTCGTGGCGCGAGAAGCGACGAGTCTAATCTCGATTGATCGCCGCCATGAAATGCTGCATCTAGGTTTTTCCAGATTACTGCAGATGATCTTGTCCTGCTATCTGGAAATTTCCTTGAGGGGCTTTAAATTGAGCGATGCCATGAGCGGCGGATATTCGTAGTTCGACGACTGACGAGCAAGTTTGTTGCTTACGCCGCCGCCGAGTGATCCAGTGCTTTTGCGGGCGCAAGACAGCCCAAATAAACAGCTTCGTTTACAAGACTTCTTGGTGTCTTCCTGAACGCTGGACTGCCGTCACTACAACGTGATAAATTATGCGACTTCTGTTGCGGTACCACAAGGCAATGCTTTTGCTTCGGCGCAGCAGGTCATGTAGTCGGTGGCCACGATGGTCCACTTGTTACCTGACGATGAAGTCGGAAAAGGGGCCGAGGAGGTCCATCCCTATTTGCTGGAAGGGCTTAGTTGGAGGTGGTATGGGGTTCAGGAGTCCGGCTGGTCTAATCGGAGGCGTTTTGCGTCGCTGACACTCCCGGCACGTTTTCACGTAATGGGAAACGTCGGCAGCTAGCCGCGGCCAATAGTACTTCTCCTGGATGCGGTGCAACGTGCGAGCAATGCCTAGATGGCCCGCAGTCGGCTCATCATGACATGCCTGCATAATGCCCCGCCGCGGTGGCTCAGTGGTTACGGCGCTCGGCTGCTGACCCGAAAGACGCGGGTTCGATCCCGGCCGCGGCGGCTGAATTTCGATGAAGGCGAAATTCTAGAGGCCCGTGTACTGTGCGATGTCAGTGCACGTTAAAGAACCCCAGGTGGTCGAAATTCCCGGAGCCCTTCACTACGGCGTCCCTCTAGCCTGAGTTGCTTTGGGACGTTAAACCCCAATAAACCAAAACCATGCCTGCATAATTTCTTGCCTGAGATTTTGGGGCACGACAAGAAGATGCACTGTCCTGTTGGGCGCAAAGTTCTTCTTCAGGAGGACATTATTCTTTGCAGCACGCAATGTTTGAGTGTGTAGTTGCGCGCACCTTTTGAACATTAGTGTCACGCATGTTTTTAACTCGCCTGGAAGCGCGCACTAGTTCTCCCGAAGTGTTTAAAAATATGCTCTTGTGTGTTGGCATGTTCATTTTGTGGCGGCAGCGTGGAGTGGCATCCTTAAATGGGCGTCCGCAAAGAACAATGTTCCCAATGTTGCAGCGCCTCCGCATGCGCCTCTTTGAACAAGCATGCGTGGACGCTCTGTCAATGAGCGAGGCTGAGTTCTTGCGGAAATGGTCGACATACTTTATCGTCCTGCGCGGCGGTCGAGTATCGGCTTTCTTACTGCATTACTGACGTGCTCAGTGCTGCGTCACTGCGCATGTGCTTGACTCATCAGAGCATTAAGTTATTCCGTTTTGTTTTGTATTTTCTATGTCAACACAGAACAAAATAAACTTCTCTTTCTACGCCGCCGCCGAGTGATTCAGTTCTTTTGCGGGCGCAAGTCAGCCCGAAGAAAGCTTCGTTTGCAAGGTTTGTTGCTGTTTTCCAGACTGCTGGATTGCCGTCCCTACAACGTGACATCTGGTGGAGGTGCTGGGTAGCCTTTCATGTTCCGGACACCGCCTACAGGTAGTGACGCCAGCCCTCTGAGTCATCTACCGCAGGACCTGAGTCCAGCCCACCGCGCAAGCCGACGCCTGCAAGGGGAACTGCCAGTTACTCCTGAATCGAGGACTGGGCATCGCAAGGGGAGTCGCCCAAATCCGGAATGGCCAAGCCCAAGTGCTGCTAACGAACTTCACCGAAGAATACCGGCATCTAAACAAAGGTAGGACGATTGCTTTTCTCGATGAGCTGGCAGACATCAAAGACATATTTGCCTTACCCGACCAACCAGTAGAACCATCTGATCAAGGCTATCAACCCACGTTTGATATCAACCCATCATTAACCCGGGCCAGACAAGACCAAATACGCAGTCTTCTTCAAAGGTAACACGACAGCTTCTCATCAGCATCGAATGCGCGACGAACCGGATTTGCCAAGCACCGCATTGTCACAGACGAACACGCCCGACCACTGCGACAGAGCCCCTACCGCGTATCGCCGCTAGAACGCCAAGCTATCCGCAAGCAAGTTGAGGAAATGCTTCGTAACGATGTCATCCAGCCATCGAGGAGCCCCTGGGCAGAACCAGTCGTCCTTGTGAAAAAGAAAGACGGCACCTTCGCTTTTGCGTCGATTACCGGCGCCTGAACCGCATTACGAAGAAGGATGTCTACCCCCTCCTCCGCATCGACGACACATTGGATCGGCTGTGTAACGCTAAGTAATTCCCATCGATGGACCTGAAGAGCGGCTACTGGCAAATTGAAGTCGACGAAAGAGATCGCTAGAAGACTGCGTTCATCACACGAGACGCACTCTTCGAGTTCAAGGTGATGCCATTCGGCCTCTGCTCTGCCCCAGTGACGTTCCAGCGTGTAATGGATACGGTGCTCGCAGGCTTGAAGTGGCAAATTTGCCTAGTCTACTTAGGTGACGTTGTTGTCTTCTCCTGAAGCTTCGAAGAACACCTCAGAAGGCTTCGGGTAGTGTTGGAAACAATCAACTCTACAGGTATAATACTGAAACCAGAGAAGTGCCACTTCGCCTACGAGGAGCTGCTATTCCTTGGTCACGTCGTAAGCAAGGATGGAGTTCGCCCAGACCATCAGAAGACGGCTGCGATCGCAGAGTTTCCACAGCCTAATGACAAGAAAGCTATACGCAGATTCCTTGGATTGTGCGTTTATTACCTACGATTCGTCAAGAACTTTTCGCGCATCGCTGAACCTTTGACCCAAATTACCAAAGCTGACGTGCCTTTTAAATGGGAAACGCCGCAAGAAGAAGCTTTCCAAGAGCTGAAGCGCCGCTTACAGTCCCCTCCTCTGCTCGGACACTTTGATGAAAACGCCGAAACCGAAATTTATACAGATGCAAGCATTGTGGGCTTAGGAGCGGTCCTCGTTCAGAAAAATGTTGAACAGGAGAAAGTTATCGCGTGCAGAGGGCAAAACACATGCCTAGAACAACCAAATGTCTGTTTTGCCGCTCCCAAAGCCGCTGCACCCAAGAAGGCAAAAAATGATGATGAAAATCTATGAGGTTAAGTGCACATGTTAGCATCCAGACCATTTTTAACCAAATATTATCGCTAGTTCTTGCGTGCTGAGCCCGAAACACGCTCAGAACGTGTTCTAGACATGCGTTTTGCCCTCTGTACGCTAACCGTTCACTGTCGAAAGCCGAAGTCAAGTATTCGACGACCGATAAAGAATGTCTCGCCCATTATTTGGGCCACGTCGAAATTTCGACCCTACCTGTACGGACAGCCATTCAAAGTTGTGAGCGATCACCATGCTCTATGCTGGCTTGCTAACTTGAAAGATCCCTATGGCTCCTTGCTCGTTGGAGCCTGCGCCTTCAAGAATTCGGCATAACTGTAGTCTACATATCTGGCCGCAAGCATCCCGATGCAGACTGCTTATCGCGAGCCCCCGTAGACGCAGCATCGGAAGAGGAAGACGATGACGCTTTCTTAAGACCGATAAGCGCCAGCAGTTTCGCGCAGCAGCAGCGCTTGGATCCCGAGTTCAACAGCCTAGTTGATTATTTGAAAGGCAAGACCGCATCGCCTCCCCGAGGGTTCAAGCGCCAACAGTCGTCCTTCGTCTTTCAGAATAATCTCCTCCTGAAGAACTTTGCGCCCAACAGGACAGTGCATCTTCTTGTCGTGCCCCAAAATCTCAGGCAAGAAATTATGCAGGAGTTTCATGATGAGCCGACTGCAGGGCATCTAGGCATTGCTCGCGCGTTGCACCGCATCCAGGAGAAGTACTATTGGCCGCGGCTAGCTGCCAACGTTTCCCATTACGTGAAAACGTGCCGTGAGTGTCAGCGACGCAAAACGCCTCCGATTAGACCAGCCGGACTCCTGAACCCCATACCACCTCCAACTAAGCCCTTCCAGCAAATAGGGATGGACCTCCTCGGCCCCTTTTCCGACTTCATCGTCAGGTAACAAGTGGATCATCGTGGCCACCGACTACATGACCTGCTGCGCCAAAGCAAAAGCACTGCCTAGTGGTACCGCAACAGAAGTCGCATAATTTATCACGTTGTAGTGACGGCAGTCCAGCGTTCAGGAAGACGCCAAGAAGTCTTGTAAACGAAGCTGTTTATTTGGGCTGACTTGCGCCAGCAAAAGAACTGGATCACTCGGCGGCGGCGTAGAAAGAGAAGTTTATTTTCAACTAATGTCAACAAAAATGCAAAGCAAAACTGCTGAACTCAATGCTCTGATCAGTCAAGCACATGCGCAGTGACGCAGCACTGAGCACGTCAGTAAGGCAGTAAGAAAGCCGACACTCGACCGCCGCGCAGGACGATAAAGTATGTCGACCATTTGCGCAAGAACTCAGCCTCACTCATTGTCAGTGCGTCCACGCATGCTTGCTCAAAGAGGCGCGTGCGGAGGCGCTGCAACATTGGAAACATTGCTCTTTGCGGACGCGCATTCAAGGAAGCCGCTCCACGCTGCCGCCACAAAACGAACATGCCGACACACAAGAGCATATTTGTAAACAGTTCGCGTGAACTAGAGCGCGCTTCGAGGCGGATTACGAACATTCGTGACACTAGTACCCAAAAGGTGCGCGCCACTACACAGTCGAACATTGCGTGCCGCAATGTTTCTAAGAGACCGCATTGCGGGCATCGGGCGGAGGGCGCCACGCCCCACGCCGCAAGGCGGTCTCTTGTGGGCAGGACCCGCCAGCCTCGCAGCCAGCCGAAGTTCCTGACATCTGCAGGAAGCGCAGCTGAGGTCAGTTGGCGCCAGCGTGCCCCTCTCGTTTTCTGGAGTTGTTCGCGTGTCAGCTCAGCTACCGTTAGTGCTTCACACATCCTGGAGGGCGGGGTTTCATCAACATCCAGATCGGGCGCGCTGGCAGACAACGACGCCAGTGTGCGACGCACGTTAACGAAAAATGCCGGCGGCGGCTCGGCTGTAGGGCCAACCACGTGTTGTGTAAAAAACACGTTACGCGCTGTACCCAGAAAGTAAGCAACAAACGTGCTCGTCAGTCGTCGAACTACGAATGCCCGCCGCTCGCGGCATCGCTCAATTTAAAGCTGGTAAGGAAACTTCCAGATAGCAGGACAAGGTCATCTACAGTAATCTGGAAAAACCTAGATGCAGCCTTTCATGGCTGCGATCAATCGAGATTAGACTGGTCGCTTCTCGCGTCACGAACAAAAATGATAACAGCCCTTTCCTGCAGCCTTGAGCCTGAACGAACAAACACTACAATGATACGTGGCATTACCCCCTTCCAAAGAAGCATAGTCTCGATGCTTTAATATGAAAATAAACACGGAGAATAAAAACTTCGAGTCCTTTAGCGTTCATAATATGGCTTGAGGCGTGCGACATCAACGACTTCCGGGCGTGGGCGGCGTCGCTGAGATGCTGTCGTGCCGTCGGGGAGGACTTCATAGTCGAGGTCACCGATGCGACGGAGAACCCTGTACGGGCCAAAGTTGCGTCGAAGTAACTTTTCGCTCAATCCACGGCGGCGAATTGGCGTCCATATCCAAACCCGATCACCTGGCTTGTAATGCGTGTCTCGTCGGCGCAGATTGTAGCGTCGGGCGTCGGTGTGCTGCTGGTCTTGAATGCGAAGCCGCGCTAGTCTTCGGGCTTCCTCGGTGCGATGAAGGTAGGCGGCGACGTCGAGGTTGTCTTCTTCGGAAACGTGCGGGAGCATTGCGTCGAGTGTTGTCATGGGCTTCCTGCCGTATACCAGCTGGAATCGGATAAACCTGGTTGTCTCCTGGACGGCAGTGTTATAGGCGAAACTCACGTAGGGCAGAAGGGAGTCCCACGTCTTGTGTTCGGCGTCGATGTACATGGAGAGCATGTCTCCGACGGTTTTGTTCAGACGCTCTGTGAGTCCGTTGGTTTGCGGATGATAGGCAGTTGTCCTCCGATGGCTTATCTGACTGTAGTGTAAGATGGCTTGTGTCAGCTTCGCTGTAAACGCCGTTCCTCTGTCTGTGATGAGCACTTCGGGGGCGCCGTGTCACGCGCTACGCATGGGACCTGCAAAACAACGAATAACTGCGCACGCAAGGAGAAAAAAATAAGTTCGGTATATTGCCGCTGACGCGCCAGGCTCGGGTCGACCTGGCTATGTACATAACCTTTGTAAATAGAACCTGTAACAGTATGGTGCAGGTGCTAGGTACATCACCACGGACCCCTGTCGAAACCCCTGCAGCCTAAGAATTGCCGGATTGCCACCGTTGCCCGTGCAATTGACCGAAGAAGCCGCCGCAGGTCCGACCGGAGTAGCAGCGCCCGCTTGCAGCACTACCGTGAGCCGCACACTTTTTCCGGGAAGGCTGGCGAAGATGTGGATGATTGGAGCACCAATTACCCGCGGGTGAGCAAATACAACCGTTGGGATGCCACTCTGCAGCTGGCCAATGTCGTTTTCTTTCTGGATGGTGCCGCTTTAATTGGTTCGAAAACCATGAAACCTCTTTAACGAGTTGGGACCGCTTCATGGAAGAGCTCCACAGCTGCTTCGGGGATACCGCTGTGAAACGAAAACCCGCTGAGCAGTCTTTGCTTCAGAGAGCGCAAGTGCCTGGAGAGACGTGCACGACGTACATAGAAGAGGTATTGAAGCTGTACAAAGTCGTTAATCCCACTATGTCCGACGAAGATCATCTCCTCAAGGGTATCGCAGAGGACGTCTACAGTTTTCTTATTAGTAAAGAAAATTTACACTCCCCCACGGATATCATCAGGGACTGCCGCACCATTGAAGCTCTTAAGCTCCGGCGAATTCCTCCCAAGTTCGGCCGCCTGCCTGAAGTCACCACCGTCGCCAGCGTGGACTTCCACGAGCCTGTGAAGATGTGACTCTTCCTGACGTCATTCTTGAAATCACCCGTGACGAACTCTCCCGACATCAAAATCTTTTGCGCCGCAGTGACGTTTCGTGTCAGAGCTGTTCTCTGCCGGCAGCTCCGGCCTACCGCTCCTCCCCTTCGAGTTTGTCCAGCCAGGCTGCTACCAGTGCCACTTGCATCGATTACAGCGACGCTCCCCGGATCACTCGCCCCAACCCCAGGGCGGCAGTTCGTCCGCAACGCCACCGGCGGCAGCCGGAGTACGATGGCCACTTCGACACTGGATACGAGAAGTGTTATTTCGAGTGTCTCCACGACCAACCAGTTTGTTACCGATGTGGTTTGATCGGTCATATCTCCAGATTCTGCTGTCGCCGGGCCCTGTTTTCCCGCTCCCAGCCTAACGGTCGCGCCCCCATCCCAATTCCAATACGCCTGTTCATGACCGTGTTTTACGTCATGTCAGCGCCCATCCAGCTACGCGCCACTACGGAACGATTCTCCTGCCTCTGACCGAAGCCGCACTCTACCTCCACACCGCTCTCGCCGCTCGCCTTCTCCCCAACGTCGTTCCCCATCGTCACCGGGAAACTAACGTTCGCGGCCGATAGTGGTGCGGTCGCCCGGTCATCGATATTGCCAATTCCTCAGCCAATTGTTATGTTAAGGAACCGCATCTAAGTTTTAGTGAACGGTATTTGTGTCACGGCCCTAGTGGACGCTGGTGCCACAGTGTGGGTAATGATTTCAGCTTTCAAAAACCGCCTGGGTCGTAAAATTACGTTCGCTTGGGATAGTACTGTCATATTACGTGGTGTAGGGGGAGAATCATTGGTTCCGATTGGTATTTGTTTTGTAAATGTAGTGATCGCTGGCCACGTGTTCCGAACTGAATTCACGGTGCTTCCTCGTTCTACGCACGACATCATCCTAAGTATTGAATTTTTACAGCAGTGCGGCGCTAGCCTCGACTTCCGCAGTGACGGCATAACATTAAGTCCTGGCCTTCGGTCACCTCGCATAGAAGACTCACCGGTGGTTGCCAAAGTGTTTTCTGTTTCCGCGGGTACCTTCGTTCCAGCGATGTCTGCCATATTCGTTCCCGTTTTGTCCTCTAGCGCTGTTTCTGATGCCTTCGATGCTGTGGTGGAACCTGCTTCCCTCAACTGCGCAAAGAAAAGTGTGCTGGTACTACCCCGCAGCCTCGTCCGCGTGACCAAGAGCCATGCCTCTCTTTGGACTGTCAATCATTCCAAAGAACCTGCTGTGTTGCCATGTGGTTTAAAACTTGCCGGCTTTGAAGACCGTTTTTCTGTACCAGTTGCCATGGTCACTTACAACGTGTGTCGTCCAAGTAGACGCCGCCATCTGAGCGACTCTCATTTCCTAGCTATGGTAGAGAAAGGGTATGGTAGATGGTCCTTGGCGATCACAAAATGAACAAGGGAGGGGAACCTCAGGTTGCTTGAGCCAACGTTTCGATAAGGGGACTTGTCTTCGTCTGGGCAAAGCGTTCATCATTAGCAGAGATTAAATAGGGCCTTCGCTCCGAGGAGGAAGGGCCCGGGGTGGGGAAGGAAAGAGGTGTGAGAGGGGATGCGTGTCAGGAAGGGTGGGAGGTGAATCTTGGTTCGTTAAGCTGCAATACTGAAAAAACTTATACCCGGGGGGTGTGTAATGAACAAAGGCTTTGAAGGGGCTGCGACGGTGGGGAGGCGCTTGGTGGACCTGTAAGACTCAGATAAGGAGATTAGTCAGCGTGGTACAAGGCAAACAAAATAGGCTGGCACTAGAAGGAGAAAGAAAGGGGGGGGGGGGGGGGGGGGGCGCATTTCCAACGAAGGACAAGGCAGGGGTGGGGGAGAATGGCTCGGGTTCAGAGAAAGCCAAAAAGTGGGGGCGGAGGGGGTAAGAGGAATGTCATGGTTTCCGAGAACTGATAGTAGGGGATTAGGAGAGAAAAAAAAAGGTGAACAAAGGGAGAGGGTGAGAAGGCCGGAAATGTGGTTTAAGGTATGACGTGGGTCTAGGTTCTAGGAAATGGTCTGACCACGTGGAAGACATCAGTTAGTTTAAAATTATGCTAACCCTGGAATGCACCTGAGAGATTCCAGGTTTCCTCTGGACATGTTAATCCCTGTTGGTTGCAGTGTTTTAAATTTGTGGATTATTAATGCTTCTCTGTATTTTCTGTCCCTAGTCGATTTGAAGCCTGACTGAAGAATGAACAATTTGAGTTCGTCGAATTTGTGATGGCGTTGATTAAAATGGGTCGACACTGCCTTCTGTTCATTCCGTGTTGTGTCAGCCCGGTGCCCGTTTAATCTGGCACTCATTGTTTGCCCGGTTTCTCCGATATATTGTTTCTGGCAGAAGGAGCACTGGAGCATATAGATAATATTGGAAGATGTGCAGTCAAAACTGGTCTTTATATCGAAACTGAAATCGCTTGCCGTACTTTTAACCGTAGTGTCCCTTTGTAAATGTTTGCATGTGTTGGATCTAGGTCGAGAGCATGAAGTTACTGTCGGTGGTGGTTTCTTACCGACCCTAGCATGCACCAGGGTGTCCTTCAGGTTTGTGTTGCGTCTGTATGTTACCCTTGGTGCGTCGGGAAATATTTTCTTGAGACGGTCGTTGCTAGTTAAAATGGGGTGGTATTTCCGCAGGATATTGTTTATGTTTGGAAGCGCGTTTGAGTATTTCGTTATAAGTGCAGGAGGTCGTTGACTGTTACCTTTTGTTCGTTTTTTAAGAACTACATCTCGTTTAAAAGTGGTTGCTCGTTGGAACGCATTATTAAGGATTGTCTGTGGATGGTTTCTGGTGATTAGTGTGTTTTTTAGCGAGTGGAGGTGTTTCAGGTAGTCGTGGTCGTCGCTATATATTCTTCTTAGTCTTGTTCCCTGTCCTACGAATATACCTTGTTTGCAGTGTCTTGGATGATCGCTAGTGAAATCTAAGTGTTGTTGTCGGTCAGTAGGCTTCCTGTAAAGTGTGGTTTTGAGCTTGCTATTTTCTAAATGGACAGTGGTGTGAAGGAAATTGACTTGCGTTTTCGAGGCGTTGAAGGTGAATTTAATGCTGGAGTGGCATGAATTGAAATGTGGGACGAATGCCTTCAGGGTCTCAGTCCCATGCTCCCATATCATGAAAATGTCGTCTATGTAACGCAGGTACATAAGTGGTTTTTTAGAAATGAATTTAGAAGTTGAGATTCTAGTAGCCGCATAAAAATGTTCGCGTAGGTGGGTGCGAAGGGAGTGCCCATGCTTGTTCCAAATACTTGAAGGTAGTAAGAAGAATCGAATTCAAAGTAGTTGAGTGTTAGTACCAATTCAAGCAGCGTGAGGTACACTTCAGTTTCGTGCGGGTGAGGACTTTGAGTTAGAAATTTGGAGAGTGCGTCGATACCTTCAATAATCGGAATAATTGTGTACAAAGCGGCGACCTCAAGTGTGACAAGTATGCTATCTGCTGGGATAATGGAAGCGTCATTCAGAGACTCTATTATGCGGAGAAAGTGCGGTGTATCCTCGACAAAGGAAGGGAGGTGGGTGGGAATATGAACAAGATAGTTGTTCAGGAAAATTGATAAGTTCTCTGTGGGCGTGTTATTATTTGAAACGATAGGTCTGCCGGGGATATCTGCGATAAACAAGTCTTCTGCGGAAACCTTATGGATTTTGGGAAGTAGGTAAAAGCGTCCTGCCTGTTTGTTTACCGGATTTAAAAAGTGGTAGTCGGACTGCGTGATTAGTTCCCTTGATAATAAGTTTGCCAGTTTGTTCAGAATCAATTTGCAGAACTCTGAAGTGGGATCTGAATCTAATTTCCTATAATGACAAGGGTTGTTGAGTTGCCTAAAAGCTTCTTTTTTTATTTTTCGGCCGGCAGGATAACTATGCTACCTCCTTTGTCTGCAGGCTTAATGACTATATCGGTTGTAGAAGCTAAGTGGTTCAGAGTAGCCTGTTCCGTTGGGGTAACGTTTCTGTGTTTTCGAACTTGCTTTGTTTGGCCTATAATTTCTTTCGACACAGATTTAATGTACAAGTCTAATTCGGGACTCTGCTGCGCTTCCGGCGTCCATGTGCTTTCGGCTTTGAGAGGGATGGGATTAAGGCTGGTTACTTCAGTAGGGAGAGCACGTGTTGACCACGAGTTACAGGAAAGAGCTAGGTTAGTAATCAGGGTGTTCGTTTTTTCGGCAAAGAATTCCTTAATTCGCAATCTTCGCGCAAATTCTGTGAGATCTCTGTGAAGTTCATACTCGTTAAAATTATTGTTAGTTGGACAAAATGTAAGGCCATGCTTCAGAATTCGTTTGTCGCTATCACTTAGGGATTTCGAAATATCGATAATGTTGCTGTCAGTGTCCTGCGGCGAAAAAGGCGTATCTTTTGTATGTATCGAGATTGGCGGGCGGTTGTTAAACTGTCCAAATATATTCGTATCTAGCGAAAATTTATCTCGAATTTGTTTTAGCTGTTGTTTATCGTGCAGCTTGCGTTCCTTTCTGGTTACAAAATCTGCTAGTGCCTGGCTTTCGTCCGAATTTAGTTATATCTTACTAAGTTGATCATCGAGGGAATTTAACTGCTCTTGACAATGTTCTTTTAAAATAGCTATGAATGAAAGGGATGCGTCATTTGAAACCTTTTCCCATCGAGCGAGGAGTGCAGGCCTGAGCGCACCGAGGGAGCACCTAACATTAACTCGAAGTCCTTTGGGTATTGTCCTGTGCTGCGAGTAGGATTTGTAAGTGTGTAGGTGGAATCGGTAGTTAGTTTGTTTAGTGGCTAGTTTTCTGGCGACCAGGAAAATTCGACTTTTGGGTTCGGGGCGACTGGTGCTGCCAGATGTACGTCATCTGTGCTTGCGCCGAGTGGACCTCTTGAAGGATGTTGTGTGTTTAGGGGACTTCTGTTTGGGGGTGGTATCGGTGTCGAGGTCCACGTCGGTGATAATCTGGGTGCTAGTGTGCGTCATTAATCGCTTAGGTGTCTGTGTGAAGTGGTGACTTTGTTGTTTAGTGGTTACTTTCGGTGGGATTCCTACGTGCTGTTCCGCTGGTGTGGGATCCACGGTTACCGTCTGTGTGCCAGCGTCGCGAGTCTCTGGAGTGAACTGCGTGGAGGTGTCCTGGGTCCTAGCGGGGGGAGGCTGTGGTCGTTCCTGGGTGTTGTCGCTTTTGTGGGTGGTCTGTTGTTGAGTGTTGGCCAGAGTGGGAGAAGGACCGTCTCAAGAAAATAGTTGCCGACGCACCAAGGGTAACATACAGACGCAACACAAACCTGAAGGACATCCTGGTGCATGCTAGGCTCGGTAACAAACAATCACCGACAGTAACTTCATGCTCTCGACCTAGATTCAAGACATGCAAACATTTACAAAGGGACACTACAGTTAAAAGTACGGCAAGCGATTTCAGTTTCGATATAAAGACCAGTTTTGACTGCACATCTTCCAATATTATCTACATGCTCCAGTGCTCCTTCTGCCAGAAACAGTATATCGCAGAAACCGGGCAAACAATGAGTGCCAGATTAAACGGGCACCGGGCTGACACAACATGGAATGAACAGAAGGCAGTGTCGACCCATTTTAATCAACGCCATCACAAATTCGACGAACTCAAATTGTTCATTCTTCAGTCAGGCTTCAAATCGACTAGGGACAGAAAATACAGAGAAGCATTCCTAATCCACAAATTTAAATCACTGCAACCAACAGGGATTAACATGTCCAGAGGAAACCTGGAATCTCTCAGGTACATTCCAGGGTTAGCATAACTTTAAACTAACAGATGTCTTGCACGTGGTCAGACCATTTCCTAGAACCTAGACCCATGTCATACCTTCCACCACATTTCCGGCCTTCTCACCCTCTCCCTTTGCTCACCTTTTTTTTTCTCTCCTAATCCCCTACTATCAGTTCTCGGAAACCATGACATTCCTGTGACCCCCTCCGCCGCCACTTTTTGGCTTTCTCTGAACCCGAGCCATTCTCCCCCACCCTTGCCTTGTCCTTCGTTGGAAATGTGCCCCCCCCCCCCCGTTCTTTCTCCTTCCAGTGCCAGCCTATTTTGTTTGCCTTGTACCACGCTGACTAATCCCCATATCTGAGTCTTACAGGTCCACCAAGCGCCTCCCCTCCGTCGCAGCCACTTCAAAGCCTTTGTTCATTACACGCCCCCCGGGTATAAGTTTTTTCAGTATTGCAGCTTAACGAACCAAGATTCACCTCCCACCCCTTCCTGACTCGCATCCCCTCTCACACCTCTTTCCTTCCCCACCCCGGGGCCTTCCTCCTCGGAGCGAAGGCCATATTTAATCCCTGCCAATGATGAAAGCTTTGCCCAGACGAAGACAAGTCCTCTTGTCGAAACGTTGGCTCAAGCAACCTGAGGTTTTCCCCTCCCTTGTTCATTTTGTGATTTCCTAGCTATGGTCAACAAATCCCTGCCCACTCACGACTGCCAGTTACTAGTGGCCGTTTTTATGAAGCATGCGGACGTGTTTGACTTCGGTCGCGACCAACCACCGCCGATTCCATCTTCCCGTACCATCACATGATCATTACTGGATCTGCACAACCGATTCGACAGAAGCCATACCGCGTCTCGCCTTCCGAATGAGAGATGATCGATGAACAAGTCCGTGACATATTACAGCGCGGCATTATTCAGGAATCTTCAAGCCCGTGGGCTGTTCCAGTGATCCTAGTCAAAAAGAAAGATGGCACATGGCGATTTTGTGTCGACTATCGCCGGCTTAACACTGTCACAAAGAAGGATGTTTACCCGCTCCCACGCGTTGATGATGCCATTGACTGCCTCCACTCAGCCTCCTACTTTTCCTCGGTGGATCTATGGTCCGTATACTGGCAGAGTCGGATGCACCCGAAAGACAAAGAGAAAAAAACTTTCGTGACGCCTGGCGGGTTGTATGAATTTAATGTTATGCCATTCGGCCTTTGCAATGCTCCTGCCACTTTTGAACGATTTATGGATACGCTTTTACGTGGCCTGAAGTGGCAAGTTTTGCATGTGTTATCTGGACGATGTTGTTATTTTTGGAGGGACCTTCGCCGAACATAACAGACGCTTAGCCGTTGTCCTAGACTACATAGAGAGAACGCGTCTCGTGCTGAACTCCAAGAAATGTCGTTTCGGTGAATGCCAATTTACTGTGCTTGGTCATCTAGTTGACACGGATGGCGTCAGGCTCGACCCGCAGAAGGTTAAAGCTGTAAGCAGTGTTTAACAGCCAAAATCAGTGAAAGAGCTCAGCAGTTTCTTAGGGCTTTGCTCATATTTTCGGCGTTTCGTTCCCAAATTTTTTCTAATTTAGCCTACCCGCTCCAAAGTTTCCTGCAGAAAGACACTGCTTTCCACTGGACTCCCGAATGCGACTCCGAGTTTCGCCAGCTCAAGTTTCTCCTTATCTCGCGGCTAATATTGCGTCCTTTCTGCCCGACAGCACCCACTGAGCTCCACACTGACACCAGCGGCATCAGCGTGGGTGCTGTGCTTTTAGAACGCCGTGAGGGCAGTTAATCCGTTGTCGCTTATGCAAGTGGCGCCCTAAGCAAGTCGGAACGCAATTACACTGCAACAGAGCAAGAGTGTCTCACCGTTGCTTTCGGCGTACAACGGTTTCGTTCGTACATTTATGGACGTGCTTTTACAGTTCTTACCCACCATCATTCTGTGCGCTGGCTTGTGAATCTACGCGACCCCCGCGGTCGCTTGGCCCGCTGGGCATTACGCCTGCAAGGGTTCAACTTAAAGTCTCTTACAAAAGTGGCCGTCTAAATGCCGACGCAGATTGCCTCTCGCGGCTACCGCTCACGGCTACTACTTCCGATGATGAAAAGTTTGAGTACTATCTCACTGCCGTTTCACAAGAGTTTCCGGATCTTGGCACTTTCCAGGCCGAACAACGGAAGGATCAGCACTTGGTGCCGCTTTTTGCTGAGGCCCGTGACCCGGCATAAGCAAGTCCTTTCTGCATTCGTGATTTATTTAGTCTATAGAACTAATTGCTCGTCAGGAAGTGCGCGCGTTCCAGCTACTCTGTATTCCTCTGTTCTACTCGCAATGCACGATGACCTCACGGTTGGGCACTTGGAGTTTGCCAGGTCCCTCAACCGCATCAATGAACGTTTTTAGTGCACAAAAATGCATCACATGGTTCAACGCTACATGGCCACCTGCGAGCAGTGTAAGCGGTTCAAGCTTCCCACAACTTCTCCGCCTGTACGCCTGCATCCTGTGCGACCTCCAAGCACACCATACGAACAAGTTGGTCTCGTTCTTCTCGGTCCGTTTCCCCGCTTCTCCAACGGTAACCGCTGGGTCATCGTGTGCGTTGATTATCTCACATGTTACTGTGAAACCTCCGCCCGAATATGCGCCACGGCTGCTGAAGTCTTGCTCTTTCTTCCTCATGCTGCCATCCTCCGGCATGGACCTCCTCGAGTTGTTATCAGCTCCACCTACGCTGAGAGAAAGAACCCTTGTACCAATAAAGTTTTTCATTCATTCATTAAGTAACAGTGGTTGCCAGTTTACGACAGACGTTGTGGTAGAGCTTCTGCGTCTTTGTTCATGCCATTTTCGCCACTCGACGCCGTACCACTCCCAGACGAACGGACTGGTTGAACGTACCAAACGGACACTTACGAACATGCTTGCCATGTATGTCGATTCCCCCCATAAGGGCTGGGACGCCGTGCTTCCCTTCATTACATATGCCTATAACACGTCGAGGCATGAAATAACTGGCTACAACCCGTTCTTCCTTCTTTATGCCCGTCCGCCTCGAAGCTGCCTCGACAGAATTTTTCCTTTTTCACTCGACACGGAGCATTCTAATGCAAACACTCTATGTCGCGCTGAACAAGCCCGTAGGATTGCACGGATACGCACCTTGGCATCGCAGGATCGCTCTAAGCAGCGTTGTGACCGCCGGCGCAAGGATGTCTGCTACCTGCCCGGTAACGTTGTATGGTTGTGGACGCCTCTACGCTAGCGTGGTTTATCACAAAAGCTGCTGTCCCACTACACAGGCCTGTTCATTGTTCTTGCTCTCCTCAATGACCTGAACTATGTGGTCTCTCCAGAATCTACGCCTGGACGCCGCTCAAGGGAAACCCAAGTCGTGCATATCGCTCGGGTAAAGCCCTTCCATTCTCGGGACCAAGATTGATTGACTGGCCCAGAGGGCTTCGTGTGCGAAAGGGGAAATGTCACGAGCCACGCATGGACCCTGCGGAACAACGAAGTGCGCCAGCTGGAAGGAAACGAGGAAGTTTGGTATCTTGCCGCAGACGTGCTAATCTCGGGTCGACCTGGTTATGTGAATAACCTTTGATTCGTCGCATAGCTATGCGATCTGGTGGCGCACGTGCTCATACGGCCCACCAGCTTGTGCGCTCTATCCTTCAGCCACGGATAATATATCAGGCACAATTTCAATGTCTCACCCGCAGACATGGGACTCCCTCGAAGCTATGAATCGTGACGCTATGCGCACCATAACATTTTTGCCTCGTTTGACACCCATATCCGTGCTTCAGGAGTTCGCCCAACTTAATACTCTCAGTGAACTCATCGTCCAGCGGGTGGCAAACATACCTCGCAAACAGTCTCTACAACTTCATCGTATAAAGACGCTCCCTCCGTGGTCTTATTGTCAGCTGACATACAATCGCCCCACTTTTTCCCCGTCGGTATCAGCCGCATATCTGCCTGAAGGGTGCATATTGTACACCGATGCATCACATACTGCAGAACGGGAAGTTACTGCTGTATATAGTCCATCCCATCCGCATCTCAACTCTCGTGCGACGTACACCGCAGATACATGTACCCCCCAGGCATTGGAACTTCAAGCCATTTACAATGCCATTTCTTCCCTTCCACTCGTTCCCACATTGAATGGAGTTCATATTTATACAGACTCCCTCGCCGCCCTTAAACAGCTTAAGGTTGTTCGACGCACATTCCAGATTACACAATCAATTCATATACTCTGCGCAAAATACCCATGTCCTGTACTCATACATTGCATTCGCGGTCATGCTCACGATCCACATAACATTCAAGCAGTAGCTATGACTCCCATTGACACATCAGACGAGCCGCCACCTTCCACTCTTCCCCCAGATCCGTTCCTGTCCTATGTCTCCGATCCACAAGCTCTGCGTCAGCGAGCACGCGCTCTAATTCCTCCGTTTCTCACCCTCTCCACCGTAGTCTTACTCGGCAGGAGGAGGTATCAGTGCGCCAGATTCGGGCAGGGGCGGCCCTGACCCCATCCGTCCGTTATCGGTTGGGTGATAAATATCTGCCAGCAACTGACAGGTGCCCTCACTGCGGCGCTGCACCGGACATTTGTGATGTGCGGCAGCTGTTGTGGACTTGCCCACCGACGGCCCCTATTAGAAAACGGCTCCTCAGGGTGGTCGGCCTGTGGTGGAACCGCGACGGGGACTATGTGAAGTGGACTATGGACAATCACTTCACCGGCAGCCTATGCGACTACCTCGCCGAAAGTGCTCTACACTCCTTCTTTTAACTTTCTGTAACCTACCTTCCACTCCCCCTTTTCTCAACTTATGCATCATGGCAGACTTCTCGGATAAAAATAAATAAAACCTGTAACAATATCATTTCTTCTTTTTCTGGCGTTGCGGGGGAAAAAGAGGCAGTTCGGTATCTTACCGCTGACGCGCCAGGCTCGGGTCGACCTGCCTATGTAAATAACTTTTGTAAACAGAACCTGTAACAATATAATTGTTTTTTGGGGGTTGCGGGGGGGGGGAAGGATTTTTATTCTTATCTGCGCGATAGAGGTGCCGGCCCACCTTACAATGAGGCAGCGATGGATCCATAGGTAGTACATGTTGCACACATAAGCTTTCTATTGTGGTGGACGTGCATTATAAGGGCGGTCTACAATGTCCTTTCTAATGCCCCGAGAATTTGAAAAGAAATTAAAAGCAACGTTGCTGGGCTTGTATCTAGAAATGACACACGAATGAAAAGGACTACTCGAGATAAATTCTTAAATACAAAAAGCGGTGGTTTTAAAAACTAACATGCACTATCGAACTAACATTTCAAACTAGCATGCACTGTCAACGTTTAGGCGCCATTTGCCATTCCTGCAGCAGTGGGGGTCATGAGAGGATTTGTAAAAAGAACTGAACGTGTCTAAGGCTCTCACCACTTCCTTATCTGCAAAACAACAGGAACTTGCCTCGCGAAAACCGCAAGGAGCGCGCGTGAATTCTGGCGTCAGGGATGCAATGCTGGAGTTTCCGCACTACTTACTAACAAGGGCACATCTTCAAAAAAATTAACGGAGTTTTAGCTTCGGTTGAACCGAGTGAGGAGCGGCAGCTTCACGCTAGTTTAGCCGGCCGAATTCTTGTTATGCTCTTCGAAAACATAGCGCAAAAAGCACACGGACGACACAGAAGTGGATAGCGCCTGTCCTGTCCACTTCTGTGTCGTTCGTGTCCTTTTTGAGCTGTGTTTTCGAAGAACTGTTACCAACTAGCCCAAACCAAGCTACTTGTTATGCTGTCCGTCGGTCGTTTCTTTGGCATCTTCCAGGCTAAACCATCGCCAAACTACCAGTTCTCACTCGATTTAGTCCAAGCTAAAGCGCCGCTTATTTTTCATGCTCAGCCGAACGCGTGACGTCACGGCCTAGCACGTGAACATCACATGTGAAGCACACTGTTAGAAAATTCTGTAAATCTACGGGAAAAGCTGAACTGAACTCGCCCCCCACGCCGGCACTATCGCCAAAGTATAGTTCTTGTTTCGAAACGGGAACTGCTACGCAATTTAGAAATGCGCAACTAAAGCGAAAAAGCCTTCGTATCTGCGTGCTATTATGTTCGGCGCTACGCAGAGCGACTGCACGCTTATTGGAGGCGTCACACACATGCAGGCTGTTCGCAGACGGAAATGGCGTTTTATATTATTGGGGACATTATTGTCCTGCGGAGTAATACCACCCCTGGAGTCGCTGTGCGCAGCGCGGAGTGACACAAACGCGGCTGCTCATACGAAGTATAGTAGGGCGCGAAGAGCGCATTGTCTGGAGGCGGCTGCAAATACAAGCGCGCTGCAACTGTTTAGCAGGCAACGCAGCATCTCTTGGGCGAACGACGGAGGTGCTGCTCGTTTTCAAGGTATGTATACATTCATCTCTTATCAGCGGTGTCATTATTGAGACGGCACTTTCAGTTTTGGCGGGAAACTCACTGTACGCATTGGCTGCGGTGAAAAGAAAACTAGTGCGCCAAAACCGTCCTCGCGTCGGCTTATCAGTAACATGTCCAGCTCGGAATATTAAGGCTCTTTAGCGTGGCGCGGACAGAAGTAAACGGGAGCACGCAACTGTCTTCGAATATTTTTCACGCGTCACCTAATTGAAATTTCCAGCAGTGGTGCGCGCATGCTGGTAGCGGAGGTTGGTGGGCTTTCTTGTAGACAGACAACGCTTCTTCATTGGCGATGGAGAAAGCGTGATTGCACTTCGAACGCAATAGCGTGCTCCGCTTACTTATGGCCGCGCCTGCATGCGAGGCGCGGGCGCACGTGTTTTCGATTCGCGGCATTGAACTGATAAGGTGATGAGCAGGTGGTAGACATATATTGTCATGGTTTGTCATAATGTATTGTCGTCATGTATTGTCGTCATGAACGACATATATTGTCGTCTTCGCGCCTGGGAGGTACTCTGCTCCCTATCCAGTCTTCGACAGATAAGGCAGCATCAACGCATTTTTGTTTTGTCTGTGCTTAATTTCGTGGATCCATCCACAAGTGAAACGAATTGACTAGTGAACTCAGCAAATTGAACATATGAACATGTCATTAAGTGCATCAAATAGCTGAAGCAAATTCATTATTTCATTGATTAATTAATGCATTAAGAGAAGCACGTACTCGTCTCGGAGCAAAATGAATGCAAATATTGCCAGTAGCACTGAATTTATTCACTGAGACTATCTTTCGTGTCTAAGCGCTACTTTTATTGTACTGGGTACCATTTATGCATTGCTCTTGCCAGTTGCATAGTCACTGGTTGCTGCTCTTGCGATTTCTAAACAACTTTAACCTTGTGATACCGTGGCTTGTATTGTTTTTTTTTTCCCTTCATTGTACATTGCGTATTTTTTATAGCAAGGTGTGATGCGTATTTCATTTGCCTCTTAATCCTGTATGGTATGATGTTGCAATAGGGTACAACTTAAAAGGGCAGCGGCTTTTCCCCGTCAAAGAACCCCCCTGCAGCCAATGGCGTCGGCCGATTCTCATGACCCTGCTAGGGTGACAATGCAGGGAGCGGTGCCACAATGGAGAGAGGGGTCCAGCCGGGACTATGGATGGAGGGGACCATCCGCTTTCATCTGCCACTCCCTGCATTGTCACGCTAGTAGGACAATGAGCATCGGCTGACGCCATTGGCTGGCAGGGGGTTCTTTAACAGGGAAAAGCCGCTGCCTTCTTAAGTTGTACCCGACGATACACGCGTTCATGATTACTGGGAAACCTGTTCAGCATTGTTCTTGTGTGTCACTTTGAAACCGCTCACTCCCCTCTCACTGCCTCTGCATGAGCCTCGAGGAAACTTGAGATAAATAAATAAATTCAATAGCTAATGGAGATTTTAACGAAATAGTTTAATCTGGTTCTATCTCATTAATTAAAATTAATGAATGAGGGTTGCCACTTTTGTGTTACTGATTTATTGCCACTTCAGAATTTCCAAGTGCTCAATTGTTTTGTGTTTGGCGCACTATACACTCAAGTTTCGATGACAGCCTCTACCACTGTTCTCGCCAGCAGCAGAAAAATTTAATGAGTATACACATTTGAATTGTGTGTCCTGGACCCAAGTTCTCACTAAACGTGTTCAAAACAAGTGGTCATCAGTTTATTTTAGCATGTAGCAGAGCCGCCAAAATGTATCCCCTTTACATGCCCCTTTATATATGATAGCACTGTCTGAACATTTTTGGTAGTGTAATTCTTCTGATGCACAAAGCGCACACCACCATGTTTTAGATATTTATGGTTCTGCAGGTGTAACATCATATTGTTCTTTTGTTTGGCAGATGTTAGTGAAAATCTGGAGCCAAGATCACGAAATTAAGATACTTGTGGCCGTTGAGAGCTTTGAAGATATAAAGGAGAAGGCCACAAAGGAAGGCATACGCCCTGGCGTCCCAAGCAGCAATCTCAGGGCAAGTTTAAGTTTGCCTACTTTTGCTCAAGCATACAGCTTAAATCATAGCAGATAAAAGACGAGAAAAAAGCGTATGAAGTGCGGTGTTTCTTATTCGCACATCTACAATGTGGCCAAACAAACCAGAACAGAAATTTGCATTGCATTTTGTGGATATCTTGTTTGATTACATGAGGGAAGTTCCGTTTTGCATGGGACTACTGAGAGTGCACTGGCACTTATCACTGGGCCAGCCACTTTCATGTGTCTTTTTGGTTATCTGAACTGATATATTTTCTTCCCTCAGCATGAAATGTGTATAGAAGGCTCTGCTTAGTTTGAACATAATTTCAGTCCCGTTCAAGTTAAAATTACTGAAAGTAAAAATTGTCTCTGTTCACATGTGGCTGGTTTTTAATGACCTTCCTTGAAATTTGGTTGCATTAGGTGTTATGTACCAAAACTAAAAGATCTTGACTTGCTGATATGCCAAGGTAGCCATATTAAATTTTGATGCACATCATTTTTTCTACTTCTGTAGATCAGCTTGAAGCAAGTTTTTAAACTAGAATGTGGGCTAATGTGCATTGAGTATGTTTGAATTAATAGTCTAGCTTGCTTCCCTGTTGAGTCCCAGAACAATAACGTTTACTCTCTCTCTCTTCAGTCTTGAGATGTGCCTTCTAATGCGTTAGTGAGTTCCAATATGCCCCTGGAGCAAGTTAATGGGGCATTCCTTTAGCCTGTTGCCTACAGAACTCCTGATCTGCTTGGCATGCAACCTGTTTCTGGGACATGGGATTGGTGACGTATAGTAACTCCCTCTCTATATTTTGTGCTATATAAAATACGGCACCCACACTTGTGAAGATATGCAATTGAATGGGCTTTAGGAGCATTGGTTTCACACTGGGAAAGTGGTTTTAGAAAATACTGGAGCCCATAGCAACAACTGATGGTGTGTTTCAGGCAGGGGTTAAAATGCAGGGTATTACAAAAAAAGTAACAACGACATGAAAGATTTGCAGGCTTTATTATTATAAGTGTAGGCTGTACATTAACAATGCATCAGCGTGACATATTTTATCGTAAGGCTGTTCTGTAATTTTTCCCCTATGTAGCTTAGTTTCAGTCTTGTGTCATATCCTGTTGGTCACTTTAGAGGCTTGTCTGTTTGGCACATGACTTGTTTTAATGGCATTTTCAGCAGTTGTCAAATAGCATCGTAATTTTTTCATCTACTCTTGCTAGACATTAACTTTAGACGCTGTCATTGAAATGATGAAAAAGATGCGCAAATTTTAATTTTCAAAAAATGGCATATTCGGGTTCAATATCTTTACGTACCTACCTACCAGGTCTCAAGGTCTAATTTGACGTTTGCTAAGGTGGGTGGACGGGCTTGTTGGTAATACATCATGACAAAACAGCACAGACAAGACAAGACCAGCGCTGACTTTCAGCAACGTTTATTGGAAAGCAAATCAAAATATATACATTGTGCCCTAAAAAAACAATGCACAAAAGATGCCTTGTCACATTCACAACTGGATGTGTTGAAATCAAAACAAAAATTGATTATTAAGCATTTAACAGCACGAACTCTTTCTTAGTGAGCAATACAGAAGGTGTGCTACCGCAATGATTGCAGTTTCTGTGGCCTCTATTATCTCGCGCACCAACTTTTCCCTGTTTGTCTAGCACAATGCAGCGCATGAATCCTGGCGAACAGCGTTCAGGATCTGGCAGATGATAGCAATCGCTACAGCGAATTATTAAATTCCCCCTCACAACTTTGTTCACATGCTCTTTTAACCTCCCACCTGCATACGTGCCAGTTTGACCAATGTAAACATATCCACCTTTCAAGGGGATTGAGTACACTACACCTTCTGTGCAATCTCCGAAGCGATTCTGATGGTTGATTGTAGTACCTTCGTTGCCTTGCTGATCTCGGCTGACACGCTTACACTGATGTTGAAGCTTTCTGAGGTGCGGAGAAAACAACCGTTTTCTTCGGCTCACTCGAGGCTGGTGAAGAGAGATTGCTAAACTTTGCTTCTAAACTGCCTTGATGAAATCGTGTGTACATGCCATGGCATCCAGTTTTGCTCAGCAAATATTATTAGCTGTTTGTCTACTGCTGGATACTCAGAACCTTTGTTGGTGTCTGTAGCCAAGTGCCTTAAGCACAAGTTCAAACAGGCATGTTGCGCCCCCATTGAGACTGTAACTCTGAAAAGAAAGGTTTTGCCTGTCACCTGCATCCACAATTTATCGCACCAATTAAATAAAATAGGCAGTTGAGTCGGCATTGATGTTCTTTTCTCCGCACCTCAGAAGCTTCAGCACCTGTGTAAGTGCGTCAACCAAGATCGGCAAGACAATGAAGGTTCCACATTCAACCATCAGAATCGCTTCATTGAGTGCACTGAAGGCATAATGTACTCGATTCCTTTGAAATGTGGCTATGTTTACATTGGTAAAACTGGCAGGTGTGCCAATGAAAGGCTAAAAGAGCACCCTTACGAAGTAAACAAAGCTGTAAGGGGGGAATTTGATGATTCACTGCCGCGATTGCGATCATTTGCTAGATCCTGAATGCTGTGTGCCAGAATTCATGTGCTGCATTGTGATAGACAGACACTGGAAAAAGGTGGTGCTTCAGGTAATGGATGGCGCATAAATTTCAAAAAACCAGAATCATTATGTCAGCGCACCATCTGTATCGCTCTCCAAGAAAGAGGTCGTGCTGTTAAATGCTTCATAATGAATTTTTGTTTTGTTTTCAACACACCCAATGTGAATGTGACAAGGCATACTTTGTTCGTTGTTTTTTTCAGGCCGTGATGTGTATATTTTGACGTGCTTTCCAGTAAACCTTGTCAACAGTCAGTGCTTGTGCCGGCGTATTCCTTTCTCGTCCTTCTTTTGTCTGCTCTGTGTTGTCATGATAATTTGTTCTCCAGCTACCAAACTAAAAATGATACATTTGATGCCTCCAAAACACTGAAATGGCGATTTCTGAGCAAATTGAGGTAAAGCCACATATCCAGTGACCACCATTTTGCTCTTGTTTGAAAATTGGTGCTCTTCCCTAATCTGGGTATTACTCACTATCGTGAAGTTCTCCCGGAATATCTGCATTGCGCCATTTTCTGAGGACTCAGATGGTTGGCATGTGCACACCTCAAATGCTGTTTTCTCTAATTCGTGTTTTTTGCCAGTACCCTAGCAGAACTTTTCATTACTTTTTATTGGACAATTTCAATTAAACTTATATTGATGAGTTCAGAAATAACTGAACCATGGAGCTATGCTATTTTTTTGTAGCTCGGTCGAACGTATCAAATTCGTGAACAATACTGTCATCTAATAATATATCGTAGTTTTGGTGCTTTGACAAAATTGATCATTTTTATGCGATGTTGTACTTAATAGCAATGTATATAGCATAGCTCCGCATGGCAGGTATTCGGCTACAGCTGCATTCCAATCGGAACCAAGAACTGTTGAAGGAAATTGAACAACCGTAAAAAAATTACCTAGTTAGGCTTCAGTTATTTTTCCATGATATGAGTACTGATTGAGATATACTGAAACTAATTGTATTTTTGAAAAGAGAAGGAAGTAATACATATCCACATCTAATTTCATTACGTTATTGTATTAAACTTTTCATTTTTAAGACCTACATCTTCCCTGGAGCCGACGAGGTGATTGTTTATAGCTTGCTAGACTATATTAATCCTTGCTTTAAAAATTCACATTCTAATATGTCTTCTCTGCCCTAGGTATTTCTTGAAGACGGCACAGAGGTTGATGCGGAATGCTTTAAGTTCATGCAAGAGAACTTTGGTGGCAGTTTGGGCTGCACATTTGTACTTGGCTCCAGTTTTTCCACTGCAGACGCTTCCAGTGCAGGTACGATGCTTTCAGTACGATGCTTTCAGTACATTAAATGCGTTTTTGATTGTTTAGTCTATTGGTATGCGTGATACACGCTCAACAAAATGCATGGAACACTCGGTCGCTGTTCATAAGGAGATGCACCACCTATCTTGTGGCCAATATAAATTTCAAACCGTGATACTCAGAGGATGCCGTACATAAGGCTGGCAACAACATTTCTAGAGTGTGCATTGAAATGTGTTATGACACAGTGCTTTGCATTCATCAGGCTGATATGGCTTGTCACCCTGAAGCTGCACATGGGTTAAAGAAGATGCCATAGTGCAGGGCTCCTAGTTAATTTTAACCATTTGGGATTTTTAACATGCAGGCACTGGCATCGCACCGCAGACAGGCCTTCTGCATCAGTAGAGTGATGCAAAGTTATGGGTCTGACCTGACTAATGTGCATATGTGCATTCTTATTATAACCTAATGTAGACAAAGGACAGGCATGTCAATTCTGAAGGAATTTAGATTGGCTATCTGTAACTTAAAACATGAAGCAAGCATTTATTTGCCTGAGCATAAAGTTCAGTCTAGGCTAACGATGGGGGGGGTCAAGTGATCGGCTGCATCTGTTAAGTGTGACTATAGTGGCCTGACTATTTACCATACTATGCCTACAAAGTTTTCTGGTTTAATAATTCTCTTCTCGTGACTGATAAATCTTGAAGCACACAAGCTTCATGCTAAAAATGCATTGCATTGTTCTATGCATTATTGTAGCCACTGCACATAGTTATATTGGGTGATAAGATCCATGAGTTTTGATTAACAGTCCTGCTACTGTATTGTGGCACCACGGCTCCCATGTGATGGTTGTACAGTCATGGACAAAAGTTTGCAGGATGCAGATTGGCCTAAAAAAAGTTTTCTGCATTAGCTCGCTAGAAAGTCAGATATTCATTCCAGCGAATGGAGCACGCATGTGTCATCATGTATCTGTACTTTTCATTGGCATGCTTTGCCTGACCATGCAGGAATACATTTTTTTCCATGAATCTGCAACCCACACTGTTTTGTCTATTACTGTACGTGTGAACAAACAGTGCAAGCAAAACCACTAAAATTATAACATAGCGCTAAAATCATGATACTTTTCTCTGGACCTAGACGTCTCTCGTTAGAAAAGATTTAAAGGTGAAAAAAAAGGAAATACATTACAGTTTGATATATTGTCATCGGAAACTTGATTGTATCCTTTTCCATTTCGGAGAAATGGAAGTGCTGCAGAAATGACTGGAAGGCAGGCCGAATGTAACTAGAAATGCTATGTGTAGTCATGATCTGAAAAAGAGCTGGAGCAACTTCTGTCAACCGAAACTGGTACTAGCACAATATTATTTTGGTGTGGCTGTTGTTATTAGTGTTTTTCAAATGACTGCACCTACTTGACATAAGACACAGTAAAGCAAAAGCAGCTATAAAAGGTAGAGAAGCCACATCTTTCACATGTTATTGATTTCTGTTGCCACTATGTTGGACGGAGCAAATCACATGTCCTTGCTGCAGCAGCTGTTCATTATAAATATTTAAAGGCACCAAAAAACAGACCCAAGGGAAGACAATGGGGCGGAGCGCCACTCACAACTGTGTGAGTGGTTGTGAGTTGAGTGGCACTCCGTCCCATTGTCTTCTCTTGGGTGTGTGTGTGTTTTATGGCACCTTTAAATATTTACAATGAACAGCTACCATCTCGCACAACAAGAAGTTCTCATAAGCAGCAGCTGTTGGCTGACAAAAATTCCAGTGTGAACAGTACATTTTTTTCTTCAAACCTGCACTGATGTTGCCACCACTATGCACTTCTGGGGTGGCTGCTAACCTCCATTTCATACATGAGGTGCAAGTCTGCATGAGAAAATACAGGGAGGCATGTTATTCGAGCTAGTTTTCTGGCCGAGTGTTCAAAGGCACAAAGAAAGTGATAGCGTATGCCATCAGGAATAATAGCGCATTTGACCGAGCTCATGACAAATGCGTCATGACAAATGCGTCATGGCAAAGCATTTATTTTGCTCTCCACGAGGAACGCAGTACTTATTTATCGCAGTTGCATGCAGTGCAAACAAGAGCACTAGCTTTGACAGTGTTGCACCTGATGCATGAAACACAGTATATTGTTTATTTTTATATTCACATTGATTTATGGCTTTTAAAAAATTAAATTGTTTTTGCTAACCCCATCTTGCAGTTTTTTTCTTCACACGTCACTGTCCTATGCAAAAGTCGTTTTTCTTTTGTTTACCAATGTAAAAATATATATTACTTGCCGTGGCAGCGTAGTGGCTATAGCATTTTGTTACTGAGAATGAGGTCAGAGGTTGGGTTCCTGGCCAGAGCACAGTCAAATTTGAAAAGGGCAAAATAGAAAACCACCTGTATACTGGGCGATGCCAATAGACAGTGAAGTTCCTTAGGTGGTCAGAAATGATGTGAAGCTCTCCACCACAATGTTTCTCATAGTTCAAGTGTAGATCTGGAACAGTAAGCCCACAAAAGGCAGCATCATGGATCAAAATAATATTTGCACCACATTAAGGTTAACTAGGCTACACACACATTTCTCAGGGTTATGTTCTGTTAAAATGCACAAATGCATATAGTATTGCTGCCATTTGGCTAAAAGCATTTTTATTTAAATTTGCAAGCATAGGTCAGAGTAACCCAATTGTACATCCTGCTGCCACCCTGCTAAACTGCCCATCTTGTATATGCAGTGCCTCGCAATCTTTAGTGTATCAGATCTTGGAAGAACACTAATATCACCTTACTTCATAAGGAAGGGGTTATCAAGGAATTGAAGAATTGCATACCAATCAGCCTACTATCTGTTTACAAGGTATTGACTAAGGTCATCACTAATGGAATTAGATCAATCTTAGACCTAAGTCAACCAAAAGACAAAGCCGGCGTTTGTAAATGGTACTCTATAATGGAGCATATTAACACTATGAATCAGACAACAGAGCATAGTGTAAAATATAACCAACTCCTATATTTAATCAACAAGAAACCATTTGACCCAGTCAAAACCTCAGCAGTCATGCAGGCATCAGAGAACCAGCGTGTAGGAGAGGCATATAAGCATACTGAAAAAATCTACAGCAGTTGCACAGCGACCATATTCCTTCACAGAGAAAGTGACAGAACACCATTAGTACGGGTGTGAGGCAGGGAGTGACACGATCTCTCTGGTACCATTCACCATATGTTTACAGATGATATTCAGAGATCCAGATTAAGAATAGCTTAGTATAGGAGCAATGGAGAATACGTTAGTAATTTGCGATTCGCTGATGACATCGCTTTACTAAGTAAACTCGGGGGTTGAATTACAGAGCATGATCAATGACCTAGACAGGCAAAGCAGAATGGTGGGTATAAAAATTAATATGCAGAATTGTGGCAAGGATTGGAGCTGTAAGGAATACACCCACATGGGACAGGTAATGACTGCAGGCCTGGATTACGAGAGTAAAATAACTGTGAGATTAAGAATGGGGTGGAGTGCATTTGGCAGGTGCTCTTAGGTGATGAATGGCAGTGTACAAGTATATAACAGCTATATCTGTACTCACCTATGGGGAAGAAACATGGAGGCTAACAATAAAGGTTGAACTTATATTGAGAGCACTGCAGCAAGCTATGGAAAGGAAAACGATAGCTGAAACGTTAGGAGACAGAAAGAAAGCAGAGTGGATCTCAGAATAAATGCTAGTTAGTGATACTTTAATCTAAATAAAAAAATAATGTGATGGGAAGGCAAGATAACTTGCGTTTGTAAAGCGTAATGCTACAAGAGCAAGCATAGCAGGGGACGTCTTAGTCAGGAGGGCGGATGACATTAGGAAGTTTGCAGGGATGAAGTGTCCGCAGATGGCACAAGACAGGGTTAATTGGAGAGACATGGGAGATGCCTGTGCCCTACATTGGGCGTAGGTAGGCTGATGATGATGCATCATGCTAAAGACTTCGTTACTTGATCAAAACGCCGTGGTGGCTCAGTGGATATGGCTCTTGAGTGCTTACCTCAAAGACAGGTTTGATCTCGGCTGCAGTGGTTGAATTTTTATGGAGGCGAAACTACAGAGGCCTATGTACTGTGCAATTTCATTGCACGTTGTTCTCAATTTAAGTTCAACCTTTATTTTTAGCCTCCATGTTTGTGCCTCATAAGAACTTTGGTGGTCAAAATTTCTGGAGCCCTTCACTATGGCATCGCTCACAGCCTGAGTAAATTTGGCACGTTCAAACCCCATAAACGCAAATATATCGGGCACCGGCTTAAATGACTGTAAATGCTATGCAATGAAAGCCATCGCATAATTTTCTCAGCTGCTGTAAGTGCTATTGTTGTTACCACTTTTCAACTCCTTTGCCAAGCTTGATTGCATTTGAATGTTGTTTACAGAAGAGCCTTCAACGTCGTCCCCCCAGCCATCACTGGAAGATTTTCAGTCATTATCGATTCCATGGAGCCGCCGCGGTGGCTCAGTGGCTATGGTGCTCGGCTGCTGACCCAAAAGACGCGGGTTCGATCCCGGCCGCGGCGGCTAGAATTTCTTTGGAGGAGAAATTCTAGAGGCCCGTGTACTGTGCGATGTCAGTGCACGTTAAAGAACCCCAGGTGGTCGAAATTTCCGGAGCCCTTCACTACGGCGTCTCTCATAGCCTTAGACGCTTTGGGACGTTAAACCCCACAAAAACCAAACCGATTCCATGGAACTCCCTGTCTCATGAAACTCTAGCACATCTGAGAGCATCAAACCCACTTGACCGAAGTAAATATCAAGAACTCTTGATGCGTGCCGATGCAGAAATTCAAGTGACTATCAACACCCAAGGCAAGCGAGCTTGTGATGTGCAGAAAGAGTGGCCCTTGCTGTTCACGCAGCAGCACTTCCTGGCCCATTTCAGAAGGTATGTATGCAACCTTACTTGAAAACTGCATTGTCAGTAAATTGAAATGCTGGTTGAGGTTTCACGAAAAATAACTGTTACTCAGTGTGTGTTAAACTGGCTGCAATATGTGCAAGGGTAAGCAATGTATTTGATTAAGGCACTTTTAGTGCCATGTTCCATGTCAAAGTTTTACTTCCAACAACACTTAAATAGTACGAAGCCCATGAAATACAGGCCAGTGAACATTTGTTATCTGGTCAAAAAAGTAAGCAAAATTCAGAAATTGGTTTGAAACTTTATTTAATTCGAAACTCATGGCACATTCTGCTGTCAGAACTGGAGCAGAACCAACGAGCAGTGAGGCGCAGAGCAGTAGCACCGCGAGAGTGCAACTGAGTGCTTTCCCATTGACACCTTCCGTGCTCGCCGAGAGCAGGCGTGATGGCGAAGGCGTATTGCATGATCGGAGCGTTTACCTTCCCAGCATCCTGTGCGGTGAACGCGCTTGCAATGTGCAGCCGGTACGGCGGTCAGAGTTGACGCGTTTGATGTTTCCTGCCACAATCAGCCAAAAACTGCACGTATTAGCGCAAAAATAACCTCTTTAGACGTTATACATCGTAAATAACCCCTTTAGACATTACATATCGTTAACGCGATTGTGACATGGCTGGAATGCTGTCACTGCACCTGTCAGCAAGCGTCACTGCTGTTGTCTCACGTACTTCACCAGTTCAACGAGGTTAGGTTCGTTTAACTAATTTCTGATGACTTAAACGGTTACAGTTAGCGCCTGGTTACAATTAGAGATTTGTAGTTTCCAGAATTTTCAAAACAAGATTACCCTTGACGACTTAACTCGAAAAGTTTGGCTATTTTGAGTAGTTATGTGCACTGGAGGGATTGCTTTGCCTGCATGCATTTCAAAAATGCGTGTATTTTGGCACGATGTAGCTAAAATTTGCTGGGCCATAGCATCAAGGTAATCGTGTTTTGAAAACTCTATAAATTGATATGGCTATTATTAATGACCGGCTTCTAATGTTTAATCGAAACCAGTTGCCTAAACGCCATAGTTATAAAGTTAATTATGAGAAATTATTTAACCGGCTTTTGAGCCGACTTTGTTTAACCTGTTTGCGTTGTCTGCATACACTGGTATTATTCTGCTGCAGAACCAGCCTTCATAACCCAGAAAGCTCATGTTTCAAAATTAGTGGCAGACTTCCCTGAAACACATTGTATTTGACCATCAATTTCGCATTAAGACGCCAGAGCAAAAAGTGAAGTTTCGTGGTAATGTATGATGCACAGTATAGAGGGCATACTCTCTAGGTGTTGATGAATTGGTTAGCACTGGATCGTTATTCTGAAAAGGTTAAAAGTCTTGTGCATCAGTCTTGTAAATCAAGAAATTGCAGACCTGGACGTCTTGTACGCATTCCTGCGGCACAGCCTGATGGGAGACGCACTTAAATGGCTCCTTATGACAGACAAGGCAGCACAGGACATTGGCCGCCCGAAAGCACTCCTCAGTGGGGTATTCCCATTGCTGTGCATTTTCTTCAAGGAAAAGACAGAGCTCCTATTTCGTGTTTTTGAGGTAAGATTATTGCGGAAATGGATACTCAGTTAGTAGCCTCCCAGCACTGCGAAAACTTCTGCTTTATGACCGTAGATGAAACTTGCACACTCCAGGGCAGTTTCTCACAGAGACTGCAGCCAGTGGCAAAGAAAAAGTGAATTAATCTACAATTAACATCCGTAAGTGTTTCAATAAAATTTCCTGGGCACTACCTCAAGGTGTACTGAAATGGAGAAGGCTGTGAACTTTCATTTTTGTAGTACTGCTGCTGCAGTTCGGTAGATGCTCATTATTCCTGCGATTCTTCGGCACACTTGTTACCTGTGTGCCCTTATACATCTGCTTATGATAACGGCTTCTTACATCCACAGACATCAGCCTGTGTTGCTGAACTTAATAGCAATCTGCCCCCCACCCCAACGATGGTTGTACTTGGTAAGATTTTTATGATTTTCTGGATGCTTTGAGCAGTAGTATAACTTTATAAAAAGCATATTTATAAAATATGAAACCTCATCAATAACAATGAACTAGAATAACAACAGGAGAAGGGGGCTTGAACTGCCCTCTAAGTCAGACTCAATGCAGCTCGATGAGGCATGCCCGGCAAGCTGAATTTACCATGCACATGCCGCAGTCTTCTCTTAGATATGGTAGCTGGCAGCATAATCCGCTGCTTGAACCCTGCTAGTGCAGATGTAAATTGTGGTTTGTGGGCTATAAAATTAACTTCAGAGTTATATTAGAAAATATCGCATGCATTGCCATTCATTCATCTGCTCTTGTCCATTGCTTTATAAATAGCTTGAGCATCTACCATTAGCATGCTACATATAGAGGTACTGACAATGTTTTTTGTGAGCTGTGCCGACATGACTAGCTATGTGCAAAAAAATTGTATATGTTCATATTATAATGCTAAAAATTATTCTTCTGAGCTGTAGCATTTAAAAAAAAATTGCTCCACAATTGTTAACCCCTAATCTGAACTCCGTTTTTGTCACTAAAGGAGATTTCTTTTCAGGCACAAGCATCTGATTTTACATGAATTGTGACGCTCGATGGAGCGAGGTGCTTGGAAGGCCTGAGCTTTCTGGCTGCCATGGAGATCCTTTTTGCTGCATACTTTTGCCTCAATATCAAATACAGTCAAGAAGTGCAAGCCACATTGGAATTCATTCAGAGGTAAGCATATAAATTTTTCTCTTGTGTATCGGCAAGTTTTTACCATGTCTATCTCTCTGACTGTTGCAGTAGCCTTATACTCAGTGAGACGTGAGAAAAAGCTGCATGCAAACTCCATAAGCCTGGAATCTTTCCCACAACATCTGACATTGTTGCGATTAAATGTGCATGTGCATTTTGTGCGTGGTTTGACAACCTTAATAATACGAACTGATGGGCGAGTAGGTCGAACATTACGGTGAAACAGCGCTGTGGCACATGGACAAAGAAAGCAACTACTTATCTCAACTATGTGGCCCAAGCATGTGTGAAGCTGCTAGGAGTTGGATGGCTTGTGTCAGAAATCGGGAGTCCGCTGGGCTTTCCAGTGCATGCAACCATGGCTTTCATTCTTTTGTTAGTTTTTTTATGCCATTCTCGGGTGGCAACTGCTGTTGTATCAAAGAAATAAGAAATATGAACTCATGAAATGCAAGAAATCCTTGGTGAAACCTGCTGTTTCCGGGAAGGCCAGGAAAATAGTAGGCAAGATTTAATTAAGCTTCCATTCTAACAAGGCAGCTAGTAAAGAATATTTATTTTCATATGCTAAACATTCTTGAGCCCTCCTCCAGAGATGAGCTGCAATTTAATGTGCTGTAGTTGCAAAGTAAGCCCCGTGAAAGATGCTAGTCTCTTTCTATTCTCCAAAACCACGAAGAGTTGTGCTAAAGAACGACATGCACACACGTGCGCTCAGCCTGTCTGCTTACTGTGTATTGTTCTTTTGGGCTGTTCTTCATGGCTTTATAGAAGTCTTCAAGGCTAGCTTTTATGTGAGTATGGCTCGGTTAATAATTTTCTTCAGCTCTTTCAATCATTTCGCTGAGTAATAAAATCAGAGCTTGACTGCATTGTCTAGTCATGTATAAGATCCCTAGTTCACAAAAACCTATGATTTCAGCATTTTTGTGCAGTGGTGTGCTAGCAGCCACATTATCGTTTTTTGGACGATAATGTGTCTGTAGAAACCAGTACAATGACAGAACGATAGGAATGTGATTGTTTTTCATGTGAATTTTTAGGAAGGGTACAACCTGGTAATGAACAAAGTTCTGCTGATGCCTTGATATGTTTGCTACTCTTCTGCTCATGCAAGCCAGCACAAGTGCTGCGGCTCTGGCAGCAACACTCTCACATATTTGTATGAGAAATTTACAGTACGGGCACCTGCCAAAAGCAGCGCTACCATATATGCATGAATCTAGAACGAGTTTTTTTTTCAAAATCGTATGCTTCAGAAAGCATCTCGCGCTATATTGGAGCCAAGGTATGAATAGAGCGCATTTTTTTTTCTCACTTTGATACACCCACAGCGAGCTCACACGCCAGGCTCATGAGCTGTGAGGGAAAGCAAACTTTTGATGACCAGAAACGCGGAAAGAAAACCGTGCAGACTACTTAGAAAGAAGAGAAGGGACTGAAAGAGCCTTGAGTAGTAGGAAAGCGAAAAAATGCTGAATAAGCACAGAACTGTGCTGTACGGGCCACGAAGCATTAAGACAGGAAGCGATGGCATGTGAGCCATTGCTGTGTGTGAGGCTGTGTACGTGAATGTGTGGGAGCCTTCCTCCAGAATATTGCGATTCTTCATTTGCAAGTCACAGAACTCAAAATTTTTTGCCAAAATTAGAAGCTGAGGCATATGGCAGTAACTGCGGTGTGGCTTATGCACAAGGCATATCTCTCGGGACAGAAATTGGTTGTATAAAGAATTTCAAATCAGAATGCGCTGTGTAACTGCAGTCTCTGGAACAAGTTACTGTTGCCTGCTTTGTACGGAGTCATTTACTCTCCTGGCATCGCAGAATGCCTTACTCTGTGTGCTTTTATTGCTTTGTGTTGCTTTGTTTTGCTTGAAAAGCTAGTATAACCATGTAAATGATGTTAATATGTAGCGTTATTTCCACAGAAGTGGCGCTAAGAGAGCATAGGACAGTTGGGAATCAAACTCGATCTAACGGCGGTACTAACAGAGGCAGCTATGCATTTAGACTAGCCCTAAAATTCTGCAGGTCTAAGCAGGATGATCTAGCTTCTAAATGTGTCTTTTTCTTTTCAGGCAATTGGTGGGGATGAACCCAGAGGAAAGGAGCCGGCAGTTGTCCCGGAGGATAACCTCAGTCCATCCAAAAGTGCACAGTGCCCTTCAGCAGCTTGAAAAGTTCAGAAAAAGTGGCAAGATTGCATGGCTGAGATTTAGTGTGCTTATTTACTCTGCTATCAGAGCTTAGATATTGGATTATTGTGTAGCGCAAATTTAGTGTGTTGATGAACTCTGATATCAGATTAGATATTGGATTTAGTAGCTGTTGCAAATAACTCTTTTATTTATATCATTCAATGTAGATTCTCTGTAAAGCTTGCTTTTGCTATTTTTTGTACCTATATGTTCTTAATTAAAACTTTCTTAAACTATTCCATTTCTTTGCGATGTTTATTCCTAGATTGCGTCTCTACCTGAAAATATTTGAAGCAGATGCAAAAAAGTACTGCATATAGACACATGTATATGTACAAATTTTGTGGCTTTTCTAGCTTGGTACACACAGATGTGTTATTGCATCGACTACCAGCGTCAGGCTACAGACATGACATATTTACCATGCGTAGCATACCTCTGACCTGAACGTGGGCCTGGCCCCGATCGAAAAATACGGGAGTGTAACATTGAGTATTATGTGCCGTAAAGCATTGAACAGCATGTGTTCAGTCAACTTTCAAAACTGGCCATGGATTCCTGATAAATGCTACGGGACATGCATATGGTAGCAACTTTGCTGTGTAATGTACAGTGCAACATAAGAACAGAACATGGGGTGTATACGTATAAACAGATCATGTCATGTTAATTAAGTTGCAACGCATATGCTGTACATTATTATGACGGTCGATGTAACGTCAGCATAAAAACAGCACATACACCGTGGTATACAGAAGATTTGACGTCATAACAGAGTACATAACATGTGTGCGTTAACCTTGTTGCCGCTCAATGCACCGCACTACTTCACCATGGGGCACGTGCACAACGGAGTGGTACAGCGCATGTTGCGGCAACAAGGTTAGCGCCCACATGTTACGTACTTTTGCGGGATTTTTTCTTACAGTGTACGCGCGAAGGCGCGGCGCTGCTACCGATCGACAACCTTAGAGTCGACTCCAGGATAAGGAACATGTCCCTTCTCATTCAGGAGCCAGGGGTACACCACAGGGCGCGGTGCTCTCCCCTTTTATTCAATCTGGCTATGATGCACCTACCGACCCAGCTGGGCGCTGCCGCCCGTGTGCAGCATGCGCGTACGCCGATGACATCACCGTGTCGGCCAAACAGGGTTCCCTCCGAGACGTTGGGGCCAACGTGCAGGAGCCGGCAAACATAGTACCGTGATGCTCGCTTCTGCGGCCTCCAATGCGCCACCCAGAAGTCTGAATGTGTGGACACACGCCCTTCACCAAGATGCACAGCCAGAATTTCATTTTCTCTTGAGACAGGTCCTGCCCCGGAAAATATCGAAGTCCGGGTACTGGGTATCTTTATACATCAAGACAAAAGCTCAGGAACGACATTGGCCAAACTCCGTCAGGTGGGGGAATAGGTGGGCCGCTTGGTACGCCGTGTTTCTAACAATCGCTGGGGTTACGATGTAAGGCCAGCTTGCGGCTGGCACATTCATTTGTAACCAGTCGAATTATAGAATCGACTCCGTAACTCCAACCTGCGGAAGCAAGACGAGGATGCGCTAGAAGCCATCCTGCGCAAAATTATGAAGCAGGCTCTGGACCTCACCGCGAACACCTCCAACAAGCGCTTCCTGGGGCTGAACATGGTGAACACATTTCCGAAGCTCCGGTAGCCGCGTGACCAACCGATACACACATTTTTCGAAAACATTGTCGGGTCGCCGCCTCCTTGGCCGACTACACATCCAGCACACCGCTCTCATGGAAGAGCGCGTACACGTTCCATCCCAGTAGAGATGCGCCCTCTATATGCACTCTCTTCCCACGAACATGAACCGTGAGGACCGGAATGGCTCGCGCCAGGCGCGGGTGGATGCCCTGGCCCGCCACTATGGCTCGAAACCAGGCGTATTCTACGTGGGAGCCACACGTCCCCACCATGGGGAATGGTACACGGCCACAGTCGTCCACCAATCAAAACAGTGACTGGCCTTACTTTCCGAGCACGTGACATAACCTACGCGGATGAGGTCGCCAGGGCATTGGCTGCGTCTGATCTCAGTTCAAAAACAATTATTCCGAATCGCGACGGGCCTGTCGGAACGTCGAGCAGGGCTGGGTACCATACCTAGCCTACCGCCTTCTTCAAAACAGCGTCTACACCGGGGTACCCCGCTAACCGGCGTATCGTTTGGGCTACTGCTCGCATGGGCCTTGAGGAAAATTACGCAGCTGACTCCGCCTGCCGCGCGCTCTCTGGCTGGACATTTCCCTCCGACCCCGACGATCATGAACTCAACTTCACTCTAGCTTACTCCTTCAAAGACATGATTTTATTATATAGATCTCGCCACTGTCTTTGTCCCCGCCCATGTAAAGGTCTCTCAAAGGTGGAGGAGCGGCTTCTGCTACGCCTGTATACTAATACTTTGCTGTGCCCAGCAGCTCTCAAACACTTCGACCCTTCTCTTTCGGGCAGCTGTTCGCACTGCGCGGGAATTCTTCGGACATCTACCACATGGTGTGGGACTGCCCCTCTAACCGTGCTATCCCCCGTCACCTCAATACAACCCGGGAGAACTGGCAGGCGACCCTGCTCGGCTGCTCTGACCTGCAGGCCCAACGGGCCTTGGTCAGGCGAGACCGGGCGGCGGCCGACGGCACTGTGGTCCCGAACTAGGAACCTCCACTTAGTACTCGTAAGCGCTGGCCCCTTTGGGTCAGCTCATGCATAAGCTTCTTAATCTATACATAAATGTTTTCTACCACCACCACTGCTGTAGACCCTGTCGACACGGCCTAGCACGTGACCACCGCTTGCCGACTTACTCCTAGGTGCAATGGCGCTGCTCCCGTCATGTACTCGGTTAAAGATGGCGTGACGCCACTCACTGTCACGTAAACGCCGCGATTAGGCTCTTTGGCGAGACAAAAGCCGATCACGTGACGAAATTTTGGTTGACCTTGACGTGAACTTCACGTCTCCGGCCTAACCTTTACTTGACTTTGAGATGACCTTGGCTCTTGACCGCTGACCTGTTTATATGATTGACCATTGACCATCCATCGGTTATAAAAACTTATACACGAAGGTTTGACTCTGACTGAGCGCTGAAGGTCGTCGGCAACGCACGTCGATCTCAGACCGGGACCTGTAGAAAGGAAGCTAAAAAGCACGTCATCTAGTTCTGAAGCAGAAACACGTGCAGCCGTGGTAAAAAAAGACCTCAACCAAAAAAGACGGCGAAATAATTGCACTGACAACAATGGACGGCGGGCAATGCGCGTACTTTGTGGCACTTGCTTGCTGAGTCATTGGACCTTGCTATTTTCGGTGTGCTATGTGCAGAAATGAGGAGTATGCATTGATATTTTGTAACGTATGCACAAAACCGTCGGGACTACAGGTTACCCCCCGCAAACGAGTCAGAGACACGATAACCGTCTGGTTACCGCATTTACTTATGTAAAACCTAAAAAAACATCACCACCCGTTATGCTTCAAACGGAGCCCCAGTGCTTTCCTCATTTCTGTGCCAAAAAAGCGGCCTTTCATTTTCAGGTTCTTCGTTTGCTTTTAGGAGTCATTTTACTTTTCCATTTTACTTTTCCGCATGCTACCTTTCATATATGTATATTTTTTTCGAATTTCCTACAATTATTGCTTTTCGTACTATATCCTGGACAAATGCCGTCGTTGTGTGTTTCACGTTGAAGCAAGTGCGACTGCAAGACGGCCCTTGATCTCACACACACGGCTATGGTGGACGCGTGATTACGGAAGTCTTCAATGTAGTGGGAAGAATATTACTGGCCCGGGCGTCATTCTTTTAATTTCTTTTCTTTTGACTTTACCTCTAAACCTATTGACCATCTTTATTGTTTAACAATCTGCTGCAGAGGAAAAGGTAGCTGTGAGGGCTATAGACAGTGAAACCTGTGACCACGTGAGCGAAATTTCAACTTGACGGTTTTAGTTCGGAAGAATACAGACCTAAACAATTATTGTTTTTAGGAAGACGCATGGTAGTCATCTCCGCAGCTAGCCGGTAACATCTTGACTTTGTCTTTAGCTCCTCAGGCATTGCTAGAGAATACAGCCCACACACTCACGAATACATACGCATGAATACAGGTTCCGGTAAAGCAAGCGGTGGGATGTACTTATTGAAACCCTACTTCCTTCTACGTCAACCCCGTAGAGTGGTCAAACGTCATTTCCTTCAAGGATGCTGTTCCCAAGACGCCTGCCGCGTGGGAATGGCACTCTTTCGAGGAAAAAAGAAACAATAGCGAAGAGTGTAGACCAACGTTCCCAGAAGTATGTTTAATAGTGGCTCCGTTTTCCCACTCCTAAACTACCCGGCCCCGGAAAAGTTCTCAGAAGTCGCCCAGGATGGCTCCGGGCCTTTGTCTTCAGTGCGAGTTTGTCATGACCAGGCTGCCAGGAGGCAGCACGTGGACGGTGCCCGGCGGCTGCCTTCCCAGTAGCATCCCCGCAGCGTCGTCAGCAGCCATCAGGAGCCGAGTCTTGTCCTGGTAGCTGCCCTTCTTGCTACGCAGGCTGTAACCCACCCCTTATGTAATACCCCCAATCCTGGGGGTCTTTAAGGTAATAAAGTGAAGTGAAGCATTGAAGTTGCCGAGGAAAGTGCTATCGCGTTAGCTTGCGTTGGCATGGAAGCGATGTTTGTCAGCAGTGACAGCAAATCTGCTATACAAAATTTTAGCAAGGGAAGGATCTCACCTTTAGTGCCCAGAATCCTAGGCCAGAGAAAGTTGGATAGGAAAATTTAAATAATTTGGACTCCGCCCACGAGCAGGCCTGAGATCTCTACCGCCGAGCCGCTACAGGGCCCATCGATGACCGACGGAGCAGGGAGCGCATGGTAAAATATGGGGAGATCATGCACCATTATAGATTGGAGCGTAGACTGGTACCGCCACCAGACCCGGTATTAGACAACAGACAAGCAGCCACGTGGAGGCGACTGCAAACTTATACGTATCAGAAACCGGTTATGGTGAACCACATGTTCCCTGAGGCCAGCAGTGATAAATGTAATCTTTGTGGCCCGAGAGGGACCCTCCACATCATAATCCGGTAATGCGCGTACTCTCCCAGGGGTACAAACAATATAGACAGTAGAGACACCTGGGAGACCCTGCTGCGCCGCTGGGACCCTGAGCTTCTACTCCGGCTTGACCAACTGGCTGAAGAGGCTGCTGGGAACCAAGACCCTCCAGCCTGCATCTAAGGCGACAGCACCCGCCCCCTGACTTGCGTGTCGGGTGTTGGGTAGATCAGCTTATCCGTTGGAGATAAAAGTTTATTCTCTATCTATCTCCCACGTAAATTTAGTTCCGCATTTAGTCCTCACAGTCCCTTCCTGCCTCTCCGGCCGCTGCTTTCCTTTCCTATCCTCCCCGGTAGCTGCTTTCGGTGGCATCGCGCACACCTTACCCTCCCTAAGCAGCCGCCGTGTCTCTTCCGGCCGCATTGTTCGCATCGGCCGGCACACCCAGCATGGCGCGGTCGCAGGGAAGTGAGGTGGAGGCCCCGTATGTCTCGCGACAGTCCACGCCGCTGCCGCCAGCCGTCGACTGTGTGGGAAGGGGAGTACGAAGTGTTGCGGTACGAACCCCGAACTCACGCTGTCAGCCTCCCGCGACGAAGGGAGCGAGAGACACTGGGGTTGTAAATCATCGTTGAGGCAGCTGAGAAAAAATTAAATCAATACGTTGGAAACGAAGGGCGCGTATGGTCCCGTGGTTATTTGAGACACGGTGGGCTCTTTGCAACCTCAGTAAGACGCTTACGAATTGAAAATAAATCTGGAATTATATGTTTTCGAATCAAGCAAAAAGTGTACAAAAGAAAAATTGTCCATTAATGATCTCCAAGGGGTCAAATTAATCCGGAGCCCTCGAAGACGTAACCCTCTTTTCCTTTCTTCTTTCACTTCCTCCTTTGCCCGATCCCTTACGGCGCGGCTTGGGTGTCCACCGAGGTACGTGAGACAGTTACTGCGCTATTTCCTTTCCTTCTAACCAATGTTTAATTTTCGAAAATTGTCCATTGCTATACCATAAGTAACGGGCCATCGGTCAGACCAGTTCTAAACCTGCAAACCTCTCAAAGCAGACGAAAACCCACTGTGATAGGACCAGACGGGCGCCAGTTGATTCACTCTACACTGTAAGAAATGTGTGTGAAAGGACAAGCATTTTAACGTAAATTTTCTGTTGTTATACAGAGAATATCTCTTTTGCGCCCTTAACAAAAACACGTTCACGGAAAAAAAAATAATTTTCTGTTTTTGGAGCCGCAACACCCCCATTTCACCAAACGTTGGTGACGTGAGCACCGCCGTAGCACAAAAAGAAGTTTGGTTTGGTTTATGGGGTTTAACGTCCCAAAGCGACTAAGGCTATGAGAGACGCCGTAGTGGAGGGCTCCGGAAATTTCGACCACCTGGGGTTCTTTAACCTGCACTCACATCGCACAGTACACGGGCCTCTAGAATTTCTCCTCCAAAGAAATTCAACCGCCGCGGCCGGGATCGAACCCGCGTCTTTCGGGTAAGCAGCCGAGCACCATAACCACTGAGCCACCGCGGCGGCCCCCCAAAAAAAGTGATCCGAAAAACCTTTGCCGCGTTTCATCAATCACGTTACATATTTTAAGGGTCAAAAAGTTTCTACGCGCATTATTAGCGCGCAGAATGAGAAGCAGTCCTATTTGCTGCGGTCCTGCATTCTTGAATTGACGGCATGGACGTGATGCGCGCTTAGCTAGGGTAATACCGGCGTGCTGTGTCCGTGATTTTCACCGATCAGACCGTTCGCACCCAAGCTGAGTGGTGCACATTTTTACCGGCATGAACGATAGGCTTATTGTCGTCTTTTGGGAGTATCGTTGCGGGCTTGTACTGCTATTGAAACGGGCAGTGAAGATAAATCGCCGGGGGACCTTAGAAAATCTTGAGTAGACGGATAGCTTTAGTTGCCACTACAGATCTCAAGACTAGCGGTCTCCCCTGCTAGTTTTGAGCGTCCCAATGCACTTGCAAAGAATCAAGAGCAATCCTGCGTTTGCGTGGAGAGCGAATGCTATTATTTCGAATAGCGTGCCCACCACAGCCGCTTTAGCGCCGATGCGTCACTGCTGCTTTACTGTGTCTCACAAAAGGTGCACAGCGCGCGGAGGAAAGAGGAGCACAAGCGAGAAACACGGAAAAGTGCTATAGTTTGCAGGAATACGATGTGTGCACAAATTCTGCTTTGTCTGCCGATGGGCACACCTGAAAGGACCGAGTGAGTGAGCGCGGGAAATTTTAGGCCAGGGAAGTATGCGATTGTTTAGCGGAGGAGTACGTCATAGAGCGCGGGATTTTCAAATTCGTTTCTCGTCTAAGAAAGGGTCATAAGTGTACATTGGAGCTTTTTAATTTTATTGACGTTTATTCATGCAGGTGCAAGAAATATAGTAATTATGTTTATTTTGTAAGATTTAACACTGATTTTATTTTTGGGCCGAAATAGTGTTGCACGGGTCAACGCAGTCTGAAAAGTTTCTACACGGGCGTTTCAAGTGCTGAACTTGCGCTGCCACAGGGAAGTTTATGAATGGCACTGATGTCATTCGAGTCGACATTCGAAATTTTCGAGCGCCTTCTATACGCGAGCTCAGTCTGGATCCTCCAATGGCAATCGCCATCGCTTCGGCCAGCCCCAGTCCCAGTCGGAGTCTCATTCCATGCTAAAATCGAAATTAACGTCAAAAATAAGGTTGAATGAGAAAGAGCCTGCACCTGCGGAGCATCAACAGGCTTAAACCAATCAAAAATAAAAGAATAGGGCCCATGTGGACAAAACTGGAATTTGGTGGAAAAAGCCAATTTGAAAAATAAAAAACGGGCACGGTAACAATAGTGTCCTAAGGGCTAAGCGAGCACAGAGGGTGAAAATAGCCCTGGTGAGCTCTTTTATTGTGAAGAATAATGATAATGTTGCAGTGATGGTGCCAAAAAGGGCAAAAAAATAATATACACATATATATACATATATACATTAAAAAAAACTAATACATAAATGAATAAATACATAAAGAAAGGAAATAAGGAAAAAAAGAAGAAAAAACAAATCAATGTTAAAAAACATAAATAAATAAATACATAAAAAATGAAATAAGAAGAAAAAAAAGTGCTACGAGGAAGCAATGAGGGAGGTGATGTGAACGAAAAAAGAAAGAGAAGAAATAAGATGGATGCTTCCCAGGCTGTGTAGGACGGACAGTGTCATGATCCTGAAAAGAGGCGAAAGAGAAAAAAGAGAGGAAACAGAAAACAGAGGAGGAAATAGACAAAGGAAGCACAACGTGAAAAGATGATGAAGCTAATGAAAAGATTAAATGTGCAGGAGGGCTGATGTGTGGATGCAGAAATGGTTCCAAAGAAAATAAGAAAATAATGATGAAATGATTATCGAAAGAGCGAAACATGCATTGTACTCAATCAGTGGTGGGGCGGACACAGAGTATCCACCTTGTTTGGCCAGAGAGGCCCCACCCACTGAATGAATATTATGAGTGATGGGATGATGGTGTATAATTAGGGAGCAAGGAACTGACTGTGGATACTATGCGTAAAAGTAATGCGCAATGACGAGGATTGTCCAGCCGCTGGCGCCAGTGGGCGGTTGAAGTGTGTCCCGGTTTAGGTGTAGGAAGCTGTGTTGTTATGTGTTGTGTTAGTTGTCAATCTGTAATGTAATGATGGACATCTCCGTTTGGGTGGCCGCACGGACATGCGGGTGTATTTGTAAAGCCGAATCTGTGAAAGTATGCAGGGAATCGTCCGTGGGCTGTGAGTAGTGTAATGAGTGGTTTTGAAGGAGGGAAAGTGTTAGGTAAATTTAGTGTGTCTGGTACCCATGTAAATATTCCCGTTCCCTCGTGGTTATTGCGCCACCACGTGGCCCAGTGGACCCGAGCCACGCGGCGAAATGATGTGCGTATTGTTGCTTTGAAGATGTAAGAAGTCCGTATTCTGGGTGAATTATGTGCGCGGGAGGCAACAATGTCTGCTAGCTCGTTACCCCAGAGGCCGGCGTGTGCAGGGACGTGAAACAGATATTTTTCTGGCTGTGTTAATGGAGTGTAAGAGTTGTTTGATTTCGTGTATTGTGGTGTCTGTAGTGAGGAGTGAAGAAAGAGCGGTGAGGAGTGCAAGTGAATCTGTGTAGATATGTATGGGTGTCGATCCGGGTAAATATTGGGCATGGTGTAGGGCCTCCCTGAAAGCTATAAGCTCCGCACCGTAAGCGGACGTAGGGAGCTCCACCCGGAAACGGCCAACAGATGAAATATGGTGTGATGGAGTGAAGATGACGAATGCGGCGCCTGCAGCCGTGGGTGTGTATGAGCCATCCGTGTAGACGTGGAATCATCGAAGCTGAAAAGATAAAGAGGTCAGGATGCTCGTGTGTAAGAACACCTTCCATTCTCCTCTCAGATAAAGAGCTTGTTTTTCTGAGGAATTGATACTGTTCGCACATGTGATTACTGTTTTCTGGCGTATAAATGTGATGCATCAGGAGAATAAAATCTGTTGGAAGTTAGCGCTCGTGTTGTTCGTCTCTTGTGTCCTCGTCTTTTGCTGCGCTACAGTATATTGGAACTATGTACCAACAAGCCCAAAAAGCCACGCTGCTGCTAGACGTGGAACACTGGAGACGACGCCGCCGCCTCCGGTGATGTGTGTCGTGGTGTGATTTCTATGCATAACCTTGAAACCAGCGAATCCTTGAAACATAGTGTGCAGTGGCGCGGTGGTGAATTAGTCCATGTGCGCAAGCTGGGAAAATCGAATGTAGCTGTGCTGACTTTCGAGGGACGCAGCGTTCCGCGTTAAGTCCATTATAATGCAGAACTGACTCCCGTCAAGGAGTATAAAAAAACGGTGCCAGCGTGCTACCATTGCGGCACACTGGGGCACCGGGTGGACAACTGTCCCACCCCGGTCAAGGAAAGATGCGGCCTTTGTGGTCAAAACGTGGGGCTTGGTACTGAGGGGATAGCCCCCCACGTCTGCAATCCTATGTGCTTAATCTGCGGGGGCCCGCACCTCACCAGCTCCCGCGAATGCACCGCCAAATTCATCAAGCTGCCGCAGCCAGGGTCCAGGACGCCATCCAAGGGAGCCAATTCCGGCGCTACACGGGGAGGGCGGCAGCAAAACAACCAGAAGACGCCACGACGTGGCGAGATGCCTCCCCCTGGCAAGACAGCAACAGTAAAGCCACCACCCGGAGCAGCGGAGTTCCCAGCTCTCAGCGCTTCACCTGGCGGCGCCGCCTGCAACCAACCCAAGGTAGGCAGCTGGGCGAGGGTCGCCTCCTCTCCTTCCCCTCCTCCCTCCTCCCCCACCAGCACCGCCGAGACGCAGGAACTCAAGCGCGAGCTCGCCCTCTTGCGAGCTCAAAACGAAAAACTAGCCAGCGAGCTTAACTCGCTCAAAGCCAAATTCCCTACTCCGCCCGCGTCGAGCTACGAGGAAGAAAATATCACAGACAGGGAGATTCCTACTAATGTGGAGAGTCGCGCCGCGGCCCTGGAGAGCCGGGTGACCGTAATTGAAACACAATTGGCTGACCTCCCCAAAATTATCCACGATACCATTGCGCGTCAGGTGGAGAGTGTCATCGCACAGGTGACACAAGCCGTAACTCACATTATCCAGAAATGGATAAAAGACAATCCGCGCGTCCTTAAACGCGTAGGGCCCATCAGGGACGCTAACCGCCCCTCCAAATTCAACAGAGTTATTCCCGGTGAGTTTGACTTCTCGGAAGACTCCTCCACGTCTGCGCCGGGCACTAGCGGACTGGGGAGTCTTATCAACGTAACCCCACCCTCTGCCTCCGACCATGGCCCCCAACCCTAAGTCGCGAGGAAGAGCAACTCAGCCGCTTACAATAACGCAGTGGAACTGCCGAGGTCTCAAGAACCGCACGAAGCGGACTCATCTCCGCCTCTGTCTTGAGACCTTTGAGTTTCTCGTCGCCGTGGTTGCCCTTCAGGAACCCGGCGCCGGTACCAAACTCACAAACTACACTACATTTCAACACAACCCGCAGACATGTATACTTGTTCACAAGCAGTATACTGCGCAGGAGGTCACGCTCCCCACAACACCGCCTTTCCCTTACACGATGGTGTCCGTGCTACACCTAAAGCGGTCTGACCCACCTGTACACATTCTAAACATTTACTGCCCACCTAAACTTAAGAACGTCACGTTCAATGAAATTTTCACCCAAGCAATGCAGGTGGCGGGAAGGGATCCCCTTCTGATCGTCGGCGACTTCAACGCCCCGAGCAGGCTATGGGGGTACCCCCGGGAGGACAGACGTGGGCGGAAGCTTGCGGAACTTCTTCCCACACTTGGACTTACTTTACACACTGATCCCGCCAACCCAACACGTGTCGGCAATTCGATTCAACGAGATACTTGCCCGGACATCACATTTACACGCAACATACGCCATGCCGACTGGCTGAATACAGAGGACACTCTGGGTAGTGATCACTGTATAATCAACACCACCATTTACATGCGTCCCCTGAAACGCCCACTAACACAAGCTCGTGTACCGGACTGGACTACTTTCCGCACATCTCTACCTATCGTAGATCTCCTCCAGTCGGGATACGACGCATGGTCCAAATCGCTCACGTCTACACTCACGCAACACGAAAAGCAGATACAGCTCACAGAAACACAAACGGACGTGGACAACCACTTGCTCCACCTTTGGGAGGCCCGCCGCAGCCTCACCAAACGATGGAAGAAACAGAAACATAACAGACGCCTAAAGAAACGCATCCTCGAACTCACACAACAAGCAGCGGAATATGCTACTCAGCTAGCCGACGCTAACTGGGTGGACCGGTGCAACGCGGCTGTGCGCCAGATTCCGCACTCTCATCGATCCAATACAAACACGCACGGAAACCCAACGCCACTTACATAGGGCATTGCACAACTTTACAGGAACGACAACACAGCTAGCGCACACGCTCAGGGATCGATACCTTTGCACCACTAAGAACCCCCGGCAGGCGACGTATTCGTATGCAGGCGAAGAGAACACGGAGCTGGACAAGCCGTTCCAGCTCCACGACCTCCGGGCGGCCCTAAGCAAGATGAAGCGGGGCACTGCACCTGGGCGCGACAAGGTTACGGTCAAGCTTTTGGCCAACCTTCCCGACGCAGCCTACGCCGCGCTCCTCAAATACATCAATAGCATTTGGGACGGAGAGACTCCTCTCCCTCTCGATTGGAAATCGGCTCTCGTGACCTTCATTCCGAAGGCCGGCAAACCTATCGATGTGGAGAACCTTCGCCCCATCTCTCTGACGTCTTGTGTCGGCAAGCTGATGGAGACGATGGTGCGCGACAGACTCTCCGATTATCTCGAAACACAGCACATTTTCGCGGACACCATGTTCGGTTTTCGTCCTCACAAGTCAGCACAGGATATACTTCTGCAGCTCCACCACGACATTTTAGATCCTGTCGAATGTCCCCACAACGACAAGGTGGTCCTGGCCTTGGATCTTAAAGGCGCATTCGACTACGTCAAACATGAAGTAATCCTGGACCACCTCAGTAACACCAACTGTGGCCACAAAACATTCCATTACATAAGTCAATTTCTTACAGACCGTCAAGCCTATATACGCATACAAGATGCGGAACACGGGCCATACACCATCGGCTCGAGGGGAACACCTCAAGGCGCGGTCCTGTCTCCCCTGCTCTTCAATTTGGCAATGCTTCGCCTTCCCTCCAAATTGTCTTCTCTGCCCGGGATACATCACGCTCTTTATGCGGATGGCATTACAATCTGGGCCACGCAAGGCAACCTGGGCCACATGGAGTCTTGCCTGCAAGCAGCGGCGACCCTAGTCGACGACTACGCGGCCTACTGCGGACTCCAGTGCGCCCCAGCTAAATCAGAATTTGTGCACTTACGTCCCTCCCCTCGGGACACAACTCCGCTTCGCATCAGTCTCCCCTCGGGACCGATCCGGGAGGCTAAGCCCAACTGAAAAAATGACCTCGGCCCTATGTTGGGCCAAAGTCGGTAGCCAGCCTGGCCGACCTTGGCCCTAGCTTGGCAAACTAGGTTGGGCCGAGGTCGGGATTGGTGATTGGCCTCACACCGGCCGACCTTTGGCTGCCAACATAGGGCCGAGGCCGTATGCCGACCTTGCCGTCGCCAGCCAGTGCCCTGCTAGATTGTGAATCAATGACAAATCGTGGTTACCTTATCTCTATATCACGTTTGAAAACTAAATTTTGGCCATGAGGAATCCGACCTGTATGCACAGGCATCTTGAGGAGACACAAACAATGAAGACGAACTTGCAGCAATTATTAATGGGTTCCTTTATGCAGACATCAGTATACAAGCAGTTCCACTTGCAGTAAACGCACGCACACTGTGCAATCTTACAAAATACTGAAAAACACCAAACACATTTCAGCCATATATCTTTTATTAATATTCTATTCACAATCACTTTCAACAGGAATGCTACCGGATGACTGGAAGGTGGGCAGGGTCATTCCGGTCCACAAATAAGGTGTAAATGACACTCCATTGAATTATCGCCCCATCTCCTTAACCAGTGTGCCTTGCAAAATCACGATACATGTCATATCTATTCCCATGTCGTAAACCTCCTAGATTCTAACAACTTTCTTCATCCGGTTCAGCACGGGTTTCGTAGGGGACTTTCCTGCGATACCCAATTGGCAATCTTCACTTTCGACCTGCTTGCTAACCTCGACCTTAACATACAGACCGACGCATTATTTTTAGATTTCGCCAGGCTTTTGACAAGGTACCACACCAATGTCTGTCACTGAAACTAGCCTTTTTAAATTTGCACCCTAATATTCTAGACTGAATTAAAGTATTCCTAGCTAACCGTTCTCAGTTTGTTTCTATTAACAATCACAACTCAGGCACTCTCCCCATAACATCCGGTGTTCCGAAAGGATCTGTGCTCGGCCCGCTTTTATTCCCAATATATATTAACGATCTGGCGCCACAAGTATCGTGTAAAACTTGCATATTCGCCGACGACTGTGTAATTTATTGTACCGTTACTAACATTTCTGAACAAGTGGCTCTTCAAAATGAGCTCAACCGCATCCATGAATGGTGTGACCTCTGGCTAATGACACTAATGCAAAAAACAGCGCGAACAAACGGGGACTAGACGAAGAATACACAGGAACAAGCGCTGACTCTCAACTAAAGTTTAATCACAGGAAACACGCTTATAAAAGGAAACAGAAAACAAAAAAAACGCCAAAATCAGAACGCATGTGTTACTGTGTGATGTCCAGATATGCAACATCACAGTCACGCAGGAGCAGGGATGGTTTGCTGACACACAATCTTGCTTTCTTTGCCATGTTGTACGCCTCGATAATTTCCCTGGTCAATTGGTCGGGGTGTTTGTACAAAATGTCAGTAAAATGCAAGGACGGAAAACATGATTGACACTCTCGGCAATGATCAACTAGATTAGTGGAGTGATTAGATTCTAATGAATTGAGATGTTCTCCAAGTCGTGTGTTGATACAATGTCCCGTTTTCCCAATGTATATCTGACCACAGGATAGTGGGATTTTATAAACTACCCCTTTGGAGCACGGCACAAAACGTTTAGCGTGCTTAACACCACAGGACGCTACAGATTTCTTGGGGTTGCGGGACTTATTTTCTACTGCTGAACAAATTTTACTGAGCTTATTCGGGGCCGAAAAAACCACATCAACTTTATACCTATGGGCCACATTTTTAAGACCATGAGAAAGGCGATGCACATAGGGAAGGACTGCGAACTTTTTCCGTTTCTGTTTTTTCTGTGAAGACGGCAGCAATGTCGGCGCTTTAAGCTTTTTAATTATTTTATTGCAACCCAAAGTGATAAGCTCAGCTGGATATCCTGCTTCCTTAGGTCTCTTAGCCTGATTATCAAAGCTTTCTTGCATAGCATGGTGACAAGATTGTGACAACGCAGATGACAAGGATGAAACAACAATTCCACATTTCACTACCTTAGAATGATGTGACTTATAGTTCAGCAGCGGTTTGTTGGCCCATGGCGCGTAATTCCAACACATGTGTCCCTTCCCTTCAGTCAAACATAAATCTAAAAATTGTATCTGGTTATCGACCGGTACCTCAGTGGTGAACTGCAAACCCCATGCATTAGCTTTGAATACTTCTAACACTGTAGACATGTGCTTAGCATAGTCCGTTTTTTCAATGAGGATCAAAAAATCATCGACGTATCTGAAAATTCGGTACGGCATCCCACACAAATCTTTCTGGATAGCTCTATCCACGAATGACAGAAAAATATCACTAAGCGCAGGCGCTACTCTAGACCCAATACAAACACCCGCTTTCTGGGTATAGAGTGTGCCTTCCCATTCAACAAAGGTAGATTTAACATAAAAAGACAACAGCTCAAGGAACCCAGACACAGAAATACCACAAGCACTTATGAATTGTTCTTCATCATTGTCCGAAGTGATGCAATCAAAAACAGCAGTCATTTCCTTGTGCGGCAGAGAGTAGTATATATCTACCACATAAATGTTGAAAGCCGAGCATGAACCTGAGTTTTGCGTCTGTAAAAACTTGACGACACACTCAGAGTTTGGTACCTTAAAAGGATCATTAATAGATAAAGCTGCCAAATGTTTCTGTAAATATTCAGAAATTTTGTGTTGCCAGGTGCTCTTTTCCGTCACAATGGCCCTAAATGGTAATCCCGTTTTAGTGTCTTAGCAGAGAAGAAAATCTTAAACAGCTGCTTTTTGCCTTAACTACACTGCCTTTAAGTCGCTCCAGATTCAATTGTTCAAGCAGTTGCACCGCTCTGCTTTTTACCTTCTGTAACTTCGCCGAGACCGGCTGAAAGTTCTTCCCGATGGCTACTAATGCTTTATCCGAAAGTAATGATTCAGGTAGGACTACAAAACACCCTTCTTTATCCGCAGTTACCAGTCGCAATCTCTGCCGCACAAGGAAATGATGACTGCTGTTTTTGACTGCATCACTTCGGACAATGATGAAGAACAATTAATAAGTGCTTGTGGTATTTCTGTGTCTGGGTTCCTTGAGCTGTTGTCTTTTTATGTTAAATCTACCTGTGTTGAATGGGAAGGCACACTCTATACCCAGAAAGCGGGTGTTTGTATTGGGTCTAGAGTAGCGCCTGCGCTTAGTGATATTTTTCTGTCATTCATGAATAGAGCTATCCAGAAAGATTTGTGTGGGATGCCGCACCGAACTTTCAGATACGTCGATGATTTTTTGATCCTCATTGAAAAAACGGACTATGCTAAGAACATGTCAACAGTGTTAGAAGTATTCAAAGCTAATGCATGGGGTTTGCAGTTCACCACTGAGGTACCGGTCGATAACCCGATACAATCTTTAGATTTATGTTTGACTGAAGGGAAGGGACATATGTGTTGGAATTACGCGCCACGGGCCAACAAACCGCTGCTGAATATAAGTCACATCATTCTAAGGTAGTGAAATGTGGAATGTTGTTTCATCCTTGTCATCTGCGTTGTCACAATCTTGTCACCATGCTATGCAAGAAAGCTTTGATAATCAGGCTAAGAGACTTAAGGAAGCAGGATATCCAGCTGAGCTTATCACTTTGGGTTGCAATAAAATAATTAAAAAGCTTAAAGCGCCGACATTGCTGCCGTCTTCACAGAAAGAACAGAAACGGAATAAGTTCGCAGTCCTTCCCTATGTGCATCACCTTTCTCATGGTCTTAAAAATGTGGCCCATAGGTATAAAGTTGATGTGGTTTTTTCGGCCCCGAATAAGCTCAGTAAAATTTGTTCAGCAGTAGAAAATAAGTCCCGCAACCCCAAGAAATCTGTAGCGTCCTGTGGTGTTAAGCACGCTAAAAGTTTTATGCTGTGCTCCAAAGGGGTAGTTCATAAAATCCCACTATCCTGTGGTCAGATATACATTGGGCAAACGGGACGTTGTATCAACACACGACTCGGAGAACATCTCAATTCATTAGAATCTAATCGCTCCACTAATCTAGTTGGTCATTGCCGAGAGTGTCAATCATGTTTTCCGTCCTTGCATTTTACTGACATTTTGTACAAACACCCCGACCAGTTGACCAGGGAAATTATCGAGGCGTACAACATGGCAAAGAAAGCAAGATTGTGTATCAGCAAACCATCCTGCTCCTGCGTGACTGTGAGGTTGCATACATCACATAGTAACACATGCGTTCTGATTTTGGTGTTTTTTTGTTTTGTTTCCTTTTATAAGCGTGTTTCCTGTGATTAAACTTTAGTTGAGAGCCAGTGCTTGTTCCTGTGTATTCTTCGTCTAGTCCCCGTTTGTTCGCGATGTTTTTTTGCATTATGTATCACCAACTCGCCCGCTTATCCATCCTAATGACACTAAACGCTAAAAAATACAAACTGGTTTCAGTTCAGCGTCAACGCAACCCCCTTGTTTTTTCCTATACAGTTGCCAACTCATCTATAGAAAGCGTCCAATCGTTCAAGTACCTCGGTGTAACACTCTGTACCGATCTTTCTTGGCGAATACACATCACCACAATTATATCATCTGCCAATAGATCTCTAGGATTCCTAAACCATTATCTTCGTCATGCACCGCAGCACGTGAAACTTCTAGCTAACAAAACCCTTATTAGACCTAAACTCGAGTACGCCAGTCCCATCTGGAATCCACACCAAATATACCTAACAAATGCACTCCAATCAGTTCAAAACCGCGCCATTCGCTTTGTTCATTCTGCTTATTCATATACAATCAGCTTTTCATTTCTAAAGAATACTTCCGGTCTCGAAAGCCTTGAAGCTCGCCGTCGCGTTACGTGCATGTGTTTGCTCCACAAGTTTTTCCATAGCACTCAGAATCAAACACCTTACATTTCTCATCCGACCCGCATATCTCACCGCACCGCACACCCATTTGAGATCGCCCGGCCTCTATGCGTACTGCTACTTTTTCAGTTCTTTTTTCCCCACACCATAGTTGACTAGAATGCCCTCCCCGCCGATGTTGCCGCCGTCACGTGCCCACCTTCATTCTTATCAGCTGTAACCATTTGTATCATACTTCCAAGATTGCTCAATATGATTGTTTATGATTGCCGCATGCATATTTATGATTGTTGAATACATTAAGCCACCCCTTATGTAATACTCCCTGAAGGGGGTCTTTAAAGTGAAGAAAGTGAAGTGAAGTCTTATTCTTTTGTGCCCACTGCCTCCCTTGCTCGAGTCGGCTGGCGCCTCTGGCTGCGGCCACACTCCCGATCCTGCGCGCCATTCAGCCAGCGCTGCTATTCTTCAGGGTTGCTTGTTCAGGGTAGTGTGCTCTCAGGCAGGCTACGATAAAAGAAGAGAGCAAAAACAAATGCCACCACTTCAAAAAGGCTGAAACCAGCTCAGCAGTGATATTCCAACCAAATAATCGAGAGCTTTGTAGTCCAGACTCGGATATAACAGTAGTCAGCACTATATTCTATAATCATTGCAATATTCACTTTGAACCCAAAATAACTTGCGGCAATGAGGGCAAAATGCAATAAAGTAGAATATCTGTCCTTTGTACATAGCATTCATTGTGATATATTTGTGGGCAGTCTTCAATGTCTTCACGTTTTAGCTAAAATCAGGGCATTATATACTGAAAAATTTGGCATTGTGTGTACCATTATAAATAGCACTGAACAATTGCAAGCAGTATTAGAAATTCAATATCTTTAGAATTGCATGAAACCTGATGTAGTATACAGTAGCAATTATTTTAACAAGTTGCTTTAATGAGCAATCTAAGCCAACAAGGATGATTCTGATTCTATTTTATTTATTTTTTGTTTTTCTCGCTTTTTGTCACTGCCTGAAGCGACGCCCCGTCCCGCGCCACTCCAATTTCGCTATTCGTTATTGGTTGAACCCAAGAGATGCGTCCGGAGTAGGGGGGGGGGGGGGGGTGTCGGAGGGTGACGCTTTAGCAACTGACTAAAAGCGGTGAAACAAAACAATAAAACAGCTACAGTACCGCCAACATGCATATTTACCCTTAAATACAGGCAAATCGTTTAAAACCTGCATTTCATTACGTCCACGTCAAAGCAGTGCGAAAATTATGAACGAATACGAAATTTTTTCATTACAAAGTAGACTAAATAGAATAGAATCTCGAAGCACTCAAAATTTTTTTTCCTGGGAAAACATTGCGGGGTTTAATGTCCCAGAAGCAACAGATGGACTATGAGGGACAACTTAGTGGAGGGCTCCAGGAATTTACACCACCTGGGACAAATGTATTGTACTGAAGAATATATGGCTGATAAAATGACCAGCATGTTTAGCACAGCATGACAATTCTTCACCAGTGTGCTGAAGAATTACCGGCTCCATTACTTGGAGCCGAATGCCACATGTCCAATGCACGCAATAAGCCTCTCTGAAGGCCAAAATGAACGTACTCACCACTGCCGAGTTGTTCAAGTGGCACGCTTTGTCGAGTGGACACTAGAGCATACTGTGTCTTAGGAAGATCAGTGAAGTGCGGCCCAAGAATGTCAAGCAGTGAATTAACTGCCGCTCTCCTGATATGATACCTCACAGCCCAAGCCCTCAACTGGCTCCTTATCCCCTCTCGACACTCGGCATTGTTAGGAACATCAACCAAGTCATGTTCATAAGGCTCCACGGGACCAGTGTTTTGACCGTGCAAGTCACTTCCAACTGACTCAGCTTGATCTGCACTTGAACACTGTGCCTCAGCTGCCACGACAGAGGATTCAAAAGAGGATGCACTGCTGCATATGCTTGCCCTAAGCTGTCCCCGAACGGTGAAAATCTATCATTTCCAACAATTGCTAAACGTGATGGATTGTCGGATAGCAAATGGGGGAATGTCTCAGAGCACGCTGCGCCTCTGCGTTTTCTGCGACTTGCTGCAAACACCGAACGCTGCCCTCCTTCACCAGATAAAGCTCTCGGCGACGTTTCGCCCTCAAGAACCGCTCCATGATGAGGTCTTACCTTCCAACGTTTAGGTCAGGTGGTGTTGTCATGGTGAAAGGCCAAGACACGACACTGCAGGAACAACCAATGCTTCAAATCCAAACGAAGCACTTCGCCAGCTACGCCGCTACGAGAGCATGTGTGTGAAAAGCACAGGAAGAGCATCGCGTCGCAGATTGAGTCGTTGTGACTGACACCGCGCTTTCGTAGATGTGCTGGCAAAAATTTGTTCGCAAGAAACAAAAAATAAAATAAATGTGTTGTTTTATTCATTTTTCTCAAATTATGCAAGTGAAAATTTACATTGCTTCACTACGTCTAGATAAAAAAAACAATTGCTTGCCAATTTCAATAAAACATCGAAACCGAAACTTTTGAGTTTCGGTTTCGTTTGATGTCAGAATTACGGGACTTTCCTTTTATCTCTCGATAAAACTGCACTCGTCCGACAATTATTTAAATACTCAGCTTTAAAACGAAATTGATGCCGCAGCATTGCACCTGCATATTGCTTACGCATTACATTTCACCGATTGATAAATTGGCAATAATGATTGATAATTGATTGATAATGACTGCATGCATGTTAGGCTCAACATGCATGCAGTCATGCGCGCAGTGTATTCGTAAAAAAAAATATTGGGATAATATGAAACGTACGTCGAACGAGCGTTTCGTCCGCGATTTCCACGCGCCTACTGCGCGTGCGTGTGGCATATACGTCACCGGCCAAGCCAGTGGGTAGCCAACCATGGCCCTACGATGGTCCCCGTGTGGTTGCCCAAGCGTTGGGTGCCGACTAATACCCTATCATTTGCCGGTAGTTGGCTGAACGTTTTTGGCCAACTATTAACCAGCCCAATTGGCAGCCAACCAAGGCCCGACTAGCGGCCGCCATTGGTTGGCCGAGGATACCGGCTGCCGAGCACTGTCCAATTGCTTACCGATGGTCGGCCGTCGGCCAATTTCACTTGGGAGGAGATCCGCGTCCTTGGCCTCTTCATACACCACCAGCGCAGAGTCGACACCACCATAGCCAAACTTCGCACGGTGGGCGACCAGGTGGGCCGAATGGTCCGCCGGGTCTCCAACAAGCGGGGCGGATTACGAAGCAAGGATGCACTGCGGCTTGCCCATGCTTTCGTAACGAGTAGAATCCTCTACTCAACTCCCTACTTGCACCTGCGCAAACACGATGATGACCAACTGGAGGTCATCCTGCGGAAAGTCATAAAGCGGGCTCTCGATCTTCCGGTCACCACGTCCAACCAGAGGCTTCTGGCCTTGGGCGTGGTGAACACATTTCGGGAGCTTCGAGAGGCCCACTTAGTCAACCAATACACGCGTCTTGCACAGACCACGTCCGGTCGCCGCCTCTTGGACCGGCTACACATCAAACACGACTACCACATTGAGGAAAGGGAGAGAGTGCCAGAACCCTGGAGACGCGCCCTCCGGGTCCGACCCCTTCCCCGCAACATGTCCAAAGAAGACCATAGCGGTCGTCGCCAGGCGCGCGCGGAAGCGTTGGCGCGATACTATGGTAACCAAGAACATGTGTATTACGTAGACGTTGCCGGCCCACACCACGGGGGGTGGTACACGGCCGCAGTCGTACACAACACAAACACAGTTAACGGGCTCACTTTCAAAGCCTACAGCGCAACACACGCGGAGGAGATTGCCATTGCTCTGGCTCTCACGAATCCCAAGTCAAAACACATCATCACCGACTCGCGAGGGGCCTGTCGGAACTACGAGTTGGGCTGGGCTCCCCCGCTTGCCTGGCGCATACTGGAATATAGCTGTCGATCTGAAGATCCAACTCCACGCAACCTGATTTAGGCCCCCGGTCACCAGGGACTCCAGGGAAACGAACAGGCCGATCAGGCCGCCCGCGCACTCTCTCCCCGGGCTATCTCCCTGTCCTTGGAAGGGTACTCCCAATCAGACAATCTGGCCATTACATTCAAACAAATCACCGATTACTACAAGGAGGAGCACCGGCGCTACCCGGCCCCTTGTAAGGGTCTGGATCGCGCTGACGAGCGCCTCCTCATCAAAATTCTCACTAATACTGTACTGTGCCCGGCGGTGCTTAAACATTTCAATACATCGTTTGATGGCACGTGCCAGTTCTGTGGGGAGGTGTCTGACACCTTCCACATGGTTTGGGCGTGACAATCTAACCCATCTATCCCCCCCAAACCCCAACCCCACCAGAGAGGACTGGGAGGCGGCCCTGCTCGGCTGTCAAGACCTGAAGAGCCAAAAGGCCTTGGTTCAACGGACGCGGGCGGCGTTGCTTGCCAATGGGGCCCCGGAATAGGGGCTCCACCTAGTACTGTGAGGGGAAAGGGCCAATAGGGTCCTACCCCAATCACCTTTCTGTAAAAATTTAATTGCTTATAAATGTTTTTCACCACCACCACCTCCGCCGCCGCCACGTCCAAACGGACGTACCCAAACGAAAGCACCTCCGACGGATGCTGGAGCGCATCATCAAACGGCCACGCCACATCGAACGCACTGAAGAAATTTTGTCCGAATGTTGTATCTAATCGTAGCACGAAGAGCCTAAACTTTGCGTTCAACCTGTCGAGGTCGAACTGGAGCGGGGCCACGTGCAATAGAATCTGCAGAGCTCTAGTGCTAGTGGTGGAGTAGGCACCCGCCAACGCTATTAGCGGGGCCCGCAGCGCAGACACCAGCCGGGCTCGAAGACCCGAGTGGGGACACTCAGTCCACCAAACGGGGAAAGCATAGGAGAGGAATGGCAAAACAACCTGCTGGTAGAGTTCTGTGAGCTGGGCCGGTGCCGGTGCGCCACTAAACCGCAGGAAGGTCCCGAGGCGCGCGGCAAGCAGTTCGGCACGCTCCCTGAGGTGGTCGCCGTGTGCCAAAAACAAGAGGGTGCGGTCGAAGAAGACGCCCAGTATCCTGACGGCAGGCCTGAATTTCAGAACCGTGCCGCCAAGACGAACGGTGGGAGGAGTGCGCCCCATGCTTCCCCTGGGAGGGGAGACAAGGAGGCAAACCGTCTTCTCCGCACTAATGGCAACCCTCGCCGCTCGCGCCCACGTCGCCACCCGGCCGAGTGCATCCTCCGCCAAGTCCTGTAGGACCCTCCTGGACGGACCAGGCACAAGGACGACAACGTCGTCCGCGTACGCCTGTAGCGACACACCCTCTGGCATCGGCTGCTCGAGTAATCCACGCACCACGATGTTCCCAAGCAGGGGCGACAGCGGAGAACCCTGTGGACTGCCCAGGGTGGGACGCGCAACGGCGTCGCCCGCTCTGCAGCGGTACACCACCTCGCGATCGGATAGGAAAGACCGCAGCAGCGCACAGAGATTTCTCGGGCATCCCCAACGGCCTAGTGAAGCCAGGACCAGGGGGTGCCAAACGCTGTCGAAAGCCCCACGAAAATCGATTGAAACGAGCAGTGCGTGGAGGCCGTCTGCCCTGTACCCTCTAATTTTGGTGACCAGAGCGTGAAGTGCATTCACCGCTCCTCGCTGTTTAGTAAATCCGAGTTGGTTGGTGTGAAGCAGGTTCTCTCGTGCAAGGAAGTGATATAATCGACCGTAGAGCAAGCGCTCCAGCACTTTGCCCAGCGTCGAGTTCATGACGATGGGACGGTATGAGTGAGGCAAATCGGGTGGTCTACCGGGCTTGGGGAGAAAGACTATTCTCCCCCGTCGCCAGACCGTTGGAAAATGACCAAATTTAAGTGGCTCATTAAATATGATTCTAATGAAGTGAGGATGCGTGTCCCAGAGAGCCCAAACAACCCTGACCATTAATCCGTCTAGCCCCGACGCCGCGCCCTGGCGCAACCGGCCCACGGCCTGAGTTATCTCACCAACGGAGAACGGCGGGTCATCGGGCTCCCCAAGTCAGATGCCGACGCAGCCGCCCGTATGTGTGTGTGATCGTTGTCATCTTGTGATGTGTCGTCTGTTGCTGTTTGTGTGTCAAGTATTAGTTGGGCTCTTTCGTTTGTTGATGATGTTAGTTCACCGTCGGGCCTACGAATGGGGGGCAGCACGACTGGTGAACGTAGTTTGGAAAAGGCAGATTGAAATGATCGACCGTATATTGTGGATCTTACTGATTGTCCTGCTATGTTTCAAATGTTTGCGTCGCGGGCGGCTGCAATGTTGTTTCGATATGTTCTTAGTGGGTTGTAGTATTGTGTGGAGAAATACTTTCGGAGTGTGGGATCTGTAGTGCGTTGGTATCGGCGACGCATTGCCCTCACTATAGAGCGCTTGGTAGTCTCCTCTCGCGTCCACCATTCTGTTGTGTCAGATGATGTACGTGGAGCTGGACGTGTAGAGGAGTGTTTATGTCTGAGGCGCTCGTATATCATGTAGAATTTGGTTACGACGTGTTCTAATGAGGATGACGAAGCGAGGTCCGCACCGACCACTGCTGTGAAAAATGATGAAGAAGCTAGCGGATTTAGAACTCGTGATGTACCGCGGTGCGTGAGGCGCCTCTCCTGGCTCGACGAAGCCGCGGAACCGAAGTGAACAATGATGTATTTGTGTTCCGAAAATGTAAATGTATCGGACACCTCCCACAGGGTCACCACCAACGCCAAAGGCGGCGACACCAGTGTGACGTCTATCCAGCTGCTCGTGTATGGCGTGGTGTATGTCGGAGGGTACGCAGAGTCATTCAAAATTATGAGGCCGGAAGCCATAGCGAAGCGCTGGAGCTCCCCCCCGCGCGTCGCACAGCTCCGGCCCCCAAGCGGCGTGCTTGGCATGAAAGTCTCCCGCCACCACCGCGGGGATCCCCTCCTTTAGTATAAGTGCGTGTCTAATGTCGTCTAAAGTGGGGTTCATGGGAAAGTGTGGCGGCGCGTATGCGGTGACAAGAAAAAATGAAGCAGTGGCCGACGTGCAGACCAACGCAACAACGCGTGAGGTAACCAAGATCGGAAAAAGATCAAAAACTGGATGACGAGCAATGATGGCGCATCGTGGTTTCGAGGTGGCGTGATAAATGTACCATTCTGGAGGTATCCCCTGCACTCTGTCCTGCCTTGTGTATGGATCTGTAACGAGTGCGAACGTGTGGTTGTTTTTACTGCGAGTGTCCACTAATGCCGGGGTCGCGTTCCTACTGTGATCGAGGTTTGCTTGTATAAATGAAAATTTAGGAGTAGTGGCCATGTCTGTGTAGGGAAGCCGATCGTGCGAGTGATGACAAGATTTCTGTAGTGGGGCGAGTATTGGAAGCGACCCCTGTGAGCAGTAACGTGTGAAAAAGTGTGTTGTGGTTTGGGCCAGGAGAGGTGAGTGCAGGGGATAACCGATCCAGCGAGAGGCGAATTATGTGGGATGTATGAGGTATGGGTGGTGCGTGTGATTTGTGTGGCATGTGCAGCACGTGTTGTGTGTGTGTTGTTTGTGTGACACATGTGACACATGAAACGCATGAAACGCATGTGACGTGTGCGGCGTATTGGGGGAGCCGGGTTGGAAAGAATAAAGAGTCGGTAGGGTTAGTTTGGAAAAGAAAATGAAGGAAAGAATAGACTTGATCGGGTGACAGGTGATGATTGAATTTAGCGAAAAAAATGGCTGAGGCTTAGCTAAGGTTAAGCCTAGTCAGATGCGAAGCATATTAGTGGCTAGGCTTGGTAATACATGGCTTTCCTTGGTTGAATACTTGGTCAATTTAATGCAACCACTAGAAGTCTTCGTCGTGGGGCAAGACAACGGCATGACTACAGCGGAACGCCGACAAACCCCGAGACGCGCGTTGGGTGAACGCCTGGATTGCCACGGAAGCCGCGTCTGCCTTCCCGGTGGAGCGAGCGTTTCACCTATACCGAGTGTGAACGCGCGTTCGAAGTGCGCGGGAATGCCGCTCGAGGACATTCCGGCGTCTGTGCGATGGCATCGTTCTCCCTCTCCCAGCGCGTGACGGCGATCTGTCGTGACGTCATGTGTCACGTGGTATGGCACGTGGTGTGACGTCACTGTACCACGTGGTCTGCACGGCGTGCAACCACAGGGACGGCGCGAGGTGGACCCCGTCTTCCTCTGTCGTGACGTCATGTGTCACGTGGTATGTCACGTGGTGTGACGTCACTGTACCACGTGGTCTGCACGGCGTGCAATCAGAGCGACAGCGCGTGGCGGACCCCCGTCTTCCTCTGTCGTGACTTCATGTGTCACGTGGTATGTCACGTGGTGTGACGTCACTGTAGCACGTGGTCTGCACGGCGTGCAACCACAGCGACGGCGCGAGGTGGACCCCCGCCTTCCTCTGTCGTGAGGTCATGTGTCACGTGGTATGTCACGTGGTGTGGCGTCACTGTACCACGTGGTGTGCACGGCGCGTAATCACGGCGAAGGGCTGTAGTGTACCTCTAGTAATATGCTTCGCATAAAAGAAAGAAGAGGTCGAACCATGGAAGAGAGCGTAAGGAGGAAGGTGTGTAGCGGGACTGCGCCATGCCGACGTCAGAAAACGAGGCACGGCACAGTACAGAAAAGTAACAGTCAGAAGCGAAAGTCCGGCTCCCCCCAGGAGCGCCCAAAAGGTGACGCTCGCCTGTGCGTTCAAATTCCTCGTTCCGGTCTGTTTGTGCGAACCGAAGCTCCTCATTGTAGCCGTTACGGTGATGTGGCGCCATCTAAGTTGTTCTCCAGAGACTACAGTTTCGGTTTCTGCGTAGAGAGCAATTTTCCCACGACGCGCGAATTTTTGAAACGCCCTTGAAGCGGAGGGTACGGCGCGGACGCTCCGTGGACGGCGTCGGGCGCGCAGACGGCGCGCGCTCGGAAAAACCTTGCTGCGCGCAATTCTACTGCGTTGACTGCAATTATTATCAATGCTAGGAGTAGTAGAGTCTCTGGTGACGATGTTGCATTGTCGGATTTTGGTTCAGACGCTGTAACTGCGCAAACCGATCCCGGAACGTTGGCCTGATAGTTTCGCTTTCTTTTTCCTGTCCGCTTGTGCGGGCGCATCTGGTTTGTTGTTCAGACGGTTAGTTCCATTTTCGGCCTAGTTCGTAATTTCCCCGCCAGTCGTGCATTTTTGAAGTGCCCTTGGAGCATAGGCTTATTGCGACATAATACGCGGTGAGGATGGCGTCGCATCGAGGTCGGGCGCTTCGCGCGCTCGGAAGAGTCCCGCTGCACGTGATTCTCCAGCCTCTGCAGCTGATTTTCAAGATCCTCCGAGCAGCAGTGACTCGGATGAAGATGTTGTAACGTCGAATTTCGATTCTGCAGCTACATCGCAGCTATACTTATCGCATACTATATATCGCAATATCACACCTATACTTGTTGCGTTTTATATTTTTTTTAATTTTTGACGTAAATTAAATAAGTTTTGATTTGTATTTTTTAAACCACGCTTACCAAGCTTTCGTTTGGCGCATAACATTACACTTCCAATTTTTTTTTGTTGGACTGTAAAAATCATATAAAGGGCACTCTCAAACGAGCCTTTTCAAGAGGGATGAAGAAAAAAAATTCTAGCTCAAAAACTATTCAAGTTATAATTTTCAAACTTTAATGCCATGTTTTAGAAAGAATTTGAATTGTTTTGTATATTATAGAATATTTTTAGTACAAGTGTTTGGAAAGTTATTGTCATATAAACACAAAACCTTTCTTCTTTTTTACTTTTTGTTGTGTTTACTGATTTTTTTTCACAGCATTTCAAGCAGAATATGTGTTAAAATAAATTTCATTATAAAGCGCATTCTATCTGAATTATTGTTATGCATTTTATTTAATTTTATCTATCACACTTTTTCTAAAAAAAAATTTTGTCTGATACATGTGAAAAATGGTCGTTTTTCCCGTGGTAAGGAAAGAGTTAAGCGGCGCCATCGCTTCGGCCAGCCCGTGGAAGAGGTCAAGGGAGGAGTAACTTTATGAAAAATGGTCAAATTACACAGATTAAAATACAAATTAAAAAGGAGGGGGGGGTGGAATCCTAGGCTAGGAGGCGCAAGCCACCGCCCGATACGAAGGGTTAAGCCCCTACCATCCATCCATCCGCCCGCCCACAACCTTGCCGCGTGCGTCTCCTTGGGCTCTGTGGCTGTTGAATAAGATATCTGCTGCTTGCGTTTTTCTGGTGCTTCTTTAGCAAATATTTCGTGTACTCGCTAAATGGGCGCCTCGAGATAACAGTACACCATTCAGCGTTCACTACGCGAGCTCGAACTTTCCGCAGCCCTGCGCCGATCACGACGACTGCGCACCTTAGTACCTCGTACTATGCTACTGAAAACATAGCCATTTACAAACAGTTTGCTCACTTGCTTGAGATAATACGCAAGCTGCGATCTACTTATGTTAAATAATCCCGTCTGACCTAGTAGTGTGACATTTGAGGAGGCTGGCAGGTGCAAGGTTAATCCCTACCGGTCAGCCGGATTAACTGCAGTACTAGTACAGTCTCTCGACACCACTCTATGGAGGGCCTGTTCTGCTCTTGAGAGGCTTTTACACTTTGTTCTGGTGCTATATTTGACTAAAATGTTGCAATGTTTATGTATTGTAGACAATCTAGCACGTGTACATGCCCCTTCTGACTTTTGGGCCTTTAGATGTGGTTGGCACTTATTTGTGTACAATCCAAAGCATTTCACCGCGCATTGTTGGGAAAAATAAGAGTATGAACAAGCACAAAAATGACTTACTTATGCTTATGCTCTGCTGCATGCTAATTTGAAGTTGAAGCTTTGACAAGGTGCTACTTTAGTAGAGAATTCTTATGCGCATTTAACTCCCTCTTATGCCAGGAATCTGCCAGTGATGACGACATCGACATGCCATGTTCTTCTTTCATCATTGCAAAAGGTATAATTCCCTGTGGTACCGCACTCGAGCGAGCATTCCTGATTTAATACTTGTTTTGTGCAGGAGGCAGCTTCCTTATTGCAAAGAGCTTCACCATATGCATCGACACCCTGCAAGTGATCCACGCAGCCAACCCATGCCAGGCTTCAATGTCATGTTTTGGTGTACTTTGCTTGCAATGTTGTGTACCCCAAGGAAACAAGCCTCTGCTTGGAGTTCACACAGCGGTAAGTACTGATCTCAGTTGTTAACTGAGTTGTGATAACCTTTCGTATTTAGGTTTCGGCACTTCTCACATACGCGGTGATGATCAAAGTTATAGGTATATACCACTTTATCATAAGACGTTTTTATGAAAATGCCAACAAAATGCAAAATCAATTTTTAAAAAGTAAGAAAATGTTTGCTGAACTAATCAGCTATGGAATGAAATTTTTCTGCTGCTGCTGCTGCTCGGTTAATGCAGCTGGTAAAATAGCGCTCTGAAAAAATCTGTAGAAAGGTAAGACAGATAAAACTATTTTTTGTGGAGTTGAGCTTCAACCACTTCTTCGCAGATTATGGCTGTACTACATGCATTGCATGGCGCCCAGTCACTAATATGAAAGGGTTGAAAAGGGTACATGGTACTATATTGTTTCTGAGATTATGTAGCAATGTGTGGCTATTTTGGTGGAAGTCATGCACGTTGCTTGCTCATAGGGGTCATAGATATTGGCACGTATCATTGTAGTGTTTGTTCGTTCCCGCTCAAGGCTGCAGGAAAGGGTCGTTATCACTTTTGTTCGTGACGCGAGAAGCGACCAGACTAATCTCGATTGATCGCAGCCATGAAAGGCTGCATCTAGGTTTTTCCAGATTACTGTAGATGATCTTGACCTGTTATCTCGAAGTTTCCTTGCCGGCTTTAAATCAGCGATGCCGCGAGCGGTGGTCATTCGTAGATCGACGATTGACGAGCACGCTTGTTGCTTACGCCGCCACTTAGTGATTCAGTTCTTTTGCGGGCGCAAGTCAGCCCAAATAAAGAGCTTCGTTTGAAAGTATTTCTGGTGTCTTCCTGACCGCTGGACTGCCGTCACTACAACGTGACATCTGGTGGAGGTGCTGGGTAGCCTCCCATGTTCCGGACACCCCCTACAAGTCGTGACGCCAGCCCTTTGAGTCATCTACCGCAGGACCTGAGTCCAGTCCACCGCGCAAGCCGACGCCTGCAAGGGGACGAACCTGAGTTCGGGATTCTGCGGGACCCTACCCGGAAGCGAAAGCCAGCAGCAAGTCTACCATGAGCTTGCCCCAGACGATGACTCCAATAATTCTTCAGCAGCCCCGGGTGCCACCAACCTTCGACGCTTCGCCTGGCGCCGACCCCGAAGAATGGCTGGAGCAGTTCGACCGTGTGGCTATCTTCAACAACTGGGACGATGCCACGAAACTTAGGTACGTGTTCTTCGCCTTGGAGGGACCAGCAAAAGTCTGGTTTGAGTATGAGGAAGCTAACCTCACGAACTGGAAAAACCTCGATGCAGCCTTTCATGGCTGCGATCAATCGAGATTAGTCTGGTCGCTTCTCGCGTCACGAACAAAAGTGATAATGACCCTTTCCTGCAGCCTTGAGCGGGAACGAACAAACACTACAATGATACGTGGCAATATTTGCCCAGAGGAGCACAACACCTGGGGGAGAGGGTTTACTGAACAGTGGATTTGTGCATGCAATGCCAGTAACCTTTTTGTGGCCATGTAACTATCCATTGTTTATGGATAGATTGAATGTGTCGCCATGCAGATTTGATGGATTTGACATCGTAGATGGTACTTCGCAGAAATTGTCAACATTCTTTCGCTAATAGTAAGTATGAGGACCTGTGCTCATGTAACTGTGCAATGAACTTTGTGATGGTTTGATCGCACTTACACTACGGCTGCTGGAGCTTCTTTGATCTTGAGCTCTGGCAGCTGATCGTGTTCTGGCGTTATTTGGAGGGTATGCTATATTTTGTATTTTGTTTTTTTTTATTTTGTGGTGCTTAATCGGTGTTCGGATAGGATAAATGATGAGGATTTTGGTATTTGTCCAATGTCTGGTTCTTTTCATTGCTGTATTATGAGGAAACACATTTGTCTGGTAATCTAAGGCAGTTTTTAATACTCTGTGCTTTAAAATAAAAACTTGAAATATGAACACTTTTAGGGGAGACAATGTATGTACAGAAGGATAAAGGCTATGTTAACCACCTGTATTAGAGAAATAGAACAGAAAAAGCAAATATAGCTTCATAAGTCGCATTGAAGCTGGACTTTCTTCAAGAAGAAATCAGCTGCCTCAAATAAGGGCAAATCTATTTTTATTGCAGCATTTGAAGTTTGAGTATATAGTTTTTTTGCTGTGAATAGATCATGTATACTGTCCATTGCCATTGGCTGCTGTGTTTTCCCGCCTCTTTAGTGGTCAGAGGATTTTGACCTAAATAGTCGGGGAAACCATAGAAAAGTCAGGGAACTGGAAGAAAGCAACTTGCTTGACACTCTGGTTTAGTGGCAGGTCATGCGTGGTGTTCGTTCTTATCGTGCCCGTCAACATGACTGGAATCTTGGTGTAAGTGTACAAGCCTTTGCAACCACAGTGCTTCATTTTTGCACCCAAAGTTTTGTGCACACTAAGTCAATGAGGCTACCTTGTTCACGTTAGCAGTCATTTTGTGAGTTCTGTCAGAAAATAATCTTCTTTAGCTCTAACACTTTTTGGAATTGCATTCATCTGCTAAGTCTTTTGTCTGTATAGCTCATAATGGGGTACTTAAGTAGAGCAATGAAATTTTTGTATGGTTTGCTCTGGCTGCTGACTGCGAGAGAAGGCTGTGGCTAAAGGTACGCCGGATGAATCCGGTGCATTTTCTTCCCTTTGTACGTCGGATAGACCCGGATCATTTTTTTTCCAAGGACATCGGACAAATCTGACAGTGTTTTTCAAAGTCCGGCCATTTGATTCTTGCCCGGCAGTCTGCTCGACTTACTCTCATAGTGGTGCTTTGAATTCGATCAGGATTAGTCATACCTTGGCCTCAAGAACGTTTACTCACTGCCCGGAATGGGCCAATTGGTGTTTGGTGCACATACTCTGAGAGCTCCATGCAATGAACTACTTGACGGCATGACAAACACCATGTTCTCCGGTTGCACAGTTCGCCACATGTCGTTTGGTTAGGGTGTGTGAACTGCAAAATTATTCATGGCTATTTCCATGCAGCATGGTGCACATGTGTGCTTTTCTGTCATGCGCCGAAATCCGCTATGTGAACTGGATGGTTTGTTTACTTACGATGATCCGCTTTCCCTCAGTCGAAGCTGAGTGCGCGTGCGGGATCGGTGCTCCAAATACATGTGTGATGTGTGCCATTGGCTGAGAGGGGCCCATTGGCTCACGCTAAGCTCGGTTCTCTCAATATGTGCAAATTTCCGCCTGAAAGACCAAGCAGCTAGCTAGGTACTTTCCTTGTATTCCCCTCAGAAATGTCAATGCTGGCCTGGAAGTGGTCTGTACATGCTTCCTGCTTTGTGGTTGCTCCTCCACAATGTTCGAGTGTATTGTGGTGGAGTATTTCTTTGAGTCACCTAGGTCAATGCTGTTAATAAATTCCTCATACTATTGCTTTTGCATGGCTATGAGGCATAATATAAATATTTTAAAGATGAATATTATATCTGGTGATAAAAAAGAGCTATCATTATGTTTCTTATATAATACGGATAGGTGCATCTAGGGATATGCGTGCTGTACAGAGCATAGGCGCTCGATCTAGCAAGCATTCTGGTGCGCTTCAGTGCTGGTGATAACTTGCTTAAATTATGAGCAGAGGTAACAAATTACAAGACCAGTGTGAACGCACCAAGCTGCTTGTGCGAGCGATGGTAAAGCTATATGCACGTGCAACCGGGTGTGAAGACATATATCTGAGGTTTTTTGGGAGAGGTGGGCTTGTTTTACTTCATCTGAATGACAGCCGACGATGTAAGAATGGGAAAACTTCTATTTGAGGCTCCTCGAAAGTCACAATATGTGGCATGCAACTTGCAAATGTTTCGCAGAGAAGAGTGTTGCACGCCGCAGTAGTGCACTGGCTTGCAGCACCCACTATAACGTTGGACGAGATGTACCCATGGGCCGGCAGCTACATCTGCCGTACGCTCAGTGAGAATGAACAGTCTGTCATGTGTATCTTTAGACACTTCAGCGAAAGAAAAGCGGAAATTAGAAAAGCGGAGAGTTTAGCTAGGCTTGTGTTGGATACATTGTGCTGCGGGAAGGACGGAAGAAGAAAAACATAGAAAAAATTCTTTTTACACTATATAATATTGTCACGTATCATTTTAGTGTTTGTTCGTTCACGCTCAAGGCTGCAGGAAAGGGTTGTTATCACTTTTGTTCGTGACGCGAGAAGCGACCGGACTAATCTCGATTGTTCACAGCCATGAACAGCTGCATCTACGTGTTTCTAGATTACTCTAGATGATCTCGACCTGTTATCTCGAAGTTTCCTTGCCGGCTTTAAATTGAACGACGCCGCGAACAGCGGGCATTCGTAGTTCGACGACCGACGAGCACGTTTGTTGCTTACGCCGCCGCCGAGTGATTCAGTTATTTTGCGGGCGCAAGTCAGCCCAAATAAAGAGCTTCGTTTCCAAGACTGGCTGGTGTCTTCCTGACCACTGGACTGCCGTCACTACAACGTGACATCTTCCCCCCTTCCAAAGAAGCATCGTCTCGATGCTTTAAAATGAAAATTAAACACGGATAATGCTTCGGGAACTTAGAGTCCTTTAGCGTTCCTAATAATGTGTAAGGGCAGCGGTAAAAGCTTCAAGTCTGGCCGTGTCGTCGTCGTCGTCGGTGTTGTAGTTTTTGTCGTCGTATTTGTCGTCGTAGTAGTCGTCGTCGTCGTCGTAGAGATCGTCGTCGTCGTAGGGGTCGTCGTCTTCGTAGGGGTCGTCGTCTTCGTAGGGGTCGTCGTCTTCGTAGGGGTCGTTGTCTTCGTAGGGGTCGTTGTCTTCGTAGGGGTAGTCGTTGTCGCAGGCTTCGTCGTCGTCGTAGGGGGCATGGTCTTCTGTTTTCGTCGATGGAGGATCTTAGTTCTTGCGCTCAGAAGCAACCTCACCTCCAGAGGCTGCTTTATTCAGCTTAACCTTCGGGGGCTGGGGGAGCGTCCACGCACAGCGTAGCCTCGGCTAGGAGATACATAGCGCGGTGACGATGGCGACGGAGAACGCGATAGGCGGCTCGGCGATGAGTATTCTTCCCGACGCAAAAAAATCCTCGATTTCGGCTGGTCGCTGGCCGGGTCGGGGTCGTGGGGCGTCGTAAGGGAACCCTCGGATGCCCATTCTCCTGTATGGGCAGTACCGGAGAATGTGACCGGCTTCTCCACAGTGGAAGCATTGTGGACGGCGCTGGTCGGGTGTTCTCCACTCGACGCATTTCCTCGGCCGTGTACGACGCTCGTAGGACGGGCGAGTTGGGGCGAGAGGGCGGCGCTCCAGCGCAGCTGGCTAAGGGCGATAGGGGCTTGGGTCCCCACGTCGAGGTACAGGACGGCGCACTGCTGCGGCGTAAGTCATGGCTGGAGGCTCCAGAGGCTGCGTAGTAGACTGGAGTCAGGTCTTCCGGCGAATAACTCAAAGGGCTGGCGTCACGACTTGCAGGGGTTGTCCGATACCTGGAAGGCTACCCCGCACCTCCACCAGATGTCACGTTGTAGTGACGGCAGTCCAGTGGTCAGGAAGACACCAGCCAGTCTTGGAAACGAAGCTCTTTATTTGGGCTGACTTTCGCCCGCAAAATAACTGAATCACTCGGCGGCGGCGTAAGCAACAAACGTGTTCGTCGGTCGTCGAACTACGAATGCCCGCTGTTCGCGGCGTCGTTCAATTTAAAGCCGGCAAGGAAACTTCGAGATAACAGGTCGAGATCATCTAGAGTAATCTAGAAACACGTAGATGCAGCCGTTCATGGCTGTGAACAATCGAGATTAGTCCGGTCGCTTCTCGCGTCACGAACAAAAGTGATAACAACCCTTTCCTGCAGCCTTGAGCGTGAACGAACAAACACTACAATGATACGTGACAATATATACAGATGCCTCCAGAAATGCAGAAAAGAGGGAAGTGTGCTAGGTATGCGTCCAATGTCTAATAAACAACGGCCGGGGGCAGATCTCTGAATGACATGCTGACGCTAGCGCTACTGAAGACGACGACGTGAGGGCATTAAGTGAAAAGGACGAAGTTCGCCACCGTCGGACTCGGCACCGGACGTTCTTGGGAGCCTTCCAAACTGCCTTGAGCGTTAGCGCGTCTTAAACCGACGTGACATCTGGCGGAGGTGCGGGGTACATCTTTCATGTACCGGACGCCCCCATCAAGCCGCGATTCCAGCAGAGGTCGACCACCCCCGGTAGACATGCCCGTTCACCAGGGCAGCCGCCGACTACAAGGCCTATCTCCCGAGTTCGGGCTGCTCCCCGACCACAAGTCGACAAGGAGTGCCGGCGCTGCTGCAATGAATCCTCCAGCATCAACTGCGCCAGTCCTTCTCCACCACCAACGGGATCCGCCGCGTTTCCATGGCCTACCCCATGAGGACGCCGAGGAGTGGCTCGACCAGTTCGACCGGGTGGCAACATTCAATTCTTGGGACGGGGACTCAAAGATGCGTCATGTCTATTTTGCTCTTGAAGACTCTGCATGGACATGGTACGTAAACCATGAATCTTGCCTCCAAACATGGGAGACATTCAAAGCAGAATTTCTCCAGGCGTTCACCAGTACGTTTCGCAAGGAGAAGGCCGACCTTCTTCTGCAGAATCGCATCCAACTTCCGAACGAAAGTGTAATGGTGTACGTGGAAGAGATGACACGCCTCTTCCGTCGCGCAGACTCGAGCATGCCGGAGGAGAAGAAGGTGCGATTGCTGATGAAGGGTGTAAAGGAGCAGCTTTTCGCAGGCCTGGTTCGGAGTCCACCCGCAACAGTAAACGACTTCGTCAAGGAAGCAATGTCCATTCAGAAATCACTCGACATGCGGGCACGACAGTACGAGCGCACTAACGTATCGATGCTCTGCACCCGTACTGAGGGAACATCCATGACCTCAGGAGAATCGCTGCGTGAGGTCATTCGAGCCATTGTAAGGGAAGAGGTGGCGAAGGCTTTGCAGCACACCCCTGCTCAGCCGCAGATTGCGTCATTTGCAGATGTCATTCGCGAGGAGGTCGAACAAGCATTAGGTACGTCGCAGCTTCCGGCAGCCACTCCACCGCCGCCACTAAGATTGAGTTATGCTGCCGCCGCAAGTCGTTTCCTTCCGGCCTCGACCCAACGATATGAAGCACCTACGCCAGCCGCTCCTCAGCTTCCACTCTCCCAGTCGAACATTGTCCAGCGACCTAGGCGTCGCAGGACTGACGTCTGGAGAACCCCGGACCATCGACCGTTGTGCTACCATTGCGGGGCACCTGGGCACATCTGGCGCCGCTGTCCATACAAGGAGATGGGTCTTCGAGGGTTCCCCTTCGGTGCTCCCCGTCCGCTGCCTGGAGAGCGACCAAGGGAGATCGCAGATTACATCTCCCATGCGGACTCCGGCCAGCGTCGCATGTCGCGATCACCATCTCCGCGCCGCTACAGTTCTCCGGGACCCGGTGACCAGGGCTAGTCTAGAAGTCCCCGTAGGTGAAACTAGACGCGGCAGCCTCTGGAGGTGCGGCTGCTCGACGACAAGAACAAGACCCTCCAACGCCGCCAGACACATCGCCAATGCCGTGCAACACACCGTCCTCGACGACCCACGAACGACAGCATGTTAAGACAAGCCGACAACCCGCCGCACTTCTTCGTAACCACGACGCTTCTCTTCGACGCCGCATCCCTTCGACGCACCAAAGCCGCGATCGGACTCCTCGACTGTACCGCAAGACGCCAGCACCGGCCGATTTAGACGTTTCAGTAGACGGCACAGCCGTAACTGCTTTAGTTGACACTGGTGCCGATTATTCTGTGCTCAGTAGACAATTCGCCGCTGTGCTCTAAAAGGTTATGACAGCTTGGGACGGCCCGCAGTTACGTACCGCTGGGGGACATTTGATTACGCCGATAGGAATGTGCACGGCTAGGGTCACGGTACAAGGGCAAACGTTCCCTGCAAAGTTTGTTGTCCTTGCTGATTGCTCTCGTGATGTTCTTTTGGGTATGGACTTCCTAACGGACAACGGAGCCATCATCGACCTGCAGTCCCAGTCCGTCCAGTTTTCTACAGCGGATGCCATTGACACCACAGATGCCCTCCCGTCGGCGCTCCATATTCTTGACGAGCAAGTGACCGTGCCTCCCCGCTCCAGTATCCTGGTGACTGTCGGTTCGCATACCATTCGAGACACTGAAGGTATAGTCGAGGGTAAACAACTTTTGCTTCTCGACCGCGGTATTGCAGTACCTCGGGCGGTCGTGTTTCTGGAAGACGGCAAAGTTGATGTACTCCTGACTAATTTCAGCAATGAGCACCAGCACCTTATCAAGGGGACGACTGTCGCTTACATCGATGCCGTCACTTATACCAAGTGCGCACAAAGCCTGACTCGTGTTTCACGACCGGATCCAGAGGACATAGTCGACGTCAAGTACGACATTAACCAGACATTGCCGCAACAACAACAAGGCATGCTGCGTGACCTGCTCAATCGCTACAGACACACATTTGCGTCGTCTCCGCGCGTCGGCAGGACACACCTTGCTAAACATCGGATTATTACGGACGACACGGCGCCACCACTGCGACAGTCACCCTACCGTGTTTCCCCTAGAGAACGCGCCGCCATCAGCACGCAAGTAAAGGAAATGCTTGATAACGACATCATTCGACCGTCTCGGAGCCCCTGGGCCGCACCTGTCGTGCTCGTAAAGAAAAACGACGGAACATTGCGGTTCTGCGTTGATTACCGGCGACTGAATAACATCACTAAAAAGGACGTTTACCCTTTGCCCAGAATCGACGACGCTTTGGATCGTTTATGCAACGCCAAGTATTTCTCCTCCATGGATTTGAAGTCTGGGTACTGGCAAATAGAGGTAGACGAGAGGGACCGCGAGAAGACGGCATTCATCACTCCAGACGGGTTGTATGAGTTCCAGGTCATGCCATTTGGTCTTTGCTCCGCCCCAGCGACCTTTCAGAGGCTTATGGACACAGTACTCGTGGACCTGAAATGGCACACTTGCCTCGTATACCTGGACCGGGGAGTACGAACTATACCGGGGAGTACGAAGTGTTGCGGTACGAACCCCGAACTCACGCTGTCAGCCTCCCGCGACGAAGGGAGCGATAGACACTGGGGTTGTAAATCATCGTTGAGGCAGCTGAGAAAAAATTAAATCAATACGTTGGAAACGAAGGGCGCGTATGGTCCCGTGGTTATTTGAGACACGGTGGGCTCTTTGCAACCTCAGTAAGACGCTTACGAATTGAAAATAAATCTGGAATTATATGTTTTCGAATCAAGCAAAAAGTGTACAAAAGAAAAATTGTCCATTAATGATCTCCAAGGGGTCAAATTAATCCGGAGCCCTCGAAGACGTAACTCTCTTTTCCTTTCTTCTTTCACTTCCTCCTTTGCCCGATCCCTTACGGCGCGGCTTGGGTGTCCACCGAGGTACGTGAGACAGTTACTGCGCTATTTCCTTTCCTTCTAACCAATGTTTAATTTTCGAAAATTGTCCATTGCTATACCATAAGTAACGGGCCATCGGTCAGACCAGTTCTAAACCTGCAAACCTCTCAAAGCAGACGAAAACCCACTGTGATAGGACCAGATGGGCGCCAGTTGATTCACTCTACACTGTAAGAAATGTGTGTGAAAGGACAAGCATTTTAACGTAAATTTTCTGTTGTTATACAGAGAATATCTCTTTTGCGCCCTTAACAAAAACACGTTCACGGAAAAGAAAGTAATTTTCTGTTTTTGGAGCCGCAACACCCCCATTTCACCTAACGTTGGTGACGTGAGCACCGCCGTTGCACAAAAAGAAGTTTGGTTTGGTTTATGGGGTTTAACGTCCCAAAGCGACTAAGGCTATGAGAGACGCCGTAGTGAAGGGCTCCGGAAATTTCGACCACCTGGGGTTCTTTAACCTGCACTCACATCGCACAGTACACGGGCCTCTAGAATTTCTCCTCCAAAGAAATTCAACCGCCGCGGCCGGGATCGAACCCGCGTCTTTCGGGTAAGCAGCCGAGCACCATAACCACTGAGCCACCGCGGCGGCCCCCCAAAAAAAGTGATCCGAAAAACCTTTGCCGCGTTTCATCAATCACGTTACATATTTTAAGGGTCAAAAAGTTTCTACGCGCATTATTAGCGCGCAGAATGAGAAGCAGTCCTATTTGCTGCGGTCCTGCATTCTTCAATTGACGGCATGGACGTGATGCGCGCTTAGCTAGGGTAATACCGGCGTCCTGTGTCCGTGATTTTCACCGATCAGACCGTTCGCACACAAGCTGAGTGGTGCACATTTTTACCGGCATGAACGATAGGCTTATTGTCGTCTTTTGGGAGTATCGTTGCGGGCTTGTACTGCTATTGAAACGGGCAGTGAAGATAAATCGCCGGGGGACCTTAGAAAATCTTGAGTAGACGGATAGCTTTAGTTGCCACTACAGATCTCAAGACTAGCAGTCTCCCCTGCTAGTTTTGAGCGTCCCAATGCACTTGCAAAGAATCAAGAGCAATCCTGCGTTTGCGTGGAGAGCGAATGCTATTATTTCGAATAGCGTGCCCACCACAGCCGCTTTAGCGCCGATGCGTCACTGCTGCTTTACTGTGTCTCACAAAAGGTGCACAGCGCGCGGAGGAAAGAGGAGCACAAGCGAGAAACACGGAAAAGTGGTATAGTTTGCAGGAATACGATGTGTGCACAAATTCTGCTTTGTCTGCCGATGGGCACACCTGAAAGGACCGAGTGAGTGAGCGCGGGAAATTTTAGGCCAGGGAAGTATGCGATTGGTTAGCGGAGGAGTACGTCAAAGAGCGCGGGATTTTCAAATTCGTTTCTCGTCTAAGAAAGGGTCATAAGTGTACATTGGAGCTTTTTAATTTTATTGGCGTTTATTCATGCAGGTGCAAGAAATTTAGTAATTATGTTTATTTTGTAAGATTTAACACTGATTTTATTTTTGGGCCGAAATAGTGTTGCACGGGTCAACGCAGTCTGAAAAGTTTCTACACGGGCGTTTCAAGTGCTGAACTTGCGCTGCCACAGGGAAGTTTATCAATGGCACTGATGTCATTCGAGTCGACATTCGAAATTTTCGAGCGCCTTCTATACGCGAGCTCAGTCTGGATCCTCCAATGGCAATCGCCATCGCTTCGGCCAGCCCCAGTCCCAATCGGAGTCTCATTCCATGCTAAAATCGAAATTAACGTCAAAAATAAGGTTGAATGAGAAAGAGCCTGCACCTGCGGAGCATCAACAGGCTTAAACCAATCAAAAATAAAAGAATAGGGCCCATGTGGACAAAACTGGAATTTGGTGGAAAAAGCCAATTTGAAAAATAAAAAACGGGCACGGTAACAATAGTGTCCTAAGGGCTAAGCGAGCACAGAGGGTGAAAATAGCCCTGGTGAGCTCTTTTATTGTGAAGAATAATGATAATGTTGCAGTGATGGTGCCAAAAAGGGCAAAAAAATAATATACACATATATATACATATATACATTAAAAAAAACTAATACATAAATGAATAAATACATAAAGAAAGGAAATAAGGAAAAAAAGAAGAAAAAACAAATCAATGTTAAAAACATAAATAAATAAATAAATACATAAAAAATGAAATAAGGAGAAAAAAAAGTGCTACGAGGAAGCAATGAGGGAGGTGATGTGAACGAAAAAAGAAAGAGAAGAAATAAGATGGATGCTTCCCAGGCTGTGTAGGACGGACAGTGTCATGATCCTGAAAAGAGGCGAAAGAGAAAAAAGAGAGGAAACAGAAAACAGAGGAGGAAATAGACAAAGGAAGCACAACGTGAAAAGATGATGAGGCTAATGAAAAGATTAAATGTGCAGGAGGGCTGATGTGTGGATGCAGAAATGGTTCCAAAGAAAATAAGAAAATAATGATGAAATGATTATCGAAAGAGCGAAACATGCATTGTACTCATTCAGTGGTGGGGCGGACACAGAGTATCCACCTTGTTTGGCCAGAGAGGCCCCACCCACTGAATGAATATTATGAGTGATGGGATGATGGTGTATAATTAGGGAGCAAGGAACTGACTGTGGATACTATGCGTAAAAGTAATGCGCAATGACGAGGATTGTCCAGCCGCTGGCGCCAGTGGGCGGTTGAAGTGTGTCCCGGTTTAGGTGTAGGAAGCTGTGTTGTTATGTGTTGTGTTAGTGGTCAATCTGTAATGTAATGATGGACATCTCCGTTTGGGTGGCCGCACGGACATGCGGGTGTATTTGTAAAGCCGAATCTGTGAAAGTATGCAGGGAATCGTCCGTGGGCTGTGAGTAGTGTAATGAGTGGTTTTGAAGGAGGGAAAGTGTTAGGTAAATTTAGTGTGTCTGGTACCCATGTAAATATTCCCGTTCCCTCGTGGTTATTGCGCCACCACGTGGCCCAGTGGACCCGAGCCACGCGGCGAAATGATGTGCGTATTGTTGCTTTGAAGATGTAAGAAGTCCGTATTCTGGGTGAATTATGTGCGCGGGAGGCAACAATGTCTGCTAGCTCGTTACCCCAGAGGCCGGCGTGTGCAGGGACGTGAAACAGATATTTTTCTGGCTGTGTTAATGGAGTGTAAGAGTTGTTTGATTTCGTGTATTGTGGTGTCTGTAGTGAGGAGTGAAGAAAGAGCGGTGAGGAGTGCAAGTGAATCTGTGTAGATATGTATGGGTGTCGATCCGGGTAAATATTGGGCATGGTGTAGGGCCTCCCTGAAAGCTATAAGCTCCGCACCGTAAGCGGACGTAGGGAGCTCCACCCGGAAACGGCCAACAGATGAAATATGGTGTGATGGAGTGAAGATGACGAATGCGGCGCCTGCAGCCGTGGGTGTGTATGAGCCATCCGTGTAGACGTGGAATCATCGAAGCTGAAAAGATAAAGAGGTCAGGATGCTCGTGTGTAAGAACACCTTCCATTCTCCTCTCAGATAAAGAGCTTGTTTTTCTGAGGAATTGATACTGTTCGCACATGTGATTACTGTTTTCTGGCGTATAAATGTGATGCATCAGGAGAATAAAATCTGTTGGAAGTTAGCGCTCGTGTTGTTCGTCTCTTGTGTCCTCGTCTTTTGCTGCGCTACAGTATATTGGAACTATGTACCCACAAGCCCAAAAAGCCACGCTGCTGCTAGACGTGGAACACTGGAGACGACGCCGCCGCCTCCGGTGATGTGTGTCGTGGTGTGATTTCTGTGCATAACCTTGAAACCAGCGAATCCTTGAAACATAGTGTGCAGTGGCGCGGTGGTGAATTAGTCCATGTGCGCAAGCTGGGAAAATCGAATGTAGCTGTGCTGACTTTCGAGGGACGCAGCGTTCCGCGTTAAGTCCATTATAATGCAGAACTGACTCCCGTCAAGGAGTATAAAAAAACGGTGCCAGCGTGCTACCATTGCGGCACACTGGGGCACCGGGTGGACAACTGTCCCACCCCGGTCAAGAAAGATGCGGCCTTTGTGGTCAAAACGTGGGGCTTGGTACTGAGGGGATAGCCCCCCACGTCTGCAATCCTATGTGCTTAATCTGCGGGGGCCCGCACCTCACCAGCTCCCGCGAATGCACCGCCAAATTCATCAAGCTGCCGCAGCCAGGGCCCAGGACGCCATCCAAGGGAGCCAATTCCGGCGCTACACGGGGAGGGCGGCAGCAAAACAACCAGAAGACGCCACGACGTGGCGAGATGCCTCCCCCTGGCAAGACAGCAACAGTAAAGCCACCACCCGGAGCAGCGGAGTTCCCAGCTCTCAGCGCTTCACCTGGCGGCGCCGCCTGCAACCAACCCAAGGTAGGCAGCTGGGCGAGGGTCGCCTCCTCTCCTTCCCCTCCTCCCTCCTCCCCCACCAGCACCGCCGAGACGCAGGAACTCAAGCGCGAGCTCGCCCTCTTGCGAGCTCAAAACGAAAAACTAGCCAGCGAGCTTAACTCGCTCAAAGCCAAATTCCCTACTCCGCCCGCGTCGAGCGACGAGGAAGAAAATATCACAGACAGGGAGATTCCTACTAATGTGGAGAGTCGCGCCGCGGCCCTGGAGAGCCGGGTGACCGTAATTGAAACACAATTGGCTGACCTCCCCAAAATTATCCACGATACCATTGCGCGTCAGGTGGAGAGTGTCATCGCACAGGTGACACAAGCCGTAACTCACATTATCCAGAAATGGATAAAAGACAATCCGCGCGTCCTTAAACGCGTAGGGCCCATCAGGGACGCTAACCGCCCCTCCAAATTCAACAGAGTTATTCCCGATGAGTTTGACTTCTCGGAAGACTCCTCCACGTCTGCGCCGGGCACTAGCGGACTGGGGAGTCTTATCAACGTAACCCCACCCTCTGCCTCCGACCATGGCCCCCAACCCTAAGTCGCGAGCAAGAGCAACTCAGCCGCTTACAATAACGCAGTGGAACTGCCGAGGTCTCAAGAACCGCACGAAGCGGACTCATCTCCGCCTCTGTCTTGAGACCTTTGAGTTTCTCGTCGCCGTGGTTGCCCTTCAGGAACCCGGCGCCGGTACCAAACTCACAAACTACACTACATTTCAACACAACCCGCAGACATGTATACTTGTTCACAAGCAGTATACTGCGCAGGAGGTCACGCTCCCCACAACACCGCCTTTCCCTTACACGATGGTGTCCGTGCTACACCTAAAGCGGTCTGACCCACCTGTACACATTCTAAACATTTACTGCCCACCTAAATTTAAGAACGTCACGTTCAATGAAATTTTCACCCAAGCAATGCAGGTGGCGGGAAGGGACCCCCTTCTGATCGTCGGCGACTTCAACGCCCCGAGCAGGCTATGGGGGTACCCCCGGGAGGACAGACGTGGGCGGAAGCTTGCGGAACTTCTTCCCACACTTGGACTTACTTTACACACTGATCCCGCCAACCCAACACGTGTCGGCAATTCGATTCAACGAGATACTTGCCCGGACCTCACATTTACACGCAACATACGCCATGCCGACTGGCTGAATACAGAGGACACTCTGGGTAGTGATCACTGTATAATCAACACCACCATTTACATGCGTCCCCTGAAACGCCCACTAACACAAGCTCGTGTACCGGACTGGACTACTTTCCGCACATCTCTACCTATCGTAGATCTCCTCCAGTCGGGATACGACGCATGGTCCAAATCGCTCACGTCTACACTCACGCAACACGAAAAGCAGATACAGCTCACAGAAACACAAACGGACGTGGACAACCACTTGCTCCACCTTTGGGAGGCCCGCCGCAGCCTCACCAAACGATGGAAGAAACAGAAACATAACAGACGCCTAAAGAAACGCATCCTCGAACTCACACAACAAGCAGCGGAATATGCTACTCAGCTAGCCGACACTAACTGGGTGGACCGGTGCAACGCGGCTGTGCGCCAGATTCCGCACTCTCATCGATCCAATACAAACACGCACGGAAACCCAACGCCACTTACATAGGGCATTGCACAACTTTACAGGAACGACAACACAGCTAGCGCACACGCTCAGGGATCGATACCTTTGCACCACTAAGAACCCCCGGCAGGCGACGTATTCGTATGCAGGCGAAGAGAACACGGAGCTGGACAAGCCGTTCCAGCTCCACGACCTCCGGGCGGCCCTAAGCAAGATGAAGCGGGGCACTGCACCTGGGCGCGACAAGGTTACGGTCAAGCTTTTGGCCAACCTTCCCGACGCAGCCTACGCCGCGCTCCTCAAATACATCAATAGCATTTGGGACGGAGAGACTCCTCTCCCTCTCGATTGGAAATCGGCTCTCGTGACCTTCATTCCGAAGGCCGGCAAACCTATCGATGTGGAGAACCTTCGCCCCATCTCTCTGACGTCTTGTGTCGGCAAGCTGATGGAGACGATGGTGCGCGACAGACTCTCCGATTATCTCGAAACACAGCACATTTTCGCGGACACCATGTTCGGTTTTCGTCCTCACAAGTCAGCACAGGATATACTTCTGCAGCTCCACCACGACATTTTAGATCCTGTCGAATGTCCCCACAACGACAAGGTGGTCCTGGCCTTGGATCTTAAAGGCGCATTCGACTACGTCAAACATGAAGTAATCCTGGACCACCTCAGTAACACCAACTGTGGCCACAAAACATTCCATTACATAAGTCAATTTCTTACAGACCGTCAAGCCTATATACGCATACAAGATGCGGAACACGGGCCATACACCATCGGCTCGAGGGGAACACCTCAAGGCGCGGTCCTGTCTCCCCTGCTCTTCAATTTGGCAATGCTTCGCCTTCCCTCCAAATTGTCTTCTCTGCCCGGGATACATCACGCTCTTTATGCGGATGGCATTACAATCTGGGCCACGCAAGGCAACCTGGGCCACATGGAGTCTTGCCTGCAAGCAGCGGCGACCCTAGTCGACGACTACGCGGCCTACTGCGGACTCCAGTGCGCCCCAGCTAAATCAGAATTTGTGCACTTACGTCCCTCCCCTCGGGACACAACTCCGCTTCGCATCAGTCTCCCCTCGGGACCGATCCGGGAGGCTAAGGAGATCCGCGTCCTTGGCCTCTTCATACACCACCAGCGCAGAGTCGACACCACCATAGCCAAACTTCGCACGGTGGGCGACCAGGTGGGCCGAATGGTCCGCCGGGTCTCCAACAAGCGGGGCGGATTACGAAGCAAGGATGCACTGCGGCTTGCCCATGCTTTCGTAACGAGTAGAATCCTCTACTCAACTCCCTACTTGCACCTGCGCAAACACGATGATGACCAACTGGAGGTCATCCTGCGGAAAGTCATAAAGCGGGCTCTCGATCTTCCGGTCACCACGTCCAACCAGAGGCTTCTGGCCTTGGGCGTGGTGAACACATTTCGGGAGCTTCGAGAGGCCCACTTAGTCAACCAATACACGCGTCTTGCACAGACCACGTCCGGTCGCCGCCTCTTGGACCGGCTACACATCAAACACGACTACCACATTGAGGAAAGGGAGAGAGTGCCAGAACCCTGGAGACGCGCCCTCCGGGTCCGACCCCTTCCCCGCAACATGTCCAAAGAAGACCATAGCGGTCGTCGCCAGGCGCGCGCGGAAGCGTTGGCGCGATACTTTGGTAACCAAGAACATGTGTATTACGTAGACGTTGCCGGCCCACACCACGGGGGGTGGTACACGGCCGCAGTCGTACACAACACAAACACAGTTAACGGGCTCACTTTCAAAGCCTACAGCGCAACACACGCGGAGGAGATTGCCATTGCTCTGGCTCTCACGAATCCCAAGTCAAAACACATCATCACCGACTCGCGAGGGGCCTGTCGGAACTACGAGTTGGGCTGGGCTCCCCCGCTTGCCTGGCGCATACTGGAATATAGCTGTCGATCTGAAGATCCAACTCCACGCAACCTGATTTAGGCCCCCGGTCACCAGGGACTCCAGGGAAACGAACAGGCCGATCAGGCCGCCCGCGCACTCTCTCCCCGGGCTATCTCCCTGTCCTTGGAAGGGTACTCCCAATCAGACAATCTGGCCATTACATTCAAACAAATCACCGATTACTACAAGGAGGAGCACCGGCGCTACCCGGCCCCTTGTAAGGGTCTGGATCGCGCTGACGAGCGCCTCCTCATCAAAATTCTCACTAATACTGTACTGTGCCCGGCGGTGCTTAAACATTTCAATACATCGTTTGATGGCACGTGCCAGTTCTGTGGGGAGGTGTCTGACACCTTCCACATGGTTTGGGCGTGACAATCTAACCCATCTATCCCCCCCAAACCCCAACCCCACCAGAGAGGACTGGGAGGCGGCCCTGCTCGGCTGTCAAGACCTGAAGAGCCAAAAGGCCTTGGTTCAACGGACGCGGGCGGCGTTGCTTGCCAATGGGGCCCCGGAATAGGGGCTCCACCTAGTACTGTGAGGGGAAAGGGCCAATAGGGTCCTACCCCAATCACCTTTCTGTAAAAATTTAATTGCTTATAAATGTTTTTCACCACCACCACCTCCGCCGCCGCCACGTCCAAACGGACGTACCCAAACGAAAGCACCTCCGACGGATGCTGGAGCGCATCATCAAACGGCCACGCCACATCGAACGCACTGAAGAAATTTTGTCCGAATGTTGTATCTAATCGTAGCACGAAGAGCCTAAACTCCGCGTTCAACCTGTAGAGGTCGAACTGGAGCGGGGCCACGTGCAATAGAATCTGCAGAGCTCTAGTGCTAGTGGTGGAGTAGGCACCCGCCAACGCTATTAGCGGGGCCCGCAGCGCAGACACCAGCCGGGCTCGAAGACCCGAGTGGGGACACTCAGTCCACCAAACGGGGAAAGCATAGGAGAGGAATGGCAAAACAACCTGCTGGTAGAGTTCTGTGAGCTGGGCCGGTGCCGGTGCGCCACTAAACCGCAGGAAGGTCCCGAGGCGCGCGGCAAGCAGTTCGGCACGCTCCCTGAGGTGGTCGCCGTGTGCCAAAAACAAGAGGGTGCGGTCGAAGAAGACGCCCAGTATCCTGACGGCAGGCCTGAATTTCAGAACCGTGCCGCCAAGACGAACGGTGGGAGGAGTGCGCCCCATGCTTCCCCTGGGAGGGGAGACAAGGAGGCAAACCGTCTTCTCCGCACTAATGGCAACCCTCGCCGCTCGCGCCCACGTCGCCACCCGGCCGAGTGCATCCTCCGCCAAGTCCTGTAGGACCCTCCTGGACGGACCAGGCACAAGGACGACAACGTCGTCCGCGTACGCCTGTAGCGACACACCCTCTGGCATCGGCTGCTCGAGTAATCCACGCACCACGATGTTCCTAAGCAGGGGCGACAGCGGAGAACCCTGTGGACTGCCCAGGGTGGGACGCGCAACGGCGTCGCCCGCTCTGCAGCGGTACACCACCTCGCGATCGGATAGGAAAGACCGCAGCAGCGCACAGAGATTTCTCGGGCATCCCCAACGGCCTAGTGAAGCCAGGACCAGGGGGTGCCAAACGCTGTCGAAAGCCCCACGAAAATCGATTGAAACGAGCAGTGCGTGGAGGCCGTCTGCCCTGTACCCTCTAATTTTGGTGACCAGAGCGTGAAGTGCATTCACCGCTCCTCGCTGTTTAGTAAATCCGAGTTGGTTGGTGTGAAGCAGGTTCTCTCGTGCAAGGAAGTGATATAATCGACCGTAGAGCAAGCGCTCCAGCACTTTGCCCAGCGTCGAGTTCATGACGATGGGACGGTATGAGTGAGGCAAATCGGGTGGTCTACCGGGCTTGGGGAGAAAGACTATTCTCCCCCGTCGCCAGACCGTTGGAAAATGACCAAATTTAAGTGGCTCATTAAATATGATTCTAATGAAGTGAGGATGCGTGTCCCAGAGAGCCCAAACAACCCTGACCATTAATCCGTCTAGCCCCGACGCCGCGCCCTGGCGCAACCGGCCCACGGCCTGAGTTATCTCACCAACGGAGAACGGCGGGTCATCGGGCCCCCCAAGTCAGATGCCGACGCAGCCGCCCGTATGTGTGTGTGATCGTTGTCATCTTGTGATGTGTCGTCTGTTGCTGTTTGTGTGTCAAGTATTAGTTGGGCTCTTTCGTTTGTTGATGATGGTAGTTCACCGTCGGGCCTACGAATGGGGGGCAGCACGACTGGTGAACGTAGTTTGGAAAAGGCAGATTGAAATGATCGACCGTATATTGTGGATCTTACTGATTGTCCTGCTATGTTTCAAATGTTTGCGTCGCGGGCGGCTGCAATGTTGTTTCGATATGTTCTTAGTGGGTTGTAGTATTGTGTGGAGAAATACTTTCGGAGTGTGGGATCTGTAGTGCGTTGGTATCGGCGACGCATTGCCCTCACTATAGAGCGCTTGGTAGTCTACTCTGGCGTCCACCATTCTGTTGTGTCAGATGATGTACGTGGAGCTGGACGTGTAGAGGAGTGTTTATGTCTGAGGCGCTCGTATATCATGTAGAATTTGGTTACGACGTGTTCTAATGAGGATGACGAAGCGAGGTCCGCACCGACCACTGCTGTGAAAAATGATGAAGAAGCTAGCGGATTTAGAACTCGTGATGTACCGCGGTGCGTGAGGCGCCTCTCCTGGCTCGACGAAGCCGCGGAACCGAAGTGAACAATGATGTATTTGTGTTCCGAAAATGTAAATGTATCGGACACCTCCCACAGGGTCACCACCAACGCCAAAGGCGGCGACACCAGTGTGACGTCTATCCAGCTGCTCGTGTATGGCGTGGTGTATGTCGGAGGGTACGCAGAGTCATTCAAAATTATGAGGCCGGAAGCCATAGCGAAGCGCTGGAGCTCCCCCCCCCCTCCCCCCCGCGCGTCGCACAGCTCCGGCCCCCAAGCGGCGTGCTTGGCATGAAAGTCTCCCGCCACCACCGCGGGGATCCCCTCCTTTAGTATAAGTGCGTGTCTAATGTCGTCTAAAGTGGGGTTCATGGGAAAGTGTGGCGGCGCGTATGCGGTGACAAGAAAAAATGAAGCAGTGGCCGACGTGCAGACCAACGCAACAACGCGTGAGGTAACCAAGATCGGAAAAAGATCAAAAACTGGATGACGAGCAATGATGGCGCATCGTGGTTTCGAGGTGGCGTGATAAATGTACCATTCTGGAGGTATCCCCTGCACTCTGTCCTGCCTTGTGTATGGATCTGTAACGAGTGCGAACGTGTGGTTGTTTTTACTGCGAGTGTCCACTAATGCCGGGGTCGCGTTCCTACTGTGATCGAGGTTTGCTTGTATAAATGAAAATTTAGGAGTAGTGGCCATGTCTGTGTAGGGAAGCCGATCGTGCGAGTGATGACAAGATTTCTGTAGTGGGGCGAGTATTGGAAGCGACCCTTGTGAGCAGTAACGTGTGAAAAAGTGTGTTGTGGTTTGGGCCAGGAGAGGTGAGTGCAGGGGATAACCGATCCAGCGAGAGGCGAATTATGTGGGATGTATGAGGTATGGGTGGTGCGTGTGATTTGTGTGGCATGTGCAGCACGTGTTGTGTGTGTGTTGTTTGTGTGACACATGTGACACATGAAACGCATGAAACGCATGTGACGTGTGCGGCGTATTGGGGGAGCCGGGTTGGAAAGAATAAAGAGTCGGTAGGGTTAGTTTGGAAAAGAAAATGAAGGAAAGAATAGACTTGATCGGGTGACAGGTGATGATTGAATTTAGCGAAAAAAATGGCTGAGGCTTAGCTAAGGTTAAGCCTAGTCAGATGCGAAGCATATTAGTGGCTAGGCTTGGTAATACATGGCTTTCCTTGGTTGAATACTTGGTCAATTTAATGCAACCACTAGAAGTCTTCGTCGTGGGGCAAGACAACGGCATGACTACAGCGGAACGCCGACAAACCCCGAGACGCGCGTTGGGTGAACGCCTGGATTGCCACGGAAGCCGCGTCTGCCTTCCCGGTGGAGCGAGCGTTTCACCTATACCGAGTGTGAACGCGCGTTCGAAGTGCGCGGGAATGCCGCTCGAGGACATTCCGGCGTCTGTGCGATGGCATCGTTCTCCCTCTCCCAGCGCGTGACGGCGATCTGTCGTGACGTCATGTGTCACGTGGTATGGCACGTGGTGTGACGTCACTGTACCACGTGGTCTGCACGGCGTGCAACCACAGGGACGGCGCGAGGTGGACCCCGTCTTCCTCTGTCGTGACGTCATGTGTCACGTGGTATGTCACGTGGTGTGACGTCACTGTACCACGTGGTCTGCACGGCGTGCAATCAGAGCGACAGCGCGTGGCGGACCCCCGTCTTCCTCTGTCGTGACTTCATGTGTCACGTGGTATGTCACGTGGTGTGACGTCACTGTACCACGTGGTCTGCACGGCGTGCAACCACAGCGACGGCGCGAGGTGGACCCCCGCCTTCCTCTGTCGTGAGGTCATGTGTCACGTGGTATGTCACGTGGTGTGGCGTCACTGTACCACGTGGTGTGCACGGCGCGTAATCACGGCGAAGGGCTGTAGTGTACCTCTAGTAATATGCTTCGCATAAAAGAAAGAAGAGGTCGAATCATGGAAGAGAGGGTAAGGAGGAAGGTGTGTAGCGGGACTGCGCCATGCCGACGTCAGAAAACGAGGCACGGCACAGTACAGAAAAGTAACAGTCAGAAGCGAAAGTCCGGCTCCCCCCAGGAGCGCCCAAAAGGTGACGCTCGCCTGTGCGTTCAGATTCCTCGTTCCGGTCTGTTTGTGCGAACCGAAGCTCCTCATTGTAGCCGTTACGGTGATGTGGCGCCATCTAAGTTGTTCTCCAGAGACTACAGTTTCGGTTTCTGCGTAGAGAGCAATTTTCCCACGACGCGCGAATTTTTGAAACGCCCTTGAAGCGGAGGGTACGGCGCGGACGCTCCGTGGACGGCGTCGGGCGCGCAGACGGCGCGCGCTCGGAAAAACCTTGCTGCGCGCAATTCTACTGCGTTGACTGCAATTATTATCAATGCTAGGAGTAGTAGAGTCTCTGGTGACGATGTTGCATTGTCGGATTTTGGTTCAGACGCTGTAACTGCGCAAACCGATCCCGGAACGTTGGCCTGATAGTTTCGCTTTCTTTTTCCTGTCCGCTTGTGCGGGCGCATCTGGTTTGTTGTTCAGACGGTTAGTTCCATTTTCGGCCTAGTTCGTAATTTCCCCGCCAGTCGTGCATTTTTGAAGTGCCCTTGGAGCATAGGCTTATTGCGACATAATACGCGGTGAGGATGGCGTCGCGTCGAGGTCGGGCGCTTCGCGCGCTCGGAAGAGTCCCGCTGCACGTGATTCTCCAGCCTCTGCAGCTGATTTTCAAGATCCTCCGAGCAGCAGTGACTCGGATGAAGATGTTGTAACGTCGAATTTCGATTCTGCAGCTACATCGCAGCTATACTTATCGCATACTATATATCGCAATATCACACCTATACTTGTTGTGTTTTATATTTTTTTTTAATTTTTGACGTAAATTAAATAAGTTTTGATTTGTATTTTTTAAACCACGCTTACCAAGCTTTCGTTTGGCGCATAACATTACACTTCCAATTTTTTTTTTGTTGGACTGTAAAAATCATATAAAGGGCACTCTCAAACGAGCCTTTTCAAGAGGCATGAAGAAAAAAAATTCTAGCTCAAAAACTATTCAAGCTATAATTTTCAAACTTTAATGCCATGTTTTAGAAAGAATTTGAATTGTTTTGTATATTCTAGAATATTTTTAGTACAAGTGTTTGGAAAGTTATTGTCATATAAACACAAAACTTTTCTTCTTTTTTACTTTTTGTTGTGTTTACTGATTTTTTTTCACAGCATTTCAAGCAGAATATGTGTTAAAATAAATTTCATTATAAAGCGCATTCTATCTGAATTATTGTTATGCATTTTATTTAATTTTATCTATCACACTTTTTCTAAAAAAAATTTTCTCTGATACATGTGAAAAATGGTCGTTTTTCCCGTGGTAAGGAAAGAGTTAAGCGGCGCCATCGCTTCGGCCAGCCCGTGGAAGAGGTCAAGGGAGGAGTAACTTTATGAAAAATGGTCAAATTACACAGATTAAAATACAAATTAAAAAGGAGGGGGGGGGTGGAATCCTAGGCTAGGAGGCGCAAGCCACCTCCCGATACGAAGGGTTAAGCCCCTACCATCCATCCATCCGCCCGCCCACAACCTTGCCGCGTGCGTCTCCTTGGGCTCTGTGGCTGTTGAATAAGATATCTGCTGCTTGCGTTTTTCTGGTGCTTCTTTAGCAAATATTTCGTGTACTCGCTAAATGGGCGCCTCGAGATAACAGTACACCATTCAGCGTTCACTACGCGAGCTCGAACTTTCCGCAGCCCTGCGCCGATCACGACGACTGCGCACCTTAGTACCTCGTACTATGCTACTGAAAACATAGCCATTTACAAACAGTTTGCTCACTTGCTTGAGATAATACGCAAGCTGCGATCTACTTATGTTAAATAATCCCCTCTGACCTAGTAGTGTGACATTTGAGGAGGCTGGCAGGTGCAAGGTTAATCCCTACCGGTCAGCCGGATTAACTGCAGTACTAGTACAGTCTCTCGACACCACTCTATGGAGGGCCTGTTCTGCTCTTGAGAGGCTTTTACACTTTGTTCTGGTGCTATATTTGACTAAAATGTTGCAATGTTTATGTATTGTAGACAATCTAGCACGTGTACATGCCCCTTCTGACTTTTGGGCCTTTAGATGTGGTTGGCACTTATTTGTGTACAATCCAAAGCATTTCACCGCGCATTGTTGGGAAAAATAAGAGTATGAACAAGCACAAAAATGACTTACTTATGCTTATGCTCTGCTGCATGCTAATTTGAAGTTGAAGCTTTGACAAGGTGCTACTTTAGTAGAGAATTCTTATGCGCATTTAACTCCCTCTTATGCCAGGAATCTGCCAGTGATGACGACATCGACATGCCATGTTCTTCTTTCATCATTGCAAAAGGTATAATTCCCTGTGGTACCGCACTCGAGCGAGCATTCCTGATTTAATACTTGTTTTGTGCAGGAGGCAGCTTCCTTATTGCAAAGAGCTTCACCATATGCATCGACACCCTGCAAGTGATCCACGCAGCCAACCCATGCCAGGCTTCAATGTCATGTTTTGGTGTACTTTGCTTGCAATGTTGTGTACCCCAAGGAAACAAGCCTCTGCTTGGAGTTCACACAGCGGTAAGTACTGATCTCAGTTGTTAACTGAGTTGTGATAACCTTTCGTATTTAGGTTTCGGCACTTCTCACATACGCGGTGATGATCAAAGTTATAGGTATATACCACTTTATCATAAGACGTTTTTATGAAAATGCCAACAAAATGCAAAATCAATTTTTAAAAAGTAAGAAAATGTTTGCTGAACTAATCAGCTATGGAATGAAATTTTTCTGCTGCTGCTGCTGCTCGGTTAATGCAGCTGGTAAAATAGCGCTCTGAAAAAATCTGTAGAAAGGTAAGACAGATAAAACTATTTTTTGTGGAGTTGAGCTTCAACCACTTCTTCGCAGATTATGGCTGTACTACATGCATTGCATGGCGCCCAGTCACTAATATGAAAGGGTTGAAAAGGGTACATGGTACTATATTGTTTCTGAGATTATGTAGCAATGTGTGGCTATTTTGGTGGAAGTCATGCACGTTGCTTGCTCATAGGGGTCATAGATATTGGCACGTATCATTGTAGTGTTTGTTCGTTCCCGCTCAAGGCTGCAGGAAAGGGTCGTTATCACTTTTGTTCGTGACGCGAGAAGCGACCAGACTAATCTCGATTGATCGCAGCCATGAAAGGCTGCATCTAGGTTTTTCCAGATTACTGTAGATGATCTTGACCTGTTATCTCGAAGTTTCCTTGCCGGCTTTAAATCAGCGATGCCGCGAGCGGTGGTCATTCGTAGATCGACGATTGACGAGCACGCTTGTTGCTTACGCCGCCACTTAGTGATTCAGTTCTTTTGCGGGCGCAAGTCAGCCCAAATAAAGAGCTTCGTTTGAAAGTATTTCTGGTGTCTTCCTGACCGCTGGACTGCCGTCACTACAACGTGACATCTGGTGGAGGTGCTGGGTAGCCTCCCATGTTCCGGACACCCCCTACAAGTCGTGACGCCAGCCCTTTGAGTCATCTACCGCAGGACCTGAGTCCAGTCCACCGCGCAAGCCGACGCCTGCAAGGGGACGAACCTGAGTTCGGGATTCTGCGGGACCCTACCCGGAAGCGAAAGCCAGCAGCAAGTCTACCATGAGCTTGCCCCAGACGATGACTCCAATAATTCTTCAGCAGCCCCGGGTGCCACCAACCTTCGACGCTTCGCCTGGCGCCGACCCCGAAGAATGGCTGGAGCAGTTCGACCGTGTGGCTATCTTCAACAACTGGGACGATGCCACGAAACTTAGGTACGTGTTCTTCGCCTTGGAGGGACCAGCAAAAGTCTGGTTTGAGTATGAGGAAGCTAACCTCACGAACTGGAAAAACCTCGATGCAGCCTTTCATGGCTGCGATCAATCGAGATTAGTCTGGTCGCTTCTCGCGTCATGAACAAAAGTGATAATGACCCTTTCCTGCAGCCTTGAGCGGGAACGAACAAACACTACAATGATACGTGGCAATATTTGCCCAGAGGAGCACAACACCTGGGGGAGAGGGTTTACTGAACAGTGGATTTGTGCATGCAATGCCAGTAACCTTTTTGTGGCCATGTAACTATCCATTGTTTATGGATAGATTGAATGTGTCGCCATGCAGATTTGATGGATTTGACATCGTAGATGGTACTTCGCAGAAATTGTCAACATTCTTTCGCTAATAGTAAGTATGAGGACCTGTGCTCATGTAACTGTGCAATGAACTTTGTGATGGTTTGATCGCACTTACACTACGGCTGCTGGAGCTTCTTTGATCTTGAGCTCTGGCAGCTGATCGTGTTCTGGCGTTATTTGGAGGGTATGCTATATTTTGTATTTTGTTTTTTTTTTATTTTGTGGTGCTTAATCGGTGTTCGGATAGGATAAATGATGAGGATTTTGGTATTTGTCCAATGTCTGGTTCTTTTCATTGCTGTATTATGAGGAAACACATTTGTCTGGTAATCTAAGGCAGTTTTTAATACTCTGTGCTTTAAAATAAAAACTTGAAATATGAACACTTTTAGGGGAGACAATGTATGTACAGAAGGATAAAGGCTATGTTAACCACCTGTATTAGAGAAATAGAACAGAAAAAGCAAATATAGCTTCATAAGTCGCATTGAAGCTGGACTTTCTTCAAGAAGAAATCAGCTGCCTCAAATAAGGGCAAATCTATTTTTATTGCAGCATTTGAAGTTTGAGTATATAGTTTTTTTGCTGTGAATAGATCATGTATACTGTCCATTGCCATTGGCTGCTGTGTTTTCCCGCCTCTTTAGTGGTCAGAGGATTTTGACCTAAATAGTCGGGGAAACCATAGAAAAGTCAGGGAACTGGAAGAAAGCAACTTGCTTGACACTCTGGTTTAGTGGCAGGTCATGCGTGGTGTTCGTTCTTATCGTGCCCGTCAACATGACTGGAATCTTGGTGTAAGTGTACAAGCCTTTGCAACCACAGTGCTTCATTTTTGCACCCAAAGTTTTGTGCACACTAAGTCAATGAGGCTACCTTGTTCACGTTAGCAGTCATTTTGTGAGTTCTGTCAGAAAATAATCTTCTTTAGCTCTAACACTTTTTGGAATTGCATTCATCTGCTAAGTCTTTTGTCTGTATAGCTCATAATGGGGTACTTAAGTAGAGCAATGAAATTTTTGTATGGTTTGCTCTGGCTGCTGACTGCGAGAGAAGGCTGTGGCTAAAGGTACGCCGGATGAATCCGGTGCATTTTCTTCCCTTTGTACGTCGGATAGACCCGGATCATTTTTTTTCCAAGGACATCGGACAAATCTGACAGTGTTTTTCAAAGTCCGGCCATTTGATTCTTGCCCGGCAGTCTGCTCGACTTACTCTCATAGTGGTGCTTTGAATTCGATCAGGATTAGTCATACCTTGGCCTCAAGAACGTTTACTCACTGCCCGGAATGGGCCAATTGGTGTTTGGTGCACATACTCTGAGAGCTCCATGCAATGAACTACTTGACGGCATGACAAACACCATGTTCTCCGGTTGCACAGTTCGCCACATGTCGTTTGGTTAGGGTGTGTGAACTGCAAAATTATTCATGGCTATTTCCATGCAGCATGGTGCACATGTGTGCTTTTCTGTCATGCGCCGAAATCCGCTATGTGAACTGGATGGTTTGTTTACTTACGATGATCCGCTTTCCCTCAGTCGAAGCTGAGTGCGCGTGCGGGATCGGTGCTCCAAATACATGTGTGATGTGTGCCATTGGCTGAGAGGGGCCCATTGGCTCACGCTAAGCTCGGTTCTCTCAATATGTGCAAATTTCCGCCTGAAAGACCAAGCAGCTAGCTAGGTACTTTCCTTGTATTCCCCTCAGAAATGTCAATGCTGGCCTGGAAGTGGTCTGTACATGCTTCCTGCTTTGTGGTTGCTCCTCCACAATGTTCGAGTGTATTGTGGTGGAGTATTTCTTTGAGTCACCTAGGTCAATGCTGTTAATAAATTCCTCATACTATTGCTTTTGCATGGCTATGAGGCATAATATAAATATTTTAAAGATGAATATTATATCTGGTGATAAAAAAGAGCTATCATTATGTTTCTTATATAATACGGATAGGTGCATCTAGGGATATGCGTGCTGTACAGAGCATAGGCGCTCGATCTAGCAAGCATTCTGGTGCGCTTCAGTGCTGGTGATAACTTGCTTAAATTATGAGCAGAGGTAACAAATTACAAGACCAGTGTGAACGCACCAAGCTGCTTGTGCGAGCGATGGTAAAGCTATATGCACGTGCAACCGGGTGTGAAGACATATATCTGAGGTTTTTTGGGAGAGGTGGGCTTGTTTTACTTCATCTGAATGACAGCCGACGATGTAAGAATGGGAAAACTTCTATTTGAGGCTCCTCGAAAGTCACAATATGTGGCATGCAACTTGCAAATGTTTCGCAGAGAAGAGTGTTGCACGCCGCAGTAGTGCACTGGCTTGCAGCACCCACTATAACGTTGGACGAGATGTACCCATGGGCCGGCAGCTACATCTGCCGTACGCTCAGTGAGAATGAACAGTCTGTCATGTGTATCTTTAGACACTTCAGCGAAAGAAAAGCGGAAATTAGAAAAGCGGAGAGTTTAGCTAGGCTTGTGTTGGATACATTGTGCTGCGGGAAGGACGGAAGAAGAAAAACATAGAAAAAATTCTTTTTACACTATATAATATTGTCACGTATCATTTTAGTGTTTGTTCGTTCACGCTCAAGGCTGCAGGAAAGGGTTGTTATCACTTTTGTTCGTGACGCGAGAAGCGACCGGACTAATCTCGATTGTTCACAGCCATGAACAGCTGCATCTACGTGTTTCTAGATTACTCTAGATGATCTCGACCTGTTATCTCGAAGTTTCCTTGCCGGCTTTAAATTGAACGACGCCGCGAACAGCGGGCATTCGTAGTTCGACGACCGACGAGCACGTTTGTTGCTTACGCCGCCGCCGAGTGATTCAGTTATTTTGCGGGCGCAAGTCAGCCCAAATAAAGAGCTTCGTTTCCAAGACTGGCTGGTGTCTTCCTGACCACTGGACTGCCGTCACTACAACGTGACATCTTCCCCCCTTCCAAAGAAGCATCGTCTCGATGCTTTAAAATGAAAATTAAACACGGATAATGCTTCGGGAACTTAGAGTCCTTTAGCGTTCCTAATAATGTGTAAGGGCAGCGGTAAAAGCTTCAAGTCTGGCCGTGTCGTCGTCGTCGTCGGTGTTGTAGTTTTTGTCGTCGTATTTGTCGTCGTAGTAGTCGTCGTCGTCGTCGTAGAGATCGTCGTCGTCGTAGGGGTCGTCGTCTTCGTAGGGGTCGTCGTCTTCGTAGGGGTCGTCGTCTTCGTAGGGGTCGTTGTCTTCGTAGGGGTCGTTGTCTTCGTAGGGGTAGTCGTTGTCGCAGGCTTCGTCGTCGTCGTAGGGGGCATGGTCTTCTGTTTTCGTCGATGGAGGATCTTAGTTCTTGCGCTCAGAAGCAACCTCACCTCCAGAGGCTGCTTTATTCAGCTTAACCTTCGGGGGCTGGGGGAGCGTCCACGCACAGCGTAGCCTCGGCTAGGAGATACATAGCGCGGTGACGATGGCGACGGAGAACGCGATAGGCGGCTCGGCGATGAGTATTCTTCCCGACGCAAAAAAATCCTCGATTTCGGCTGGTCGCTGGCCGGGTCGGGGTCGTGGGGCGTCGTAAGGGAACCCTCGGATGCCCATTCTCCTGTATGGGCAGTACCGGAGAATGTGACCGGCTTCTCCACAGTGGAAGCATTGTGGACGGCGCTGGTCGGGTGTTCTCCACTCGACGCATTTCCTCGGCCGTGTACGACGCTCGTAGGACGGGCGAGTTGGGGCGAGAGGGCGGCGCTCCAGCGCAGCTGGCTAAGGGCGATAGGGGCTTGGGTCCCCACGTCGAGGTACAGGACGGCGCACTGCTGCGGCGTAAGTCATGGCTGGAGGCTCCAGAGGCTGCGTAGTAGACTGGAGTCAGGTCTTCCGGCGAATAACTCAAAGGGCTGGCGTCACGACTTGCAGGGGTTGTCCGATACCTGGAAGGCTACCCCGCACCTCCACCAGATGTCACGTTGTAGTGACGGCAGTCCAGTGGTCAGGAAGACACCAGCCAGTCTTGGAAACGAAGCTCTTTATTTGGGCTGACTTTCGCCCGCAAAATAACTGAATCACTCGGCGGCGGCGTAAGCAACAAACGTGTTCGTCGGTCGTCGAACTACGAATGCCCGCTGTTCGCGGCGTCGTTCAATTTAAAGCCGGCAAGGAAACTTCGAGATAACAGGTCGAGATCATCTAGAGTAATCTAGAAACACGTAGATGCAGCCGTTCATGGCTGTGAACAATCGAGATTAGTCCGGTCGCTTCTCGCGTCACGAACAAAAGTGATAACAACCCTTTCCTGCAGCCTTGAGCGTGAACGAACAAACACTACAATGATACGTGACAATATATACAGATGCCTCCAGAAATGCAGAAAAGAGGGAAGTGTGCTAGGTATGCGTCCAATGTCTAATAAACAACGGCCGGGGGCAGATCTCTGAATGACACGCTGACGCTAGCGCTACTGAAGACGACGACGTGAGGGCATTAAGTGAAAAGGACGAAGTTCGCCACCGTCGGACTCGGCACCGGACGTTCTTGGGAGCCTTCCAAACTGCCTTGAGCGTTAGCGCGTCTTAAACCGACGTGACATCTGGCGGAGGTGCGGGGTACATCTTTCATGTACCGGACGCCCCCATCAAGCCGCGATTCCAGCAGAGGTCGACCACCCCCGGTAGACATGCCCGTTCACCAGGGCAGCCGCCGACTACAAGGCCTATCTCCCGAGTTCGGGCTGCTCCCCGACCACAAGTCGACAAGGAGTGCCGGCGCTGCTGCAATGAATCCTCCAGCATCAACTGCGCCAGTCCTTCTCCACCACCAACGGGATCCGCCGCGTTTCCATGGCCTACCCCATGAGGACGCCGAGGAGTGGCTCGACCAGTTCGACCGGGTGGCAACATTCAATTCTTGGGACGGGGACTCAAAGATGCGTCATGTCTATTTTGCTCTTGAAGACTCTGCATGGACATGGTACGTAAACCATGAATCTTGCCTCCAAACATGGGAGACATTCAAAGCAGAATTTCTCCAGGCGTTCACCAGTACGTTTCGCAAGGAGAAGGCCGACCTTCTTCTGCAGAATCGCATCCAACTTCCGAACGAAAGTGTAATGGTGTACGTGGAAGAGATGACACGCCTCTTCCGTCGCGCAGACTCGAGCATGCCGGAGGAGAAGAAGGTGCGATTGCTGATGAAGGGTGTAAAGGAGCAGCTTTTCGCAGGCCTGGTTCGGAGTCCACCCGCAACAGTAAACGACTTCGTCAAGGAAGCAATGTCCATTCAGAAATCACTCGACATGCGGGCACGACAGTACGAGCGCACTAACGTATCGATGCTCTGCACCCGTACTGAGGGAACATCCATGACCTCAGGAGAATCGCTGCGTGAGGTCATTCGAGCCATTGTAAGGGAAGAGGTGGCGAAGGCTTTGCAGCACACCCCTGCTCAGCCGCAGATTGCGTCATTTGCAGATGTCATTCGCGAGGAGGTCGAACAAGCATTAGGTACGTCGCAGCTTCCGGCAGCCACTCCACCGCCGCCACTAAGATTGAGTTATGCTGCCGCCGCAAGTCGTTTCCTTCCGGCCTCGACCCAACGATATGAAGCACCTACGCCAGCCGCTCCTCAGCTTCCACTCTCCCAGTCGAACATTGTCCAGCGACCTAGGCGTCGCAGGACTGACGTCTGGAGAACCCCGGACCATCGACCGTTGTGCTACCATTGCGGGGCACCTGGGCACATCTGGCGCCGCTGTCCATACAAGGAGATGGGTCTTCGAGGGTTCCCCTTCGGTGCTCCCCGTCCGCTGCCTGGAGAGCGACCAAGGGAGATCGCAGATTACATCTCCCATGCGGACTCCGGCCAGCGTCGCATGTCGCGATCACCATCTCCGCGCCGCTACAGTTCTCCGGGACCCGGTGACCAGGGCTAGTCTAGAAGTCCCCGTAGGGGAAACTAGACGCGGCAGCCTCTGGAGGTGCGGCTGCTCGACGACAAGAACAAGACCCTCCAACGCCGCCAGACACATCGCCAATGCCGTGCAACACACCGTCCTCGACGACCCACGAACGACAGCATGTTAAGACAAGCCGACAACCCGCCGCACTTCTTCGTAACCACGACGCTTCTCTTCGACGCCGCATCCCTTCGACGCACCAAAGCCGCGATCGGACTCCTCGACTGTACCGCAAGACGCCAGCACCGGCCGATTTAGACGTTTCAGTAGACGGCACAGCCGTAACTGCTTTAGTTGACACTGGTGCCGATTATTCTGTGCTCAGTAGACAATTCGCCGCTGTGCTCTAAAAGGTTATGACAGCTTGGGACGGCCCGCAGTTACGTACCGCTGGGGGACATTTGATTACGCCGATAGGAATGTGCACGGCTAGGGTCACGGTACAAGGGCAAACGTTCCCTGCAAAGTTTGTTGTCCTTGCTGATTGCTCTCGTGATGTTCTTTTGGGTATGGACTTCCTAACGGACAACGGAGCCATCATCGACCTGCAGTCCCAGTCCGTCCAGTTTTCTACAGCGGATGCCATTGACACCACAGATGCCCTCCCGTCGGCGCTCCATATTCTTGACGAGCAAGTGACCGTGCCTCCCCGCTCCAGTATCCTGGTGACTGTCGGTTCGCATACCATTCGAGACACTGAAGGTATAGTCGAGGGTAAACAACTTTTGCTTCTCGACCGCGGTATTGCAGTACCTCGGGCGGTCGTGTTTCTGGAAGACGGCAAAGTTGATGTACTCCTGACTAATTTCAGCAATGAGCACCAGCACCTTATCAAGGGGACGACTGTCGCTTACATCGATGCCGTCACTTATACCAAGTGCGCACAAAGCCTGACTCGTGTTTCACGACCGGATCCAGAGGACATAGTCGACGTCAAGTACGACATTAACCAGACATTGCCGCAACAACAACAAGGCATGCTGCGTGACCTGCTCAATCGCTACAGACACACATTTGCGTCGTCTCCGCGCGTCGGCAGGACACACCTTGCTAAACATCGGATTACTACGGACGACACGGCGCCACCACTGCGACAGTCACCCTACCGTGTTTCCCCTAGAGAACGCGCCGCCATCAGCACGCAAGTAAAGGAAATGCTTGATAACGACATCATTCGACCGTCTCGGAGCCCCTGGGCCGCACCTGTCGTGCTCGTAAAGAAAAACGACAGAACATTGCGGTTCTGCGTTGATTACCGGCGACTGAATAACATCACTAAAAAGGACGTTTACCCTTTGCCCAGAATCGACGACGCTTTGGATCGTTTATGCAACGCCAAGTATTTCTCCTCCATGGATTTGAAGTCTGGGTACTGGCAAATAGAGGTAGACGAGAGGGACCGCGAGAAGACGGCATTCATCACTCCAGACGGGTTGTATGAGTTCCAGGTCATGCCATTTGGTCTTTGCTCCGCCCCAGCGACCTTTCATAGGCTTATGGACACATTACTCGTGGACCTGAAATGGCACACTTGCCTCGTATACCTGGACCGGGGAGTACGAAGTATACCGGGGAGTACGAAGTGTTGCGGTACGAACCCCGAACTCACGCTGTCAGCCTCCCGCGACGAAGGGAGCGATAGACACTGGGGTTGTAAATCATCGTTGAGGCAGCTGAGAAAAAATTAAATCAATACGTTGGAAACGAAGGGCGCGTATGGTCCCGTGGTTATTTGAGACACGGTGGGCTCTTTGCAACCTCAGTAAGACGCTTACGAATTGAAAATAAATCTGGAATTATATGTTTTCGAATCAAGCAAAAAGTGTACAAAAGAAAAATTGTCCATTAATGATCTCCAAGGGGTCAAATTAATCCGGAGCCCTCGAAGACGTAACCCTCTTTTCCTTTCTTCTTTCACTTCCTCCTTTGCCCGATCCCTTACGGCGCGGCTTGGGTGTCCACCGAGGTACGTGAAACAGTTACTGCGCTATTTCCTTTCCTTCTAACCAATGTTTAATTTTCGAAAATTGTCCATTGCTATACCATAAGTAACGGGCCATCGGTCAGACCAGTTCTAAACCTGCAAACCTCTCAAAGCAGACGAAAACCCACTGTGATAGGACCAGATGGGCGCCAGTTGATTCACTCTACACTGTAAGAAATGTGTGTGAAAGGACAAGCATTTTAACGTAAATTTTCTGTTGTTATACAGAGAATATCTCTTTTGCGCCCTTAACAAAAACACGTTCACGGAAAAGAAAGTAATTTTCTGTTTTTGGAGCCGCAACACCCCCATTTCACCTAACGTTGGTGACGTGAGCACCGCCGTTGCACAAAAAGAAGTTTGGTTTGGTTTATGGGGTTTAACGTCCCAAAGCGACTAAGGCTATGAGAGACGCCGTAGTGGAGGGCTCCGGAAATTTCGACCACCTGGGGTTCTTTAACCTGCACTCACATCGCACAGTACACGGGCCTCTAGAATTTCTCCTCCAAAGAAATTCAACCGCCGCGGCCGGGATCGAACCCGCGTCTTTCGGGTAAGCAGCCGAGCACCATAACCACTGAGCCACCGCGGCGGCCCCCCAAAAAAAGTGATCCGAAAAACCTTTGCCGCGTTTCATCAATCACGTTACATATTTTAAGGGTCAAAAAGTTTCTACTCGCATTATTAGCGCGCAGAATGAGAAGCAGTCCTATTTGCTGCGGTCCTGCATTCTTCAATTGACGGCATGGACGTGATGCGCGCTTAGCTAGGGTAATACCGGCGTGCTGTGTCCGTGATTTTCACCGATCAGACCGTTCGCACACAAGCTGAGTGGTGCACATTTTTACCGGCATGAACGATAGGCTTATTGTCGTCTTTTGGGAGTATCGTTGCGGGCTTGTACTGCTATTGAAACGGGCAGTGAAGATAAATCGCCGGGGGACCTTAGAAAATCTTGAGTAGACGGATAGCTTTAGTTGCCACTACAGATCTCAAGACTAGCAGTCTCCCCTGCTAGTTTTGAGCGTCCCAATGCACTTGCAAAGAATCAAGAGCAATCCTGCGTTTGTGTGGAGAGCGAATGCTATTATTTCGAATAGCGTGCCCACCACAGCCGCTTTAGCGCCGATGCGTCACTGCTGCTTTGTGTCTCACAAAAGGTGCACAGCGCGCGGAGGAAAGAGGAGCACAAGCGAGAAACACGGAAAAGTGCTATAGTTTGCAGGAATACGATGTGTGCACAAATTCTGCTTTGTCTGCCGATGGGCACACCTGAAAGGACCGAGTGAGTGAGCGCGGGAAATTTTAGGCCAGGGAAGTATGCGATTGGTTAGCGGAGGAGTACGTCAAAGAGCGCGGGATTTTCAAATTCGTTTCTCGTCTAAGAAAGGGTCATAAGTGTACATTGGAGCTTTTTAATTTTATTGGCGTTTATTCATGCAGGTGCAAGAAATTTAGTAATTATGTTTATTTTGTAAGATTTAACACTGATTTTATTTTTGGGCCGGAATAGTGTTGCACGGGTCAGCGCAGTCTGAAAAGTTTCTACACGGGCGTTTCAAGTGCTGAACTTGCGCTGCCACAGGGAAGTTTATCAATGGCACTGATGTCATTCGAGTCGACATTCGAAATTTTCGAGCGCCTTCTATACGCGAGCTCAGTCTGGATCCTCCAATGGCAATCGCCATCGCTTCGGCCAGCCCCAGTCCCAATCGGAGTCTCATTCCATGCTAAAATCGAAATTAACGTCAAAAATAAGGTTGAATGAGAAAGAGCCTGCACCTGCGGAGCATCAACAGGCTTAAACCAATCAAAAATAAAAGAATAGGGCCCATGTGGACAAAACTGGAATTTGGTGGAAAAAGCCAATTTGAAAAATAAAAAACGGGCACGGTAACAATAGTGTCCTAAGGGCTAAGCGAGCACAGAGGGTGAAAATAGCCCTGGTGAGCTCTTTTATTGTGAAGAATAATGATAATGTTGCAGTGATGGTGCCAAAAAGGGCAAAAAAATAATATACACATATATATACATATATACATTAAAAAAAACTAATACATAAATGAATAAATACATAAAGAAAGGAAATAAGGAAAAAAAAGAAGAAAAAACAAATCAATGTTAAAAAACATAAATAAATAAATAAATACATAAAAAATGAAATAAGGAGAAAAAAAAGTGCTACGAGGAAGCAATGAGGGAGGTGATGTGAACGAAAAAAGAAAGAGAAGAAATAAGATGGATGCTTCCCAGGCTGTGTAGGACGGACAGTGTCATGATCCTGAAAAGAGGCGAAAGAGAAAAAAGAGAGGACACAGAAAACAGAGGAGGAAATAGACAAAGGAAGCACAACGTGAAAAGATGATGAGGCTAATGAAAAGATTAAATGTGCAGGAGGGCTGATGTGTGGATGCAGAAATGGTTCCAAAGAAAATAAGAAAATAATGATGAAATGATTATCGAAAGAGCGAAACATGCATTGTACTCAATCAGTGGTGGGGCGGACACAGAGTATCCACCTTGTTTGGCCAGAGAGGCCCCACCCACTGAATGAATATTATGAGTGATGGGATGATGGTGTATAATTAGGGAGCAAGGAAATGACTGTGGATACTATGCGTAAAAGTAATGCGCAATGACGAGGATTGTCCAGCCGCTGGCGCCAGTGGGCGGTTGAAGTGTGTCCCGGTTTAGGTGTAGGAAGCTGTGTTGTTATGTGTTGTGTTAGTGGTCAATCTGTAATGTAATGATGGACATCTCCGTTTGGGTGGCCGCACGGACATGCGGGTGTATTTGTAAAGCCGAATCTGTGAAAGTATGCAGGGAATCGTCCGTGGGCTGTGAGTAGTGTAATGAGTGGTTTTGAAGGAGGGAAAGTGTTAGGTAAATTTAGTGTGTCTGGTACCCATGTAAATATTCCCGTTCCCTCGTGGTTATTGCGCCACCACGTGGCCCAGTGGACCCGAGCCACGCGGCGAAATGATGTGCGTATTGTTGCTTTGAAGATGTAAGAAGTCCGTATTCTGGGTGAATTATGTGCGCGGGAGGCAACAATGTCTGCTAGCTCGTTACCCCAGAGGCCGGCGTGTGCAGGGACGTGAAACAGATATTTTTCTGGCTGTGTTAATGGAGTGTAAGAGTTGTTTGATTTCGTGTATTGTGGTGTCTGTAGTGAGGAGTGAAGAAAGAGCGGTGAGGAGTGCAAGTGAATCTGTGTAGATATGTATGGGTGTCGATCCGGGTAAATATTGGGCATGGTGTAGGGCCTCCCTGAAAGCTATAAGCTCCGCACCGTAAGCGGACGTAGGGAGCTCCACCCGGAAACGGCCAACAGATGAAATATGGTGTGATGGAGTGAAGATGACGAATGCGGCGCCTGCAGCCGTGGGTGTGTATGAGCCATCCGTGTAGACGTGGAATCATCGAAGCTGAAAAGATAAAGAGGTCAGGATGCTCGTGTGTAAGAACACCTTCTATTCTCCTCTCAGATAAAGAGCTTGTTTTTCTGAGGAATTGATACTGTTCGCACATGTGATTACTGTTTTCTGGCGTATAAATGTGATGCATCAGGAGAATAAAATCTGTTGGAAGTTAGCGCTCGTGTTGTTCGTCTCTTGTGTCCTCGTCTTTTGCTGCGCTACAGTATATTGGAACTATGTACCAACAAGCCCAAAAAGCCACGCTGCTGCTAGACGTGGAACACTGGAGACGACGCCGCCGCCTCCGGTGATGTGTGTCGTGGTGTGATTTCTGTGCATAACCTTGAAACCAGCGAATCCTTGAAACATAGTGTGCAGTGGCGCGGTGGTGAATTAGTCCATGTGCGCAAGCTGGGAAAATCGAATGTAGCTGTGCTGACTTTCGAGGGACGCAGCGTTCCGCGTTAAGTCCATTATAATGCAGAACTGACTCCCGTCAAGGAGTATAAAAAAACGGTGCCAGCGTGCTACCATTGCGGCACACTGGGGCACCGGGTGGACAACTGTCCCACCCCGGTCAAGGAAAGATGCGGCCTTTGTGGTCAAAACGTGGGGCTTGGTACTGAGGGGATAGCCCCCCACGTCTGCAATCCTATGTGCTTAATCTGCGGGGGCCCGCACCTCACCAGCTCCCGCGAATGCACCGCCAAATTCATCAAGCTGCCGCAGCCAGGGCCCAGGACGCCATCCAAGGGAGCCAATTCCGGCGCTACACGGGGAGGGCGGCAGCAAAACAACCAGAAGACGCCACGACGTGGCGAGATGCCTCCCCCTGGCAAGACAGCAACAGTAAAGCCACCACCCGGAGCAGCGGAGTTCCCAGCTCTCAGCGCTTCACCTGGCGGCGCCGCCTGCAACCAACCCAAGGTAGGCAGCTGGGCGAGGGTCGCCTCCTCTCTTTCCCCTCCTCCCTCTTCCCCACCAGCACCGCCGAGACGCAGGAACTCAAGCGCGAGCTCGCCCTCTTGCGAGCTCAAAACGAAAAACTAGCCAGCGAGCTTAACTCGCTCAAAGCCAAATTCCCTACTCCGCCCGCGTCGAGCGACGAGGAAGAAAATATCAAAGACAGGGAGATTCCTACTAATGTGGAGAGTCGCGCCGCGGCCCTGGAGAGCCGGGTGACCGTAATTGAAACACAATTGGCTGACCTCCCCAAAATTATCCACGATACCATTGCGCGTCAGGTGGAGAGTGTCATCGCACAGGTGACACAAGCCGTAACTCACATTATCCAGAAATGGATAAAAGACAATCCGCGCGTCCTTAAACGCGTAGGGCCCATCAGGGACGCTAACCGCCCCTCCAAATTCAACAGAGTTATTCCCGATGAGTTTGACTTCTCGGAAGACTCCTCCACGTCTGCGCCGGGCACTAGCGGACTGGGGAGTCTTATCAACGTAACCCCACCCTCTGCCTCCGACCATGGCCCCCAACCCTAAGTCGCGAGCAAGAGCAACTCAGCCGCTTACAATAACGCAGTGGAACTGCCGAGGTCTCAAGAACCGCACGAAGCGGACTCATCTCCGCCTCTGTCTTGAGACCTTTGAGTTTCTCGTCGCCGTGGTTGCCCTTCAGGAACCCGGCGCCGGTACCAAACTCACAAACTACACTACATTTCAACACAACCCGCAGACATGTATACTTGTTCACAAGCAGTATACTGCGCAGGAGGTCACGCTCCCCACAACACCGCCTTTCCCTTACACGATGGTGTCCGTGCTACACCTAAAGCGGTCTGACCCACCTGTACACATTCTAAACATTTACTGCCCACCTAAACTTAAGAACGTCACGTTCAATGAAATTTTCACCCAAGCAATGCAGGTGGCGGGAAGGGACCCCCTTCTGATCGTCGGCGACTTCAACGCCCCGAGCAGGCTATGGGGGTACCCCCGGGAGGACAGACGTGGGCGGAAGCTTGCGGAACTTCTTCCCACACTTGGACTTACTTTACACACTGATCCCGCCAACCCAACACGTGTCGGCAATTCGATTCAACGAGATACTTGCCCGGACCTCACATTTACACGCAACATACGCCATGCCGACTGGCTGAATACAGAGGACACTCTGGGTAGTGATCACTGTATAATCAACACCACCATTTACATGCGTCCCCTGAAACGCCCACTAACACAAGCTCGTGTACCGGACTGGACTACTTTCCGCACATCTCTACCTATCGTAGATCTCCTCCAGTCGGGATACGACGCATGGTCCAAATCGCTCACGTCTACACTCACGCAACACGAAAAGCAGATACAGCTCACAGAAACACAAACGGACGTGGACAACCACTTGCTCCACCTTTGGGAGGCCCGCCGCAGCCTCACCAAACGATGGAAGAAACAGAAACATAACAGACACCTAAAGAAACGCATCCTCGAACTCACACAACAAGCAGCGGAATATGCTACTCAGCTAGCCGACACTAACTGGGTGGACCGGTGCAACGCGGCTGTGCGCCAGATTCCGCACTCTCATCGATCCAATACAAACACGCACGGAAACCCAACGCCACTTACATAGGGCATTGCACAACTTTACAGGAACGACAACACAGCTAGCGCACACGCTCAGGGATCGATACCTTTGCACCACTAAGAACCCCCGGCAGGCGACGTATTCGTATGCAGGCGAAGAGAACACGGAGCTGGACAAGCCGTTCCAGCTCCACGACCTCCGGGCGGCCCTAAGCAAGATGAAGCGGGGCACTGCACCTGGGCGCGATAAGGTTACGGTCAAGCTTTTGGCCAACCTTCCCGACGCAGCCTACGCCGCGCTCCTCAAATACATCAATAGCATTTGGGACGGAGAGACTCCTCTCCCTCTCGATTGGAAATCGGCTCTCGTGACCTTCATTCCGAAGGCCGGCAAACCTATCGATGTGGAGAACCTTCGCCCCATCTCTCTGACGTCTTGTGTCGGCAAGCTGATGGAGACGATGGTGCGCGACAGACTCTCCGATTATCTAGAAACACAGCACATTTTCGCGGACACCATGTTCGGTTTTCGTCCTCACAAGTCAGCACAGGATATACTTCTGCAGCTCCACCACGACATTTTAGATCCTGTCGAATGCCCCACAACGACAAGGTGGTCCTGGCCTTGGATCTTAAAGGCGCATTCGACTACGTCAAACATGAAGTAATCCTGGACCACCTCAGTAACACCAACTGTGGCCACAAAACATTCCATTACATAAGTCAATTTCTTACAGACCGTCAAGCCTATATACGCATACAAGATGCGGTACACGGGCCATACACCATCGGCTCGAGGGGAACACCTCAAGGCGCGGTCCTGTCTCCCCTGCTCTTCAATTTGGCAATGCTTCGCCTTCCCTCCAAATTGTCTTCTCTGCCCGGGATACATCACGCTCTTTGTGCGGATGGCATTACAATCTGGGCCACGCAAGGCAACCTGGGCCACATGGAGTCTTGCCTGCAAGCAGCGGCGACCCTAGTCGACGACTACGCGGCCTACTGCGGACTCCAGTGCGCCCCAGCTAAATCAGAATTTGTGCACTTACGTCCCTCCCCTCGGGACACAACTCCGCTTCGCATCAGTCTCCCCTCGGGACCGATCCGGGAGGCTAAGGAGATCCGCGTCCTTGGCCTCTTCATACACCACCATAGCCAAACTTCGCACGGTGGGCGACCAGGTGGGCCGCATGGTCCGCCGGGTCTCCAACAAGCGGGGCGGATTACGAAGCAAGGATGCACTGCGGCTTGCCCATGCTTTCGTAACGAGTAGAATCCTCTACTCAACTCCCTACTTGCACCTGCGCAAACACGATGATGACCAACTGGAGGTCATCCTGCGGAAAGTCATAAAGCGGGCTCTCGATCTTCCGGTCACCACGTCCAACCAGAGGCTTCTGGCCTTGGGCGTGGTGAACACATTTCGGGAGCTTCGAGAGGCCCACTTAGTCAACCAATACACGCGTCTTGCACAGACCACGTCCGGTCGCCGCCTCTTGGACCGGCTACACATCAAACACGACTACCACATTGAGGAAAGGGAGAGAGTGCCAGAACCCTGGAGACGCGCCCTCCGGGTCCGACCCCTTCCCCGCAACATGTCCAAAGAAGACCATAGCGGTCGTCGCCAGGCGCGCGCGGAAGCGTTGGCGCGATACTTTGGTAACCAAGAACATGTGTATTACGTAGACGTTGCCGGCCCACACCACGGGGGGTGGTACACGGCCGCAGTCGTACACAACACAAACACAGTTAACGGGCTCACTTTCAAAGCCTACAGCGCAACACACGCGGAGGAGATTGCCATTGCTCTGGCTCTCACGAATCCCAAGTCAAAACACATCATCACCGACTCGCGAGGGGCCTGTCGGAACTACGAGTTGGGCTGGGCTCCCCCGCTTGCCTGGCGCATACTGGAATATAGCTGTCGATCTGAAGATCCAACTCCACGCAACCTGATTTAGGCCCCCGGTCACCAGGGACTCCAGGGAAACGAACAGGCCGATCAGGCCGCCCGCGCACTCTCTCCCCGGGCTATCTCCCTGTCCTTGGAAGGGTACTCCCAATCAGACAATCTGGCCATTACATTCAAACAAATCACCGATTACTACAAGGAGGAGCACCGGCGCTACCCGGCCCCTTGTAAGGGTCTGGATCGCGCTGACGAGCGCCTCCTCATCAAAATTCTCACTAATACTGTACTGTGCCCGGCGGTGCTTAAACATTTCAATACATCGTTTGATGGCACGTGCCAGTTCTGTGGGGAGGTGTCTGACACCTTCCACATGGTTTGGGCGTGTCAATCTAACCCATCTATCCCCCCCAACCCCAACCCCACCAGAGAGGACTGGGAGGCGGCCCTGCTCGGCTGTCAAGACCTGAAGAGCCAAAAGGCCTTGGTTCAACGGACGCGGGCGGCGTTGCTTGCCAATGGGGCCCCGGAATAGGGGCTCCACCTAGTACTGTGAGGGGAAAGGGCCAATAGGGTCCTACCCCAATCACCTTTCTGTAAAAATTTAATTGCTTATAAATGTTTTTCACCACCACCACCTCCGCCGCCGCCACGTCCAAACGGACGTACCCAAACGAAAGCACCTCCGACGGATGCTGGAGCGCATCATCAAACGGCCACGCCACATCGAACGCACTGAAGAAATTTTGTCCGAATGTTGTATCTAATCGTAGCACGAAGAGCCTAAACTCCGCGTTCAACCTGTCGAGGTCGAACTGGAGCGGGGCCACGTGCAATAGAATCTGCAGAGCTCTAGTGCTAGTGGTGGAGTAGGCACCCGCCAACGCCATTAGCGGGGCCCGCAGCGCAGACACCAGCCGGGCTCGAAGACCCGAGTGGGGACACTCAGTCCACCAAACGGGGAAAGCATAGGAGAGGAATGGCAAAACAACCTGCTGGTAGAGTTCTGTGAGCTGGGCCGGTGCCGGTGCGCCACTAAACCGCAGGAAGGTCCCGAGGCGCGCGGCAAGCAGTTCGGCACGCTCCCTGAGGTGGTCGCCGTGTGCCAAAAACAAGAGGGTGCGGTCGAAGAAGACGCCCAGTATCCTGACGGCAGGCCTGAATTTCAGAACCGTGCCGCCAAGACGAACGGTGGGAGGAGTGCGCCCCATGCTTCCCCTGGGAGGGGAGACAAGGAGGCAAACCGTCTTCTCCGCACTAATGGCAACCCTCGCCGCTCGCGCCCACGTCGCCACCCGGCCGAGTGCATCCTCCGCCAAGTCCTGTAGGACCCTCCTGGACGGACCAGGCACAAGGACGACAACGTCGTCCGCGTACGCCTGTAGCGACACACCCTCTGGCATCGGCTGCTCGAGTAATCCACGCACCACGATGTTCCTAAGCAGGGGCGACAGCGGAGAACCCTGTGGACTGCCCAGGGTGGGACGCGCAACGGCGTCGCCCGCTCTGCAGCGGTACACCACCTCGCGATCGGATAGGAAAGACCGCAGCAGCGCGCAGAGATTTCTCGGGCATCCCCAACGGCCTAGTGAAGCCAGGACTAGGGCGTGCCAAACGCTGTCGAAAGCCCCACGAAAATCGATTGAAACGAGCAGTGCGTGGAGGCCGTCTGCCCTGTACCCTCTAATTTTGGTGACCAGAGCGTGAAGTGCATTCACCGCTCCTCGCTGTTTAGTAAATCCGAGTTGGTTGGTGTGAAGCAGGTTCTCTCGTGCAAGGAAGTGATATAATCGACCGTAGAGCAAGCGCTCCAGCACTTTGCCCAGCGTCGAGTTCATGACGATGGGACGGTATGAGTGAGGCAAATCGGGTGGTCTACCGGGCTTGGGGAGAAAGACTATTCTCCCCCGTCGCCAGACCGTTGGAAAATGACCAAATTTAAGTGGCTCATTAAATATGATTCTAATGAAGTGAGGATGCGTGTCCCAGAGAGCCCAAACAGCCCTGACCATTAATCCGTCTAGCCCCGACGCCGCGCCCTGGCGCAACCGGCCCACGGCCTGAGTTATCTCACCAACGGAGAACGGCGGGTCATCGGGCCCCCCAAGTCAGATGCCGACGCAGCCGCCCGTATGTGTGTGTGATCGTTGTCATCTTGTGATGTGTCGTCTGTTGCTGTTTGTGTGTCAAGTATTAGTTGGGCTCTTTCGTTTGTTGATGATGGTAGTTCACCGTCGGGCCTACGAATGGGGGGCAGCACGACTGGTGAACGTAGTTTGGAAAAGGCAGATTGAAATGATCGACCGTATATTGTGGATCTTACTGATTGTCCTGCTATGTTTCAAATGTTTGCGTCGCGGGCGGCTGCAATGTTGTTTCGATATGTTCTTAGTGGGTTGTAGTATTGTGTGGAGAAATACTTTCGGAGTGTGGGATCTGTAGTGCGTTGGTATCGGCGACGCATTGCCCTCACTATAGAGCGCTTGGTAGACTACTCTGGCGTCCATCATTCTGTTGTGTCAGATGATGTACGTGGAGCTGGACGTGTAGAGGGGTGTTTATGTCTGAGGCGCTCGTATATCATGTAGAATTTGGTTACGATGTGTTCTAATGAGGATGACGAAGCGAGGTCCGCACCGACCACTGCTGTGAAAAATGATGAAGAAGCTAGCGGATTTAGAACTCGTGATGTACCGCGGTGCGTGAGGCGCCTCTCCTGGCTCGACGAAGCCGCGGAACCGAAGTGAACAATGATGTATTTGTGTTCCGAAAATGTAAATGTATCGGACACCTCCCACAGGGTCACCACCAACGCCAAAGGCGGCGACACCAGTGTGACGTCTATCCAGCTGCTCGTGTATGGCGTGGTGTATGTCGGAGGGTACGCAGAGTCATTCAAAATTATGAGGCCGGAAGCCATAGCGAAGCGCTGGAGCTCCCCCCCCCCTCCCCCCCGTGCGTCGCACAGCTCCGGCCCCCAAGCGGCGTGCTTGGCATGAAAGTCTCCCGCCACCACCGCGGGGATCCCCTCCTTTAGTATAAGTGCGTGTCTAATGTCGTCTAAAGTGGGGTTCATGGGAAAGTGTGGCGGCGCGTATGCGGTGACAAGAAAAAATGAAGCAGTGGCCGACGTGCAGACCAACGCAACAACGCGTGAGGTAACCAAGATCGGAAAAAGATCAAAAACTGGATGACGAGCAATGATGGCGCATCGTGGTTTCGAGGTGGCGTGATAAATGTACCATTCTGGAGGTATCCCCTGCACTCTGTCCTGCCTTGTGTATGGATCTGTAACGAGTGCGAACGTGTGGTTGTTTTTACTGCGAGTGTCCACTAATGCCGGGGTCGCGTTCCTACTGTGATCGAGGTTTGCTTGTATAAATGAAAATTTAGGAGTAGTGGCCATGTCTGTGTAGGGAAGCCGATCGTGCGAGTGATGACAAGATTTCTGTAGTGGGGCGAGTATTGGAAGCGACCCCTGTGAGCAGTAACGTGTGAAAAAGTGTGTTGTGGTTTGGGCCAGGAGAGGTGAGTGCAGGGGATAACCGATCCAGCGAGAGGCGAATTATGTGGGATGTATGAGGTATGGGTGGTGCGTGTGATTTGTGTGGCATGTGCAGCACGTGTTGTGTGTGTGTTGTTTGTGTGACACATGTGACACATGAAACGCATGAAACGCATGTGACGTGTGCGGCGTATTGGGGGAGCCGGGTTGGAAAGAATAAAGAGTCGGTAGGGTTAGTTTGGAAAAGAAAATGAAGGAAAGAATAGACTTGATCGGGTGACAGGTGATGATTGAATTTAGCGAAAAAAATGGCTGAGGCTTAGCTAAGGTTAAGCCTAGTCAGATGCGAAGCATATTAGTGGCTAGGCTTGGTAATACATGGCTTTCCTTGGTTGAATACTTGGTCAATTTAATGCAACCACTAGAAGTCTTCGTCGTGGGGCAAGACAACGGCATGACTACAGCGGAACGCCGACAAACCCCGAGACGCGCGTTGGGTGAACGCCTGGATTGCCACGGAAGCCGCGTCTGCCTTCCCGGTGGAGCGAGCGTTTCACCTATACCGAGTGTGAACGCGCGTTCGAAGTGCGCGGGAATGCCGCTCGAGGACATTCCGGCGTCTGTGCGATGGCATCGTTCTCCCTCTCCCAGCGCGTGACGGCGATCTGTCGTGACGTCATGTGTCACGTGGTATGGCACGTGGTGTGACGTCACTGTACCACGTGGTCTGCACGGCGTGCAACCACAGGGACGGCGCGAGGTGGACCCCGTCTTCCTCTGTCGTGACGTCATGTGTCACGTGGTATGTCACGTGGTGTGACGTCACTGTACCACGTGGTCTGCACGGCGTGCAATCAGAGCGACAGCGCGTGGCGGACCCCCGTCTTCCTCTGTCGTGACTTCATGTGTCACGTGGTATGTCACGTGGTGTGACGTCACTGTACCACGTGGTCTGCACGGCGTGCAACCACAGCGACGGCGCGAGGTGGACCCCCGCCTTCCTCTGTCGTGAGGTCATGTGTCACGTGGTATGTCACGTGGTGTGGCGTCACTGTACCACGTGGTGTGCACGGCGCGTAATCACGGCGAAGGGCTGTAGTGTACCTCTAGTAATATGCTTCGCATAAAAGAAAGAAGAGGTCGAATCATGGAAGAGAGGGTAAGGAGGAAGGTGTGTAGCGGGACTGCGCCATGCCGACGTCAGAAAACGAGGCACGGCACAGTACAGAAAAGTAACAGTCAGAAGCGAAAGTCCGGCTCCCCCCAGGAGCGCCCAAAAGGTGACGCTCGCCTGTGCGTTCAGATTCCTCGTTCCGGTCTGTTTGTGCGAACCGAAGCTCCTCATTGTAGCCGTTACGGTGATGTGGCGCCATCTAAGTTGTTCTCCAGAGACTACAGTTTCGGTTTCTGCGTAGAGAGCAATTTTCCCACGACGCGCGAATTTTTGAAACGCCCTTGAAGCGGAGGGTACGGCGCGGACGCTCCGTGGACGGCGTCGGGCGCGCAGACGGCGCGCGCTCGGAAAAACCTTGCTGCGCGCAATTCTACTGCGTTGACTGCAATTATTATCAATGCTAGGAGTAGTAGAGTCTCTGGTGACGATGTTGCATTGTCGGATTTTGGTTCAGACGCTGTAACTGCGCAAACCGATCCCGGAACGTTGGCCTGATAGTTTCGCTTTCTTTTTCCTGTCCGCTTGTGCGGGCGCATCTGGTTTGTTGTTCAGACGGTTAGTTCCATTTTCGGCCTAGTTCGTAATTTCCCCGCCAGTCGTGCATTTTTGAAGTGCCCTTGGAGCATAGGCTTATTGCGACATAATACGCGGTGAGGATGGCGTCGCGTCGAGGTCGGGCGCTTCGCGCGCTCGGAAGAGTCCCGCTGCACGTGATTCTCCAGCCTCTGCAGCTGATTTTCAAGATCCTCCGAGCAGCAGTGACTCGGATGAAGATGTTGTAACGTCGAATTTCGATTCTGCAGCTACATCGCAGCTATACTTATCGCATACTATATATCGCAATATCACACCTATACTTGTTGTGTTTTATATTTTTTTTTAATTTTTGACGTAAATTAAATAAGTTTTGATTTGTATTTTTTAAACCACGCTTACCAAGCTTTCGTTTGGCGCATAACATTACACTTCCAATTTTTTTTTTGTTGGACTGTAAAAATCATATAAAGGGCACTCTCAAACGAGCCTTTTCAAGAGGCATGAAGAAAAAAAATTCTAGCTCAAAAACTATTCAAGTTATAATTTTCAAACTTTAATGCCATGTTTTAGAAAGAATTTGAATTGTTTTGTATATTCTAGAATATTTTTAGTACAAGTGTTTGGAAAGTTATTGTCATATAAACACAAAACTTTTCTTCTTTTTTACTTTTTGTTGTGTTTACTGATTTTTTTTCACAGCATTTCAAGCAGAATATGTGTTAAAATAAATTTCATTATAAAGCGCATTCTATCTGAATTATTGTTATGCATTTTATTTAATTTTATCTATCACACTTTTTCTAAAAAAAAATTTTCTCTGATACATGTGAAAAATGGTCGTTTTTCCCGTGGTAAGGAAAGAGTTAAGCGGCGCCATCGCTTCGGCCAGCCCGTGGAAGAGGTCAAGGGAGGAGTAACTTTATGAAAAATGGTCAAATTACACAGATTAAAATACAAATTAAAAAGGAGGGGGGGGTGGAATCCTAGGCTAGGAGGCGCAAGCCACCTCCCGATACGAAGGGTTAAGCCCCTACCATCCATCCATCCGCCCGCCCACAACCTTGCCGCGTGCGTCTCCTTGGGCTCTGTGGCTGTTGAATAAGATATCTGCTGCTTGCGTTTTTCTGGTGCTTCTTTAGCAAATATTTCGTGTACTCGCTAAATGGGCGCCTCGAGATAACAGTACACCATTCAGCGTTCACTACGCGAGCTCGAACTTTCCGCAGCCCTGCGCCGATCACGACGACTGCGCACCTTAGTACCTCGTACTATGCTACTGAAAACATAGCCATTTACAAACAGTTTGCTCACTTGCTTGAGATAATACGCAAGCTGCGATCTACTTATGTTAAATAATCCCCTCTGACCTAGTAGTGTGACATTTGAGGAGGCTGGCAGGTGCAAGGTTAATCCCTACCGGTCAGCCGGATTAACTGCAGTACTAGTACAGTCTCTCGACACCACTCTATGGAGGGCCTGTTCTGCTCTTGAGAGGCTTTTACACTTTGTTCTGGTGCTATATTTGACTAAAATGTTGCAATGTTTATGTATTGTAGACAATCTAGCACGTGTACATGCCCCTTCTGATTTTTGGGCCTTTAGATGTGGTTGGCACTTATTTGTGTACAATCCAAAGCATTTCACCGCGCATTGTTGGGAAAAATAAGAGTATGAACAAGCACAAAAATGACTTACTTATGCTTATGCTCTGCTGCATGCTAATTTGAAGTTGAAGCTTTGACAAGGTGCTACTTTAGTAGAGAATTCTTATGCGCATTTAACTCCCTCTTATGCCAGGAATCTGCCAGTGATGACGACATCGACATGCCATGTTCTTCTTTCATCATTGCAAAAGGTATAATTCCCTGTGGTACCGCACTCGAGCGAGCATTCCTGATTTAATACTTGTTTTGTGCAGGAGGCAGCTTCCTTATTGCAAAGAGCTTCACCATATGCATCGACACCCTGCAAGTGATCCACGCAGCCAACCCATGCCAGGCTTCAATGTCATGTTTTGGTGTACTTTGCTTGCAATGTTGTGTACCCCAAGGAAACAAGCCTCTGCTTGGAGTTCACACAGCGGTAAGTACTGATCTCAGTTGTTAACTGAGTTGTGATAACCTTTCGTATTTAGGTTTCGGCACTTCTCACATACGCGGTGATGATCAAAGTTATAGGTATATACCACTTTATCATAAGACGTTTTTATGAAAATGCCAACAAAATGCAAAATCAATTTTTAAAAAGTAAGAAAATGTTTGCTGAACTAATCAGCTATGGAATGAAATTTTTCTGCTGCTGCTGCTGCTCGGTTAATGCAGCTGGTAAAATAGCGCTCTGAAAAAATCTGTAGAAAGGTAAGACAGATAAAACTATTTTTTGTGGAGTTGAGCTTCAACCACTTCTTCGCAGATTATGGCTGTACTACATGCATTGCATGGCGCCCAGTCACTAATATGAAAGGGTTGAAAAGGGTACATGGTACTATATTGTTTCTGAGATTATGTAGCAATGTGTGGCTATTTTGGTGGAAGTCATGCACGTTGCTTGCTCATAGGGGTCATAGATATTGGCACGTATCATTGTAGTGTTTGTTCGTTCCCGCTCAAGGCTGCAGGAAAGGGTCGTTATCACTTTTGTTCGTGACGCGAGAAGCGACCAGACTAATCTCGATTGATCGCAGCCATGAAAGGCTGCATCTAGGTTTTTCCAGATTACTGTAGATGATCTTGACCTGTTATCTCGAAGTTTCCTTGCCGGCTTTAAATCAGCGATGCCGCGAGCGGTGGTCATTCGTAGATCGACGATTGACGAGCACGCTTGTTGCTTACGCCGCCACTTAGTGATTCAGTTCTTTTGCGGGCGCAAGTCAGCCCAAATAAAGAGCTTCGTTTGAAAGTATTTCTGGTGTCTTCCTGACCGCTGGACTGCCGTCACTACAACGTGACATCTGGTGGAGGTGCTGGGTAGCCTCCCATGTTCCGGACACCCCCTACAAGTCGTGACGCCAGCCCTTTGAGTCATCTACCGCAGGACCTGAGTCCAGTCCACCGCGCAAGCCGACGCCTGCAAGGGGACGAACCTGAGTTCGGGATTCTGCGGGACCCTACCCGGAAGCGAAAGCCAGCAGCAAGTCTACCATGAGCTTGCCCCAGACGATGACTCCAATAATTCTTCAGCAGCCCCGGGTGCCACCAACCTTCGACGCTTCGCCTGGCGCCGACCCCGAAGAATGGCTGGAGCAGTTCGACCGTGTGGCTATCTTCAACAACTGGGACGATGCCACGAAACTTAGGTACGTGTTCTTCGCCTTGGAGGGACCAGCAAAAGTCTGGTTTGAGAATGAGGAAGCTAACCTCACGAACTGGAAAAACCTCGATGCAGCCTTTCATGGCTGCGATCAATCGAGATTAGTCTGGTCGCTTCTCGCGTCACGAACAAAAGTGATAATGACCCTTTCCTGCAGCCTTGAGCGGGAACGAACAAACACTACAATGATACGTGGCAATATTTGCCCAGAGGAGCACAACACCTGGGGGAGAGGGTTTACTGAACAGTGGATTTGTGCATGCAATGCCAGTAACCTTTTTGTGGCCATGTAACTATCCATTGTTTATGGATAGATTGAATGTGTCGCCATGCAGATTTGATGGATTTGACATCGTAGATGGTACTTCGCAGAAATTGTCAACATTCTTTCGCTAATAGTAAGTATGAGGACCTGTGCTCATGTAACTGTGCAATGAACTTTGTGATGGTTTGATCGCACTTACACTACGGCTGCTGGAGCTTCTTTGATCTTGAGCTCTGGCAGCTGATCGTGTTCTGGCGTTATTTGGAGGGTATGCTATATTTTGTATTTTGTTTTTTTTTATTTTGTGGTGCTTAATCGGTGTTCGGATAGGATAAATGATGAGGATTTTGGTATTTGTCCAATGTCTGGTTCTTTTCATTGCTGTATTATGAGGAAACACATTTGTCTGGTAATCTAAGGCAGTTTTTAATACTCTGTGCTTTAAAATAAAAACTTGAAATATGAACACTTTTAGGGGAGACAATGTATGTACAGAAGGATAAAGGCTATGTTAACCACCTGTATTAGAGAAATAGAACAGAAAAAGCAAATATAGCTTCATAAGTCGCATTGAAGCTGGACTTTCTTCAAGAAGAAATCAGCTGCCTCAAATAAGGGCAAATCTATTTTTATTGCAGCATTTGAAGTTTGAGTATATAGTTTTTTTGCTGTGAATAGATCATGTATACTGTCCATTGCCATTGGCTGCTGTGTTTTCCCGCCTCTTTAGTGGTCAGAGGATTTTGACCTAAATAGTCGGGGAAACCATAGAAAAGTCAGGGAACTGGAAGAAAGCAACTTGCTTGACACTCTGGTTTAGTGGCAGGTCATGCGTGGTGTTCGTTCTTATCGTGCCCGTCAACATGACTGGAATCTTGGTGTAAGTGTACAAGCCTTTGCAACCACAGTGCTTCATTTTTGCACCCAAAGTTTTGTGCACACTAAGTCAATGAGGCTACCTTGTTCACGTTAGCAGTCATTTTGTGAGTTCTGTCAGAAAATAATCTTCTTTAGCTCTAACACTTTTTGGAATTGCATTCATCTGCTAAGTCTTTTGTCTGTATAGCTCATAATGGGGTACTTAAGTAGAGCAATGAAATTTTTGTATGGTTTGCTCTGGCTGCTGACTGCGAGAGAAGGCTGTGGCTAAAGGTACGCCGGATGAATCCGGTGCATTTTCTTCCCTTTGTACGTCGGATAGACCCGGATCATTTTTTTTCCAAGGACATCGGACAAATCTGACAGTGTTTTTCAAAGTCCGGCCATTTGATTCTTGCCCGGCAGTCTGCTCGACTTACTCTCATAGTGGTGCTTTGAATTCGATCAGGATTAGTCATACCTTGGCCTCAAGAACGTTTACTCACTGCCCGGAATGGGCCAATTGGTGTTTGGTGCACATACTCTGAGAGCTCCATGCAATGAACTACTTGACGGCATGACAAACACCATGTTCTCCGGTTGCACAGTTCGCCACATGTCGTTTGGTTAGGGTGTGTGAACTGCAAAATTATTCATGGCTATTTCCATGCAGCATGGTGCACATGTGTGCTTTTCTGTCATGCGCCGAAATCCGCTATGTGAACTGGATGGTTTGTTTACTTACGATGATCCGCTTTCCCTCAGTCGAAGCTGAGTGCGCGTGCGGGATCGGTGCTCCAAATACATGTGTGATGTGTGCCATTGGCTGAGAGGGGCCCATTGGCTCACGCTAAGCTCGGTTCTCTCAATATGTGCAAATTTCCGCCTGAAAGACCAAGCAGCTAGCTAGGTACTTTCCTTGTATTCCCCTCAGAAATGTCAATGCTGGCCTGGAAGTGGTCTGTACATGCTTCCTGCTTTGTGGTTGCTCCTCCACAATGTTCGAGTGTATTGTGGTGGAGTATTTCTTTGAGTCACCTAGGTCAATGCTGTTAATAAATTCCTCATACTATTGCTTTTGCATGGCTATGAGGCATAATATAAATATTTTAAAGATGAATATTATATCTGGTGATAAAAAAGAGCTATCATTATGTTTCTTATATAATACGGATAGGTGCATCTAGGGATATGCGTGCTGTACAGAGCATAGGCGCTCGATCTAGCAAGCATTCTGCTGCGCTTCAGTGCTGGTGATAACTTGCTTAAATTATGAGCAGAGGTAACAAATTACAAGACCAGTGTGAAAGCACCAAGCTGCTTGTGCGAGCGATGGTAAAGCTATATGCACGTGCAACCGGGTGTGAAGACATATATCTGAGGTTTTTTGGGAGAGGTGGGCTTGTTTTACTTCATCTGAATGACAGCCGACGATGTAAGAATGGGAAAACCTCTATTTGAGGCTCCTCGAAAGTCACAATATGTGGCATGCAACTTGCAAATGTTTCGCAGAGAAGAGTGTTGCACGCCGCAGTAGTGCACTGGCTTGCAGCACCCACTATAACGTTGGACGAGATGTAGCCATGGGCCGGCAGCTACATCTGCCGTACGCTCAGTGAGAATGAACAGTCTGTCATGTGTATCTTTAGACACTTCAGCGAAAGAAAAGCGGAAATTAGAAAAGCGGAGAGTTTAGCTAGGCTTGTGTTGGATACATTGTGCTGCGGGAAGGACGGAAGAAGAAAAACATAGAAAAAATTCTTTTTACACTATATAATATTGTCACGTATCATTTTAGTGTTTGTTCGTTCACGCTCAAGGCTGCAGGAAAGGGTTGTTATCACTTTTGTTCGTGACGCGAGAAGCGACCGGACTAATCTCGATTGTTCACAGCCATGAACAGCTGCATCTACGTGTTTCTAGATTACTCTAGATGATCTCGACCTGTTATCTCGAAGTTTCCTTGCCGGCTTTAAATTGAACGACGCCGCGAACAGCGGGCATTCGTAGTTCGACGACCGACGAGCACGTTTGTTGCTTACGCCGCCGCCGAGTGATTCAGTTATTTTGCGGGCGCAAGTCAGCCCAAATAAAGAGCTTCGTTTCCAAGACTGGCTGGTGTCTTCCTGACCACTGGACTGCCGTCACTACAACGTGACATCTTCCCCCCTTCCAAAGAAGCATCGTCTCGATGCTTTAAAATGAAAATTAAACACGGATAATGCTTCGGGAACTTAGAGTCCTTTAGCGTTCCTAATAATGTGTAAGGGCAGCGGTAAAAGCTTCAAGTCTGGCCGTGTCGTCGTCGTCGTCGGTGTTGTAGTTTTTGTCGTCGTATTTGTCGTCGTAGTAGTCGTCGTCGTCGTCGTAGAGATCGTCGTCGTCGTAGGGGTCGTCGTCTTCGTAGGGGTCGTCGTCTTCGTAGGGGTCGTTGTCTTCGTAGGGGTCGTTGTCTTCGTAGGGGTAGTCGTTGTCGCAGGCTTCGTCGTCGTCGTAGGGGGCATGGTCTTCTGTTTTCGTCGATGGAGGATCTTAGTTCTTGCGCTCAGAAGCAACCTCACCTCCAGAGGCTGCTTTATTCAGCTTAACCTTCGGGGGCTGGGGGAGCGTCCACGCACAGCGTAGCCTCGGCTAGGAGATACATAGCGCGGTGACGATGGCGACGGAGAACGCGATAGGCGGCTCGGCGATGAGTATTCTTCCCGACGCAAAAAAATCCTCGATTTCGGCTGGTCGCTGGCCGGGTCGGGGTCGTGGGGCGTCGTAAGGGAACCCTCGGATGCCCATTCTCCTGTATGGGCAGTACCGGAGAATGTGACCGGCTTCTCCACAGTGGAAGCATTGTGGACGGCGCTGGTCGGGTGTTCTCCACTCGACGCATTTCCTCGGCCGTGTACGACGCTCGTAGGACGGGCGAGTTGGGGCGAGAGGGCGGCGCTCCAGCGCAGCTGGCTAAGGGCGATAGGGGCTTGGGTCCCCACGTCGAGGTACAGGACGGCGCACTGCTGCGGCGTAAGTCATGGCTGGAGGCTCCAGAGGCTGCGTAGTAGACTGGAGTCAGGTCTTCCGGCGAATAACTCAAAGGGCTGGCGTCACGACTTGCAGGGGTTGTCCGATACCGGGAAGGCTACCCCGCACCTCCACCAGATGTCACGTTGTAGTGACGGCAGTCCAGTGGTCAGGAAGACACCAGCCAGTCTTGGAAACGAAGCTCTTTATTTGGGCTGACTTTCGCCCGCAAAATAACTGAATCACTCGGCGGCGGCGTAAGCAACAAACGTGTTCGTCGGTCGTCGAACTACGAATGCCCGCTGTTCGCGGCGTCGTTCAATTTAAAGCCGGCAAGGAAACATCGAGATAACAGGTCGAGATCATCTAGAGTAATCTAGAAACACGTAGATGCAGCTGTTCATGGCTGTGAACAATCGAGATTAGTCCGGTCGCTTCTCGCGTCACGAACAAAAGTGATAACAACCCTTTCCTGCAGCCTTGAGCGTGAACGAACAAACACTACAATGATACGTGACAATATATACAGATGCCTCCAGAAATGCAGAAAAGAGGGAAGTGTGCTAGGTATGCGTCCAATGTCTAATAAACAACGGCCGGGGGCAGATCTCTGAATGACATGCTGACGCTAGCGCTACTGAAGACGACGACGTGAGGGCATTAAGTGAAAAGGACGAAGTTCGCCACCGTCGGACTCGGCACCGGACGTTCTTGGGAGCCTTCCAAACTGCCTTGAGCGTTAGCGCGTCTTAAACCGACGTGACATCTGGCGGAGGTGCGGGGTACATCTTTCATGTACCGGACGCCCCCATCAAGCCGCGATTCCAGCAGAGGTCGACCACCCCCGGTAGACATGCCCGTTCACCAGGGCAGCCGCCGACTACAAGGCCTATCTCCCGAGTTCGGGCTGCTCCCCGACCACAAGTCGACAAGGAGTGCCGGCGCTGCTGCAATGAATCCTCCAGCATCAACTGCGCCAGTCCTTCTCCACCACCAACGGGATCCGCCGCGTTTCCATGGCCTACCCCATGAGGACGCCGAGGAGTGGCTCGACCAGTTCGACCGGGTGGCAACATTCAATTCTTGGGACGGGGACTCAAAGATGCGTCATGTCTATTTTGCTCTGGAAGACTCTGCAAGGACATGGTACGTAAACCATGAATCTTGCCTCCAAACATGGGAGACATTCAAAGCAGAATTTCTCCAGGCGTTCACCAGTACGTTTCGCAAGGAGAAGGCCGACCTTCTTCTGCAGAATCGCATCCAACTTCCGAACGAAAGTGTAATGGCGTACGTGGAAGAGATGACACGCCTCTTCCGTCGCGCAGACCCGAGCATGCCGGAGGAGAAGAAGGTGCGATTGCTGATGAAGGGTGTAAAGGAGCAGCTTTTTGCAGGCCTGGTTCGGAGTCCACCCGCAACAGTAAACGACTTCGTCAAGGAAGCAATGTCCATTCAGAAATCACTCGACATGCGGGCACGACAGTACGAGCGCACTAACGTATCGATGCTCTGCACCCGTACTGAGGGAACATCCATGACCTCAGGAGAATCGCTGCGTGAGGTCATTCGAGCCATTGTAAGGGAAAAGGTGGCGAAGGCTTTGCAGCACACCCCTGCTCAGCCGCAGATTGCGTCATTTGCAGATGTCATTCGCGAGGAGGTCGAACAAGCATTAGGTACGTCGCAGCTTCCGGCAGCCACTCCACCGCCGCCACTAACATTGAGTTATGCTGCCGCCGCAAGTCGTTTCCTTCCGGCCTCGACCCAACGATATGAAGCACCTACGCCAGCCGCTCCTCAGCTTCCACTCTCCCAGTCGAACATTGTCCAGCGACCTAGGCGTCGCAGAACTGACGTCTGGAGAACCCCGGACCATCGACCGTTGTGCTACCATTGCGGGGCACCTGGGCACATCTGGCGCCGCTGTCCATACAAGGAGATGGGTCTTCGAGGGTTCCCCTTCGGTGCTCCCCGTCCGCTGCCTGGAGAGCGACCAAGGGAGATCGCAGATTACATCTCCCATGCGGACTCCGGCCAGCGTCGCATGTCGCGATCACCATCTCCGCGCCGCTACAGTTCTCCGGGACCCGGCGACCAGGGCTAGTCTAGAAGTCCCCGTAGGGGAAACTAGACGCGGCAGCCTCTGGAGGTGCGGCTGCTCGACGACAAGAACAAGACCCTCCAACGCCGCCAGACACATCGCCAATGCCGTGCAACACACCGTCCTCGACGACCCACGAACGACAGCATGTTAAGACAAGCCGACAACCCGCCGCACTTCTTCGTAACCACGACGCTTCTCTTCGACGCCGCATCCCTTCGACGCACCAAAGCCGCGATCGGACTCCTCGACTGTACCGCAAGACGCCAGCACCGGCCGATTTAGACGTTTCAGTAGACGGCACAGCCGTAACTGCTTTAGTTGACACTGGTGCCGATTATTCTGTGCTCAGTAGACAATTCGCCGCTGTGCTCTAAAAGGTTATGACAGCTTGGGACGGCCCGCAGTTACGTACCGCTGGGGGACATTTGATTACGCCGATAGGAATGTGCACGGCTAGGGTCACGGTACAAGGGCAAACGTTCCCTGCAAAGTTTGTTGTCCTTGCTGATTGCTCTCGTGATGTTCTTTTGGGTATGGACTTCCTAACGGACAACGGAGCCATCATCGACCTGCAGTCCCAGTCCGTCCAGTTTTCTACAGCGGATGCCATTGACACCACAGATGCCCTGCCGTCGGCGCTCCATATTCTTGACGAGCAAGTGACCATGCCTCCCCGCTCCAGTATCCTGGTGACTGTCGGTTCGCATACCATTCGAGACACTGAAGGTATAGTCGAGGGTAAACAACTTTTGCTTCTCGACCGCGGTATTGCAGTACCTCGGGCGGTCGTGTTTCTGGAAGACGGCAAAGTTGATGTACTCCTGACTAATTTCAGCAATGAGCACCAGCACCTTAACAAGGGGACGGCTGTCGCTTACATCGATGCCGTCACTTATACCAAGTGCGCACAAAGCCTGACTCGTGTTTCACGACCGGATCCAGAGGACATAGTCGACGTCAAGTACGACATTAACCAGACATTGCCGCAACAACAACAAGGCATGCTGCGTGACCTGCTCAATCGCTACAGACACACATTTGCGTCGTCTCCGCGCGTCGGCAGGACACACCTTGCTAAACATCGGATTATTACGGACGACACGGCGCCACCACTGCGACAGTCACCCTACCGTGTTACCCCTAGAGAACGCGCCGCCATCAGCACGCAAGTAAAGGAAATGCTTGATAACGACATCATTCGACCGTCTCGGAGCCCCTGGGCCGCACCTGTCGTGCTCGTAAAGAAAAACGACGGAACATTGCGGTTCTGCGTTGATTACCGGCGACTGAATAACATCACTAAAAAGGACGTTTACCCTTTGCCCAGAATCGACGACGCTTTGGATCGTTTATGCAACGCCAAGTATTTCTCCTCCATGGATTTGAAGTCTGGGTACTGGCAAATAGAGGTAGACGAGAGGGACCGCGAGAAGACGGCATTCATCACTCCAGACGGGTTGTATGAGTTCCAGGTCATGCCATTTCGTCTTTGCTCCGCCCCAGCGACCTTTCAGAGGCTTATGGACACAGTACTCGTGGACCTGAAATGGCACACTTGCCTCGTATACCTGGACGATGTGATCGTATTCGTCCCAACTTTTGACGAGCACCTTCGTCGCCTCGAGGCGGTGCTGCAGGCCATAAAATCCTCTGGACTCACTCTAAAAGCCGAGAAGTGTCACTTCGGTTACGAGGAGTTGAAGTTTTTGGGTCACCTAGTGAACCAAGAAGGGGTCCTCCCGGACCCTGAAAAAACCGTCGCCATCGCGAACTTCCCGCCGCCACGCGATCAGAAAGAAGTTCGGCGTTTCCTTGGACTATGTGCGTATTATCGCCGCTTTGTGAAAAACTTCTCTAAAATTGCTGCGGCCCTTACTTACCTGACCAAGGCCGATGTCCAGTTCCAGTGGGAAGCGCCGCAACAACAGGCGTTCCTAGAGCTTCAACGCCGCTTACAGTTACCACCCATTCTGGAGCACTTTGATGAATATGCTGACACTGAGGTACACACCGACGCTAGCAATGTTGGTTTGGGTGCAGTCCTAGTTCAGGTCCAGAAAAATCAACATCGTGTAATTGCCTACGCAAGTCGTGCACTGTCTAAGGCCGAAGCAAACTACTCTACCACCGAAAAAGAATGCCTCGCCATCGTGTGGGCAATTTCCAAGTTTCGACCATACCTTTACGGTCGACCTTTCAAAGTAGTGACCGACCATCACGCACTTTGTTGGCTGGCCAACATAAAGGATCCTTCAGGGCGCCTTGCACGATGGAGTCTCCGACTGCAGGAATACGACATTTCTGTAACCCACAAATCCGGCCACAAGCACTTGGACGCCGACTGCCTTTCCCGTGCCCCTGCGCAACCAGCTCCTGACGACGTTGCGGACGACGACGCCTTTGTGACCGCCCTAAACTCTACTGACTTTGCTGACCAACAACGCGCCGACCCGGACCTTCGAGACGTCATTGATTATCTTGAAGGTGCCAGTGGCAGAGTACCTGCCGCCTTCCGGCGAGCTTCGTCTTCCCTCTGCCTGCGTGACGGCGTACTCTACAAAAAGAACTTTTCTTCTAACAGTCGCGAGTACTTGCTCGTCGTGCCCGAGAACCTACGCCTCGAAATTTTGAATGCCTGCCACGACGAACCTGCGTCCGGCCACCTTGGCGTCACTAGAACGCAAGCCAAGATTCGCGAAAAATACTACTGGCCTCGCCTTGGACATGACGTTACGCATTACGTTCGCTCTTGCCGTGACTGTCAGCGCCGCAAGGTTCCTCCTGCCAAGCCCGCCGGCTTCCTCAAGCCCATTGACCCGCCGTCCCGACCATTCCAACAAATCGGGATGGACTTGCTTGGCCCATTCCCCATATCAAACTCCGGAAAGCGGTGGATAATAGTCGCCACAGACTATCTCACCCGTTACGCGGAGACAGCCGCTCTTCCGAGTGGAACCGCTATCGATGTGGCCAAATGTTTTGTGCTTCAGATCGTCCTGCGCCACGGCGCACCCCGGGTTCTCATTACTGACCGAGGAGCTGCCTTTACTGCTGACCTCATGCAGAATATCCTTGCTTTCAGCCACACGAGCCACCGCAGGTCGACCTCATACCACCCCCAGACGAACGGCCTGACCGAACGTCTGAGCAAGACTCTCGCGGATATGGTTTCGATGTACGTTGACGTGGAGCACAAAACGTGGGATGAAGTCCTGCCTTATGTCACGTTCGCCTATAATACCGCCGTCCAGGAAACAACCAACATGACACCGTTCAGTCTCGTCTGTGGACGACAGGTGACCACAACACTCGACGCTATGCTTCCCCACGTCGACGACTACCCAAATGCCGACGTTGCCCACTTTTTACAGCGTGCCGAGGATGCTAGTCAACTAGCCCGGGTGCGAATTCGCGCTCAGCAGGACCAAGATGCCCGACGGTACAACCTGCGGAGACGGGCGGTCGAATATTTCCCAGGCGACCTTCTCTGGGTTTGGTCCCCAATCGGACGTCGCGGACTCAGCGACAAGCTATGACGTCGTTACTTCGGCCCCTACCAAGTCCTGCGGCGCATCGGCGATCTCAACTATGAAGTCATTCCTGATCCAACGCCACGCTCACGACGCGACGCGCGCCCCGAGGTGGTCCACGTCGTTCGCCTGAAACCGTATCACGCAAGGACACCGTGACACTCCCTCTGATGCTGGTTTCCTTTTAGCATCGGGACGATGCTTTTCGAACGGGGGGGGGGGGGGGGGCTAATGACGCTAGCGCTACTGAAGACGACGACGTGAGGACATTAAGTGAAAAGGACGAAGTTCGCCACCGTCGGACTCGGCACCGGACGTTCTTGGGAGCCTTCCAAACTGCCTTGAGCGTTAGCGCGTCTTAAACCGACGTGACAATGCAACTTTTCATTTCCAGCAGTTTGTAGCTTGCATGCCAGTTTCCTTGCATGGAGTGAAGGACCCCATATTTAACTAAGTAATCAGTGATGACAGATACCAAACAGCGCTTTGCCAGTAGCTTCCCTGTCTGTGTGCACAGTCATATACGGTAGCAGAACAGTCGCTCAAAATACACAGTGATTCACCAGTACCACCTTAAGATGTGTCCCAGCCTCCGTACTTTCTTAATTTTCTCCTTTCACTAAGTGTAACCCCTGCAACATTGCCAGGTAATTTTGGCAGTATCACATTGGCTCAGGGACGACCTTACCGCACCTTGTGTGAGCCCTTGCTGAGGCCCATACTTGCAAAGCCTCTCATTGTTTCCTTTTGTTTTCATTACCTTTTTTTACATTGCTGTTTTTTTCGGTATTTTTCAGAGGGAAGCCCAATTGTGAAACAAAATTGTGTTTTACAGTAGATTACCACAAGCTGTGCCCTTAGATGGCTGTAGCCTGAAGGGATACTGCAAACCAATAGCGGCAAACGGAAATCGCCACCACAATGCCACGGAAGGTCATGGACCACCAACTTTGCAAGCAGATAGTACGGTTTAAAGTATAGAAAAGCAAAGAGGCTTGCCACTGAAAGATGAGTTTAGTTACATGAACTGAAAATGCTGACACCTTCAGATCCTCTTCTAAAAGTGCATGCATAAGCAATGCATAGATATTATGTGTCGGATTAAAATTTATTTAATAAATCAACCAGTCCAAGGGACATCAATAGAATGGGCATCAAAGTGGCACAAGTAGAATAGTTATTCAATGAGAAGTGGCAGCTACAAGATCCCAGCAATGAAGGCACTTTGCCTATTTGTTAAGAAACAGTCGCATGGAGTGAGCTCCCGACTTATCCAAGAGAGTCGGCTGTTGCTGTTGCAGTGCCTCAGAAGCACTTGCACTTGCGTTACGGTGAAAAAAAAAATAAACAATACTTATTAGATGGCGCAGCATGATGCACTTTTCACCAAGGTATCTTTGCCACCATAGTACACATTCCTTTTCCAGTACTCATGAAATTGCTAGCCAAGAAGGGAGGCATCACAGGCAAAAAAGCACTCACTTCAGTCATTTCATTTTCTGTGGAATGCTTGATCACATTCTTCACCATCACGTGCAATATTTTATTCTAATTTGTTTTCCTGCAGTAGTGATCTGCCACATCTGGCACACACCTAAATGCTCTTTCATGACTTTGTCGTATTAACCAAGGAGCTCAGGTAATCGCAGAAACTTTTCATTGCTTACTGTGAAAAGCTAGAGCAACACTTTCTTTTGGGCAAAGAGCTGCACAGAAGGTGGCAACGTGGATGCTGAACTGCCAACTTTTATATCAGAAGAAACTGGGACAGCTATTTGTACACCTTCCTAGCTGTCGGATACACGGCAGAAAAAGCTAGGCAAGGTCCATTTGATATGAAAGCTTGTTTCACGGAACACCAATATAAGATAAAAACATACGACAAGCAGATTTTTTTTAGGCGGAAAAGACACGGAATGGGCTAGCAAGAATTTGCGCAGCTGTATCTATGAAGCAGCAAAAAAACCAAAGGTTGCGAAGAATGGCCAACAAGAAACATACCAAAAACCACGATGAAAACAAGTGAAAAAATAAGAGATGCTCTTGAAGGTTACAAGTGATAGAAGAGATAAAGAGCTCAGAGGGCAGCAAGTAACAGGCCAAAAAGCTAAAAAGTTAAAAGTCATAAAAGTTGACAATGAGAGAAAAGACGAAGTGTAAAAGCAGGAGCAAGTGGCAAAGGCAAAAAATAAAAAAATACTGCTGAATGCCCAGGATACACATGATGAGACAAGTGCTGTGTAGCTAGAACCAGGCATTGCTTGGCAGATAGGCTAGTTCTTTTTCTGATAATGAGTAATGCTGCCATCTTGGCATTCACTGTCGGAACTGTAAAATTTTGGAAACAGGACGTTTAACCGAATTTCAAAGAAGGGAAGTAATAGCGAAGAACAAAAACTCACTGGCTTGTGAAATCATCAAAGCAGGCAAGATACTGGCAATGAAGGACCAGTGCATAAGGAAACCTTCAGTTTCGTTATTTGAAAAAGTACGAGCCTATTTGTCATGCAATACCAGATTTTAGATATTGCCACGTATCATTGTAGTGTTTGTTAGTTCACGCTCAAGGCTGCAGGAAAGGGCTGTTATCATTTGTGTTCGTGACGCGAGAAGCGACCGGGTTAATCTCGATTGATCACAGCCATGCCGAGCTGCATCTAGGTTTTTCCCGATTACTGTAGATGATCTTGTCCTGCTATCTGGAAGTTTCCTTGCCGGCTTTAAATTGAGCGATGACGCGAGCGGCAGGGATTCGTAGTTCGACGACCGCCGAGCACGCCTGTTGCTTACGCCGCCGCCGAGTGATTCAGTTCTTTTGAGGGCGCAAGTCAGCCCAAATAAGGAGCTTCGTTTGCAAGTATTTCTGGTGTCTTCCTGACCGCTGGACTGCCGTCACTACAACGTGACAATATGCGACAGTTGTCTCACCATGTGCACCCTCGGACTTCAGTCATATTTTTTTATTTTTTGCCTCCACCACTTGCTTCTGGTTTTACATTTGGTCTTTGACCTCAACGTCACTTTTGCGACTTTAATTTTTTTAGCCTTTTGCCCTGTTATTCATTGGCTTATGACGTTTTTATCTTTTGTATTGGTTTTAGCTTTCAAGACCATGTCTTGTACACTTGTTTCCACCCTTATTTCCTCCATGTTCCTTATTGGCCATTTTTCACTAACTTTGCTTTTCTGCTGTGTCCTAGAAACAGCTGTGCAGATCCTTACTGGCTTATTCGCTCTGTTTTTTCAGACTAAAAAAAAACACTTGTCACATTGTTTCGGCGTATCTCCTGATATGGTCTCATCTTTGTTTGCGATGTGTGCTGACAGGAAACGGTTTGGTTTGGTTTATGGGGTTTAACGTCCCAAAGCGACTCAGGCTATGAGAGACGCCATAGTGGAGGGCTCCGGAAATTTCGACCACCTGGGGTTCTTTAACGTGCACTGACATCGCAAATTACACGGGCCTCGAATTTCTCCTCCAAAGAAATTCAACCGCCACGGCCGGGGTCGAACCCTCGTCTTTCGGGACAGCAGCCGAGCATCATAGCCACTGAGCCACCGCGGTGGCTACTGACAGGAAACTGTACGAAAGTTGATCATTCAGTACTTCAGTCAGTGTGCTCCTGCTTCTGTGTAGTCTGTTGTTATTTTTTTTTGCCCTGGTTCCTCACAGATTGCAAAAAGCCAGTCTGAACAGCCATGAAAAACCATATATGCTTTTTATCTTGATCAGGTGGTCTAAGACTTTCTTGAAGAGTTTCTTCGCTTGCGCCATGATGAGTTCATGCTCCGTGTTAATACATTTGCGATGCTTCATTCTTAGACTTGCCTCTGTGCAAGCTTGATATGGTGTGAAGTGATTTGTCAAATATTCGACGCTTCTAAGAATCTGTGCCATGTGCCTCCAGTCATTTTATCCAGTTGCCGCTGGTGTTTACATGGGATCCCTGTGAAGGAGCTTGCAGCAGAAACAGAATACTCTGTCTTAGTATGTTAAATATCCAGCGTCCACTAAAGACTGTTGTTTTTGAGGTGTCTTTGAGAAACCATGTTTAGGATATATGGTAATGCTCACCTAGGAGAAATTAGGAGAAATTCATTAAAAGGAGAGGATTCCCGCTGGAAAATATTAAATAACAGCCATGTTCAACCTCATTTCTTAGATGTCCAATTGGAATACATGGTTCTAATGTACCCCGCCCCCCTCCTTCAAATCCCCCCCCCCCCTGCCAGCTGCACCCATGAATCTGCCCCTGCAATAACATCACTAAAATGTCTTGAATGGTTGTAATATTGGGTCACGGACGAGACCGGCCGGATTTACTTTGGCGTTATCGTAGGGTTCGTGGTCACAGTCAACATGTGTTAGGTTGGTGTACATATCCGTGAAGCAGCAGAGAAGTGGCATCCAGATTTTTGAGTTGTGCGTTAGTTCCCTAGAATCATGAGTACACTCCACCTGTTGCACTTTTCATGCAACCTCTCTTCTATGGGTCGCTGTGTTTGACGATACTGGCTTTCACAGGGCATTCCACTTCTTTTGAAACCATTATTTAGCTCATTAAGCTGATGTTTTAGTCATCCCTGCTCCACTCTTAATAGTGCCTACAAAAAAGCCAGCATAACAAAATTTTGATAGCGTTAAATTGGGTGACAGGAGAATTGATATCTTTTTCCAGTTGGATATGTAGAAAATAGTACACGCATTATATTTATCGTCACGGATTCCTTCTGTTTCTAATAACAGTGCCTTGGCTGCAGACTGGTGTGAAGAAGGTCTGGCGTGCCACTTTTCTGCATACACATGGGCAAAAGTTGAGTGGGGCAAAACAGCTATTGTCGACATGAACTGAACTTACTCAGGTTAAACAGCAGGCCATGCAAAGTTAGCCAGGCTAGATGAGGTTAGTTTTAACCTTACTGCGATTATTCATCTTGTTCCTGTACTTTAAACAGGGCTTTTTCCATCGCCTCTGCTTTTCCTTGAAAACTGTCACAATGCACCAGCAATTTTAGCACTTCGGCATTCTTTTTCTTTTATAAATTATCTTGCTTAGAACTGCGCATAAGGCAAGACAGCTTGTTGGGAGAGTTCATTTTGCACAGTCCATGACTACAATGCAAGAGGCAGGACAGGTGATTGGGTAGAAGCAAATGAATTTCAAAATAAAAACAAACCATGCCGACATATTGCCAGACAGAGGAAATCAAATCTCTGTTTCTAAGTTGCCAGAACGCTGCACAAAATTCTTGTCTACATCTATGCACATAGCAACAATATTAGCACTACAACAATTCTCTACAAAATCATTCAAATTTTCTGTGCCCATTTTCTCTTGGCATTCAGAATTGAAAACATTTCTTTGTCCAAGACAAGTATTTCTTATGAACGAGTAACTATGGGCTCACAGTCCAAAATCCTGTGAGTCTCAAAGATGATGATTAGCAAAAAGCCCCGTCTACATTTACTAAAGGACTGTAATTACCGCCTAAAATCAAGCAATGCCACTCTGTAGTGGCAACCGCTGGGTGGCTAAAAGAAGAACTAGCTATAATGGAATTCTCACAGAGCAGAGCATGCAAAAGGGAGAGAAATGGTGCACACGTTATTTCCTGCCACTATTAAGGGCAATACAGCTTGACACGGTCAGATGTGTTCCAATTTAGATAATGCACAGGGCGTGCTGAAGGCAGTTTTAAGTTAAAAGATTGAAAGAACCTGCACAACTGAGACGGGACAAAGGCTAAGCAGTGGACTGACAAAGCTCTCTAAGCGCAACTGTCCTCCCCTACCCCTTTCCGTTCTGCCACAGCAGAGCTTACAGGTGGAAAGAATGTCATTTAGATGGTCCTGCCCGCAACAAACGACGCCTGGAACTATGCCGCGTCTGTAAGGTGCATGCACCCTCAGCAACCCTCTGCAGCAGCGAGTTATGCTCTCATTTTGGCATGCTTCAGGCATACATATTGTCTCCCTCATATTGAAAAGCTCTGGAAATGTCTCTTTTGAAGCTCAAGGGACAGAGGGAGGGCGGGTAGAGGATGTAGCATGACACCCACAGGGCCACTCAGCATCCCCAGCGTGATTGCACCGGTCACCCTCCCCTAAGGCTGGCATTGCTACCACTTGTCGGAGACAGGTTCACTGCTAATAGGAAGTTTGGGTTTTTTCTCTTTTGTATTTTGATTTGCATTCATTTCAGCATGAACTCTTAGGCAATGCTTCATATTGTGACTATAGCTGGATACAACTGAAGAATGCAGCGGCAAATGCCCCTATAGTGTCAAATGATTCTGACGACTTCATGGTTAATTCCCATGCACTTGCTAATCCATCACACCAGCTTGCAAAGGTGATGTATAAACCACAAATTAGCCAAAATAACCACAACATCGTAAGGGTTGGTTGGTGCCGTCGACTGGAAGACTTCCTTTTTGCGGTATTTGAGCCTACAGTCTTGAGCTGTATACTATGCAAGATAACCCATGCAAACAAAATTGCATATTGTGGTGGCACATACCTCGCTATGTGTGCCTCAATAAATTGGCTCCTCAGTCAATTACGTGAGGATTGCTGATGAGAGATACAGCATTGTTACTGCTGCATTTTACATGAAGCTTTCTTGATGGGTGCCCTGTAAGCCGCACATATTTCTTCCAGAGTGCATCTGTAGGGAGGAATTTATATCTGGAAGGAGTGAGGAGCCCAGGATGATGTACAGACACGCTCAGCTGTGTTGACTAGCCTCGAGGACAGCTAAGCGTGACAGTGAAAGTACCTTTTCCTTGCATCCCAGTTCAAACTGAGCATAAGCCAGGATACTGAAAAAGGCTGTTAATACTTGCATTATTGAGGCCTGCATGTGAGCCGTACTAGCGGCGTCTGGGAAAAATGCTGCAGCACTGAAAATGTGCGACTTCCAATGCTCAATCAAAAAATCTCTGCCTCTCCCGTAACCGAGAGTAAAGTAAGCATGAAATGTTTACGGGCCTAATGTCATCTCGGTGGACACCCGAACCGCACCGTACAGGAAGGGAGGAACGCCACCACCCGTTCAGCGCGATGCCTTGCCATTTGAACGGAAGGTTTTTTGAGGAAAGGAAATGGCGCAGTAATTCTCTGCCTTCTCGATGGACACCCAAACCGCACGCAAAGGAAGGGAGGAACGCCACCAACCGTTCGGCGCGATGCCTTGCCCTTTGAACGCAGCGCTTTTCCCCCGGGCCCCTGTGTGCCTGCGTGGCTTTGCTTCGATGCGCGAAGCCCCTAATAGATCACGTATGACAACGAAGTGTACCGTGGCATTTATGTGCTTTTTGCACGCGTTATTAGAAATCGGAAATTGTAATTCCGTGCATTATCAAACGCACAGCTCGACTGATATCTTGATAAACATTGAGAAGGCACTGGCAGCAGTTATTTTTTGTGACTCGTTTGGAGACCAACCGGTGCTTGCATGCCGGTCGCAAAGGAGGGCTTAGAGAGTCTCGTTACTTCTGTGGAGTATCTGTCCTCGCTTCGGCGAGCGCGGCTTCGGACGCTTATCTGATTCTGTCAGCAGCGTCCGCTCCGGCGGACGCAGTTGTTGCTGCGACGCGCGTCTTTTCTTGCCTTTTTCTCTTTCCTCTGATCTCTTTACTCTCCTCTGTCTGCACGATGGCAGCGGTGGTGGCTCGGCTGGAGCCAGTAGCAGGCCCGTGCAATTTCCTTTTCATCCTTCCCTCAGTCACAACAACAACAACTCTCGTTAAGTATCGTACAGTGCCCGGATGTTCTCGTTTCAGAGCCCGGATGACTGGAATTTAGTGGATTTCAGTGCCCGGATGATGGCTCTCGGTCTCGGCGTGACGTCACCACATTGCCGACAACGGGAGCTTTCATGCTTAAAAATTTATTTGAAACTATTGCTTAATTTTGTTTTCATACTGCGTACAGCTAATATTTTATGTGCATTCTGCATGCACCTTTTGCTGGGTTATTGCTTGATGTTGTGGTCAAAAAATTTTTTCACTCAGGGAAGCAGGCACTTAGCACTATTCTGGGACAGTGGAAGCTGTGTGCAGATGTGAGAGGGCAACGTCACATTCACGTAACAGCTTGCTCTGCAGCACATCATTTTAGACTTGCGTATCACTAGTGGGGCGTTAGTAATACAAACAAGCCTCTGCTCAGTTCTGTTAATTCCAGCTGCACTAAAATGTGCATATCCCTCGTCATGCATCTAAATCTTTGTAAAGACAAAGCACGTAAATATGTGCCGCAAACTTATTACCTCTCAAAAAAGATTTTATGCGAAGCATACTAAAATAGCCCAACCCAGCTCCTCGAGCGCGGTGGTGTCGTTACCATTGACCTTTCGTGACCTCCATGTCATACCACGTGATGCGTCACGTCACAGCAGATGAAAAACGGGGGCCCAACTCGCGCCGTCGCGCGAGGCGTCGTGACCAAGGATGACCACGTGGTGCGTGACGTCACAACAGATGAGAAACGGGGGCCCAGCTCGCGCCGTCGCGCAAGGCGTCACGACCAAGGAGGACCACGTGATGCGTGACGTAACGACATAGGAGAAACGGGGCCCCAGCTCGCGCCGTCGCGCGAGGCGTCGCGACCAATGTGTTTCCTGCTTCTGCCGCTAGGTGCGCTGTAGTGAACACGTGATGCTGGAGCGGCGGTATACAAGGGAGTGCGCCTGCCTCTGCTAGGCGTACACGGGATAGAGATGCCTCCTGGAGACAGGGCTGCTCGTTGGAATGAGAAGCAAAAGTTGCGGCGTGCTACAGGGACTGATTAAGAGCGTGAAGAACGTCTAGCCAAGCGGCGTGCTCGATATGCAACTCGGCGACAATATGCTTCGCATCTGACTAGGCTTAACCTAAGCTAAGCCTCAGCCATATTTTTTTGCTTACGGCTGTACATTCGGGTGACACAAAATAGGCATGCTGATGATTCGGCTTGTGTATACATAGACATTGCTACTCTGGTGTCAGAGAGCGCTTTCAAAAGAACATTGAATGCAAACTGAAGTTGGCCTTTGTCGAGAGGCTACTGTCTGATCGCAAGGAGACTGAAATGGTGCTTTTATAAGCTACATAAAATGAAGAAACAAAGTCCAGGTGTTGTCATCATTCCCTCATTTTCTAAGTAGACTGCAGTCTACTGACCCGTCAGATTTCTGGGTGCAGATAACAAGGCCCTAAGCAGCCCCGCAACTAACTTCAAAATGTGGTCATGAACTCCTTTTCGGCGTATACGTCAGAATTTGAATTGAGTGACCGGCAGATTTTTAAGTTTAGTTTTCTCAGCAATAAATGCATTTTTTTCTGCCACACAGACATCAACAAATTGGTTTGATTCGATTTATTGGGGGTTAACGTCCCCAAGCGACTTGCGCTATGAGGGACGCCGTAGTGAAGGGCTCCGGAAATTTCGACCACCTGGGGTTCTTTAACGTGCACTGTCATTGCACAGCACACGGGCCTCGATAATTTCGCTTTCATCGAAATTCGGCTGCCGCGGCCGGTATCGAACCAACGTCTTTCGGGTCAGCAGCGGAGCGCCGTAGCCAATGAGCCACCACGGCGGGCAACAAATTGAGAAAGTGCAGACAGAATGAATTTTTCCCAAGAACAACACGTTGCATGGAGTTGTTTTTGCATCCCTTTAAAACCTAGTTTTGGAGTTCAGTGAGCAGCTTTCACGCAAGTAACAAAACACTATGGTTGTTAAAAACCCTATTAAAGTGAACATTTAGGAAAGGTTTATTTTGGCTTAAAGTCTGGTTTTGTACTGAGTACTAAAGATTACTGGATATATTCACTAGTGCACACAATGAACTAAAATGTGGCCTACAAAGGAATTAAATGTTGGGATAGAAGGAGGGGCGCAGTCTTCTTGCAATGTTTATTATTTCTTTGAAGGCAATATAGATATGCTCACTGTCCGAGGAGTAACAACGCTCTGTCCTTGTTTCAGGACCATTGCAGCTGTGAATCCTATCCGGGGAGCGAAGGCAGAGCACTCGAAGAAGAAGCAACACTGCCCCTCTTCAAAAGTTGCTTCCCTCATCATGCAAGACTTTGACTTTTAACTGTTCTGAAATGTGACAATATTTATTGTTATCAATATTTTATGTGTACGATGTGATAAACCAAACAGCCTGTGGCATGCCTTATCATGCAGTAGTCACAAGAGTGGATGTACTATGTATAGAGAATCAATGTTATATGGTTACACTGATAAGTCAAACAGCTTATGGCATGCTTTATGTCCTGTTGCTTGTATCTCACTTCATTTCGTACTAGTGTCAGGGAAGACACAATTTGCTTAAGATGCCTTATTTATGCTTATACTTGCTGTTACACTTCAGTGGCTGGTTGCATGAATTGTAGAACTACTTTCTATCTTGTCTGTGTTACTTTTTTCATTTTAAAGTTTTTGTAGTCTCAAGATAAGACGTACTAACTGGAGTGAAAGAATGTTTTGCAGTTACACTGTGATAAGGCAAATAGACCGTGGCATGCCTTATGTCCTGTTGCTTTCATCTTACGGCTTAATGCAGCACTAGTCATGAGCAAAGCATATTTTTCCAATACTCTCCTTTTGCGTATGCTTGCCATTAGTTTAGTGACTGGTTGTGTTCATTGTTCAGGTATTATTACTTTGTGTCGTATTCATTGTATTGTATTACTATTTTAGAGTGATTCATGCCATTCTGTATGACAGAAAGGCACAGGTTTCGTTTCTACTTTACTTGCCATTACAGCATATTTTGCATGCTTTTACTGTATGCCTGTAGTGCAGGCAGGGCAATGTAAGTTTCTTTTTTTCTTCAGCCACCCACCTACAGTTTACCTTCATTCAGTGATGCTGAAAGATATTACTGTATAGTAAAATACCAGCCATGATTGCATTGTTTAACACTGCATATTTTCCGATATTCTTGAATATTAACTTGCCTTTGCTTGTGATTGTTTAAAAGCGGTGAAATATTTTATTCTATTGAATGTGGCAGTAGTCCTAATGTCCTGTATCTTTTTTTATGTCAGTCATTAAAAGATGATGTGAAAGAAATACAGTGTGTGAAATGACAGAACATGGAGCTCCACAGGAAATTTCTGTGAGTCATGAAAAAGAAGCTGTTAAATGACAGAAAATATGGTAAGAGAAAATGGAACATCACAGAATGTTTCTGTTAGCAACAAACCGAAAAAACCTTTGAAATGACACAAAAAAGTAAAAACAGAAAATTTCTGTCATCCTCACAGACATTTTCTGTTAATTGCAAACAAAAAACCCGTTGAAATGACACAAGAAGTAAAAACACAAAACATACAATAACAGAAAATTTCTATGGTCTTAACAAAAAATTCTCTGTTAGTCGAAAACAGAAAAGATCTGTAAAATGACAGAAAAAGTAAAAACCGAAAACCTAGCAAAACAGTACATTTCTGGCAGGCCAGCTGCCAGAAAATGTGTGTTTTTTGTCAATAAATATATTTTACAGTGTAGTGTTTAATCGAAGATGGTGTTTTGCTATAGCTCACTTTTTTCGTACACTCAAAGCCTAAGCAAACCTGTTCCGGCGTACGTCCCCAGCGCAAGTGTGAACGCCTTCGTATCTGATACATTCGGACACTGAAGTAAGTTGCAGCTTACACAGCGTGCGCTGAGGCCTCTGTAATTATGAGAGCACAGGCACGAAATAAACGCGCGAAGGCGAAAGTGGAACGTGTGTGAAACACTTGTAGGTCACGTGCCCGAAATATGGGGATGCTAAGGATGGCGTTTCTATCCACGAGGTCACTCGAGGTCAACTTCTTGAAGCCAGCCTGGAAGTGTCACGCGCGGCGTAATACACGTTCATTATCAATTGGCGAGGCTTGCCAGGAAAGCTACGACGACGCTTAAGCTCCGCCTCAAGAGTAGACGCGATAGCGCCTACTCCTTTTAGAGCGCATCTCTTAGGCGCCTGTTTCTACGTTTCGTGGCATCGCCGTCGCTATTGTCCATTGTAACCAGCACTGGACACGCTTTAAGCTGCGGAACCAATGAAGCTCGAGCTTGGAAAGAAAGTAAAAGCGCAACCTCCTTCCCCCCCTTAGCAACCAGCAGAACGAGCGCGCGCGCGTCAGCGGTGGCAGCTGCACCGCCACTCCTTCGCCAGATTGCAGTCGAGTAAGTGGGACGCATGGCTCTGAAGCGGCCCAATGATTCCGTGCCAAGCGGTTCAGGGAATCCGCATTGGACTGACCACAAGTCTTTCGCCAAGCACACTTTAGAATTTCCAAAGTATCATCGGTATTTCGTTGACGAAAGGAAATGTCAGTATATGTCTCCCACAGTTGCGAAACCAATAGATCAGGGGCTTGGAAAAGAGAGGGTAAAATTTGTAAATTGGTTTTTGAGGAAAGGAAATGCGCAGTATGTGTCTCAGACATCGAGGTGAACACCTGAACCAGAGGCAAGGTGCATAACTGGCCTCCTGGAACAGTTTGCACCTGAATCGTGTTTTTAAGCTACGTGGCTGTAGTCACAGATGTGCGCTGCATGCTCTGGGAGTGGCTACGTTGTGCCAGAAACGGTGCCACCTGCCAGGGCGGCAGAGCAAGTGGAGACTTTAAGGTAGACATAGAGACAAGCGAGAATTTCTTGCCCCTTATGCGGGAGAACATCCCGTTTCTCTCACTCGTAACGGCTCCCACAGCTGTGACAACCTCGCGAAATACTTGCGCAGACCTCATTTTTGAGAACCATGCAGAAACTGCGCTTCTAAGCTTCGGGACTGTGTCTCCCTGGTGTCTTAACCCTTTCGCGTAGTTAACTCTATTTCAGCAATGGTGCAGCAAGTCGAGCCTATATCCATCTATTTCTCCGTCCACAGAGCTTCCTTTATGACAATCGATAACTGTTAGTTGAGTGTTTCTTGCAGAAGGAATATGTGTGAAAAATAACAAGTTGTCTGCAATTGTACATACATATCCTACTCGAATTCTTTGCCTCAATCTATCGAAAAGCTAAAACAGCTGATGCGCTCCGCTCAAATTTTGCATTAGGAAGTAACGTAATCATCGGCAATTTTTTCCTCTTCTCAATCCTTTTTCTTTCTCACTTGTCACCTAAACTCAAGTCGCAGTCGTAGTTTGTCAGCACATCGTTCCTCAAACCCGATGCCACGAACGCTAGCATAAATTCCGCGCCAAACGAACGTTCAGCAGCCTTCGTGGTGAACGCGCCTTGGATGTGCGCTGCGTTGTTCCCCGCTCACCGTTTGATTCCTGCCTCCCCGCAGGGCCCCACTGCGCCCAAACCCCGTCCATGATTGGGTTTCGAGCAGGCGTCTCGACTGAGGACATCACATGGCAGATACAACAATACGTTACCCAATCCAAGACCCAGATCCTCACCTTCTCCGTTTATGGCGTCGCCGTAAACGTCTTCAACGCTCCTTTCGCTCCCAACCACACAATGCCCAACTTTCCTTCCGGATCACTGCTCGGCGGGCCGAGATCGTCGCCCACTGCGCCTCCCTCGAGCACTCTCGTTGGAGTGCTCTTTGTGCTGGCCTTGATTCTGCATTGCACTCGCGATCCGCATGGTCTCTCTTTAAATCCCTTCTTGGCACTAGGTCTGCCCTTGCTCCCACTCTAGCTAAAGCCCTCACTCTGGGGACTCCCTACGAAGTTTTTGATCAACTCGCCTCTCTCTACCTCCCGCCCCCTCTGGCACCCTCATACCCGGTGTACTCAGGTGGACTTAACCCCGATCTGGACCAATGCTTCACTCTCCGGGAGCTCGAATCTGCTCTGGCTGCTAATGCTACACGCTCGGCTCCCGGTGAGAATGCCATTACATACACCACACTTCGTAACCTTCCTGACTGCGCCAAAGAATTCCTCTTCAAACCTACAATGAGGCCTGGGAGAGCGGCTGCTTGCCGTGCTCCTGGACATCCTCCCTTATTTCTATGATTCCAAAGCCTGGCAAACCTCCCTCTCTCTCTAACCTCCGCCCAATCTCCCTGACGTCGTGCGTTGGTAAGACCCTTGAGCGAATGGCTCTGACTCGCCTCTCTGATTTTCTTTAGGCACGAAAGTTCTTCCACCATTCTCTCATTGGCTTCCGACGCCGCGTCTGTGCACAGGACATGTTTCTGATTCTCCAGCAAACGTTCCTGTCCCTTACACCCACACAAATTTACGCACTTATGACCGTCGATGTTCGCAAGGCCTTTGATCCTTTCTCAACTCGCCTCTTTGGATTGTGGCTCCCGCATGTACTCCTATATCCGCTCATTCCTCTCTAAACGTGTGGCTCGCTTTCGAGTAGATACCCACTTGTCTAACCCACACCACCTCACCCGTGGCACTCCTCAAGGTGCTGTTCTCTCTCCTACCCTTTTCAATCTCGCTATGGCCCCTCTCGCCTCCCAGCTAGCGGAAATTCCCGACCTGCATCATATATTTTACGCCGATGACATCACACTCTGGTGTTCATCTGGCTCTCCCGGTCACGCTCAGGACACCCTGCAACGTGGCCTAGATCTCATCGACTCCTTTCTCACCACCGCTGGCCTCTCTCCTGCACCTGAGAAATCCGAGCTTCTCCTTCTCAACCATTCCTCCTACCAGCGCTCACACAACCACTTCGTCTCTCTCCACCTTTCTGGCTCTCCCATTCCTGTGGTCACACAGTGCAAAGTTCTTGGCTTCCCTTTGCATGCGGCTAAGAATGTGCAAGCCCTCCACCGCGCTGTCACCACGTGCCACTTTGTAACTCACCTCCTGCGGCGCGTGGTCACTTGACGCTCAGGTCTCCACGAGGCTCACGCGTGCCGAGTTCCCCACGCGCTGGCCCTCAACAAGGTCTTGTACTTTGCACCCTACGCTTCCTTCACTCAGACTCAACTTAACGCTCTCGAGACTGCCCTTGTGGGCCTCTACAAGGCAGCTCTCAACCTCCCTATCACTACCTCTACCACTAAGCTCTTTGCCACAGGCCTCTTCCATCCTCTTCGTTCTCTTCTCAGTCTCCATCGTGACTCGCAGCTTGCCCGGCTTTCCCTTACCTGTCAGGGTCAGTGGTTATTGACTCAAGCGGGTATCTCGCCCATTCCAATCTCCCCGTTTACCTCTCCTATTCCCACCCCCGCTCCCAATCTTCGTATCCTTCCCCTCCCGACCAACATGTCCCCCGTCCTGCACGCCGGACGTCGTCATGCGGCCGCACAGCACCATTCCCCTCTCTTTGATACCCAGGGTGTAGCTTACACGGATGCCTCCTTCGTGGCTCCTCGATGTTCCTGCGGCTACGCCCTGTACCATCCACACCTCCCTGCTCCTGAAACCCACAAAAGCGGGCCGTATCTACACCCTCCCGACGCATTGTCCCTCGAGGTTCTCGCCATTGCGCATGCCCTCCAGTCATTTGCCCTCCTTCCCTCTCTCCAAGAGTACGCAGTCTATTCAGACTCACAAGCCGCTATACACCACATACAGAAACGCACCCTTAACCCTTCTCTCCAACAGGAGGTCGAACGAGCGGTCTCTGCACTGCAGCCTTCCATCGTTTTCCTCCGCTGGGTCCCTGGGCATTCAGGGATTGACGGCAATGAGCTGGCCCATCAGCTCGCCCGCGACACACTTTTCCGGGCACCGTTGATCCCCTGGCCCAAGCCCTCGGAGGACGGTGGGAGACTCACCCTTCGCCGCACCATCAAAGATGTCTACCTAGAGCTCCGCCTCGACAAACGCCTTTACCATCCCCCTCATCCATCACTCACGGTGCCGTAGTCTCGCCTTCTTCGGCACATTCAGATGAATGCAGTTATCACCCCGTCCCGCCTCTTCCTCTATCGCTATCGATCGGACCCTTCCTATCCCAATTGCCCCTGTATCTATGCGGACCTGGCCCATTGCCTCTTCTATTGCCCGGCTGCTCCGCAGTCGGGTTCCTTCCCCTCACCCTCTCTATCCATCACCACCTGGCTCGACTGACTTGGCGCTGAAGGGGAAGAACAGCGGCTTCTGGTCGCCCAGGCGGTAGACGTGCTCGGCCTATAAATTATGGTCGAATAAAAATCTTTTACTACTACTACTACTACAATGTAGATGCAAATCGCATAAGAGCCACGGGTGCCATCCTGGGAATCGATGTTGGTAAGGTTTTTCACAATATTTCACACGCTTCCATCCTCTCTCACCTGTCGCTGATGAACGTAGGCGAACGCACCTACGACTACATAGCCACCTTTCTGAACCAGCGCATGGCTACGCTGCATTTCGGAGACAAAAGGCGACAGAATTGCACTCGGCACCAGAGGAGCCCCGCAGGGCGCTGTACTTTCACCTTTCGCATCAGATTTACTATGAGTGGCCTCCCGCGACTGTTAGATGCCATCCCACATATACATCATTCTATATACGCCGATACTACCGTATGGACCAACTCCGGATCAGATAGGGAGATTACAGAGTTATTACAACGAGCTATCGACACGGTACACTCTTTCGTGCAGGAGAACGGCCTTGCGTGTCCATCGGCTAAATCGGAACCCTTAGTTATCAGGAACAAACAAGCCTCACAGGCAGCACTCGACCCTCGTTAACATATCGAGTTGCACATTGACAACCATCCAATAACCCTGTTAGCCACGATCAGGTTTCATGGTATGCATGGTTATTCAGAATAATACTACCGAACTGATCCGCCGTCTACGCGTCACGGACCACCAGACAGGCAGGCTGGTGAGCAGCATTGCCACCAGTTGCAGAGGCATGAGAGAAGCCGCCCTATGCAGGATCATGCAATCATTCATGATAAGTCGAATCACGTATGCCTGCTCGTACTATCATCTGCGTCGAAGGGACGAAGACGCACTTATTAGCATCATTAGAAGAGCATACAAGCCGACTCTTGGCCTGTCGGCATACGCCAACTCCGACGTACTGCTGAAGTTGTGAATTTTTAACACGCTCGCTGAGCTAATCAAAGCCCATAAGACGGCACAATTGACCCGCTTGTCGCGCAATACTGTCGGACGCGTAGTTCGCGACGAACTCCACATCAACCACGTTGAGGTGGTATGTGGAATATCACATTTATCAGTCGACATTACTAGCAGACTAGTTGTTAAACCAGTAGCCAAGAACATGTTGATAGGCAGACACGACGCGCGCAGGAAAGCAAGGGCGCAGGCCCTTGAGAAGCAGTAGTAGAACGGAGCACGAGCAGTGTACGTGGACGCAGCTCAGCACATCAAAGGCGAAACATACGTGGCATATATGGCCACTCCAAAGTCTGCCCTCGTAAATGCCACAACCTTTCACGCTAGCTCTATAAGCGAGCCAGACGAAGTAGCTATCGCGCTGGCCATCGCGGATCCCCGCACCAAAACTATTCTAAGCGACTCTAAGAGCGCTATTTAAAATTTCGCCAAAGACTCAGTAAGCGCGCTTGCGATGCGAATTCTGCCCAACCAAACTCTCGATGACAACATCAATCTCGTATGGGTTCCGGCTAACACGGTAACTCCGGAAACTGGGGGGCCGACCTTCTAGACCGAGGTTTAACCGTCCGGGGTACGGGAGACCTCTCGGGAACGCACGCCCCCGCCGAGGCGCCTGACTCGTACGCGGAGATTACAAATTTTTATCGCAAGCAAAGAGGCACGTATCCCGGCCCTAACCCCGGCCAGGACAGTGCGCAAGCCGCGACACTCAGACGCGTACAAACAAAGGCAATTTTTAGCCCCTACTGATTATGTTTAATAATAATAATAAAAATATTTAAATATTTAAATTTAAATATTTATTCACAAACGGTGAATATGACCCTACATGCCCGCACTGCGGTGACGGGACGCACGCCATCCAAGACCATATATCATGGGAATGCGCTAGCAATTCTCCACCGACGACAATCTTGACAACTCCATCAGCAGAGGAATGGGACAGGCTCTAGGCCGGTTCAAGGAAAACAACCCAACTGGCCCTCATCAGGCGAGCTCAAGAGGTCGTCCTCGACTGGAGGCTACCTTGGACTCACCCCAGCCCCAACTAATCCCTTCAAATTTGTGGCAATACAGCTGTAACCATCAACACCACCGAAACAAACGAGCGGCAGGCGCTTCTGTCGTCCGCTATCTCTTGGGGCAGTGGCGCACATTGCGAGGAGGCGAGGCAGCGGTTTTAGTAGGCGCCGCCTGATGACGCTACGTGCGCGTCAAGCGAAGAGGAAAAGTAGCGGAATCGTACTTCGCTACTTCACTTCATTTCACTTCACTTTATTTTCCTTAAAGACCCTTTTCCAGGGTGTTACATAAGGGATGGGGTTTACAAAATGCACGAATCAACAGTGCTTGAAAATGATGATGAACATGTTATGGCAGCAATATTATGGGGAAGGCCGTTTCAGTCAGCTGCTGCACGAGAAAAAAATGAGTTGGCAAAAACAGTGGTACGGCCACGTGGACGCAAAACTTGAAAAGAATGACCGATGCGATGGGACCTGCGTTCTGGAAGTGCGCAAATGTATGGTTCTTGTTTTAGTGGTGAATAAAAGAACTTGTGAAACAGGACAAGACTGGCTATGCGACGGCGACTAGAAAGATTAGCTAGACCTGACTGAGATTTGAGGGATGATATGCTCACGTCGTAC